>NC_051417.1:18130894-18131645 GCF_015228065.2 Penaeus monodon | reverse complement strand
GAGTTAGGATGGCGTTGCATTGACTTTAGATAAATTAAGGGAGCTGGAGACACTTACAGCTAAAATCAAAACTATTTTGAGTGAAAACTTGAAATGTTCCAGATGAATAGGCATTTTTGTTCCCAACATTTTATGTGAATAAAGATGATAATGTTGTGATGTCTTTTTTTTCTGTGAATAGCTTAATGATATCTTTAGGTCCTTGTGCAATGGGAAGTGAAAAATATCCCATATGTTGCTGAATGTCATCTATTACTGATAACTCCTTTACTTCATTGAAAATATCTCACCCACTGTTCCTCTGAAGATTCCCTTTGGTAGTATGGGTCTTATTTCTTTCCAGAAATCCTTGACTTGTATTTCTTAATCATCATTATAAAGAGAGAATGTACCCATGTATCAGCAAAATATTTCAATTACTATTTCTGTATTCAAAGAATTACTCATCAAAAGTCCCACATCCAACACCACCCAGAAATTTTGTATTCTTGACTTGTACAATTTTATTTCTATACTCTCACTGCTGGGAGTCGTCAGAGTGGTACATCATTGGAAAGGGGTTTTGTTTCACCAGCAGTGAGGACCTTTGCTTTCTTAAGTAGCAGGCCCTCGCCACTTTTGTAATATTATATCTAGAGTGAGAGCACAACATTTGCAGCTTCATATGTTGGTTTTCAAACTACTTGTATCATTTTGGTATTTATAAAATGTTTTATGATGTATCATAGTCATATTGAAAACTGACCATTGT
>NC_051417.1:18129488-18130234 GCF_015228065.2 Penaeus monodon | reverse complement strand
TTCACTGAGCTACTAACATCATCATACTATATAGTGCAGTTAGTTTCTTGGTTTCAGGGTCATTACATTTGCATATAAGTGCCAAAATTAACCTGGGTACAGAAACTTTCCTAGCTTAGGAATGTAATAATTTACAGTCTTATATAGGATAGGGATATTTCATTCTGTGTAGAGAATTATAAATATATAACTATGTGCAATCCATTTTTGCTTTATCATTATTTGAATCAGACAGGAGCAAAGTAAAAATGATATGTGATATGAAGTTTGGAAGTGTCATGAAAACTTACTTAAAATATAACTCATGAAATGTTCATCTCGGTTTTAGAATATGGATAGACTACTGAAATGTCTTCTTATTAAAGATTTGCAGAGAGGCTTATTTGATGGTTGTTTAATCACTGTTTGAAGATAGTATTGAGAATAGAGATAAAAACCAATATTATAAAAAAATCATAGTTTAATAATAGTTCTAGGTTCATTTAGTTAAATTTTCTTTTAAAGGCTTTATTCATCACTGTGGGCATTGCACCCTCTCATCACCAGGTGGGACTCCTGACCCCTAAAGACACTATGGTGGACCGACTATGTCCTTGGGCTTCATACGTGGTGCAGCCACCCAAGTCAGAAGGGATTGCGTATCAGCATCACTTCTGGAACCCTCCACCAGAAGAGGTATGTTAAGAGAGAGGAGATTGAAATATGGGTACAAGAATTTGGATGTGAGAGGAAGAATTGGAGAGGGA
>NC_051417.1:18127388-18129308 GCF_015228065.2 Penaeus monodon | reverse complement strand
TGGGAGGGACAGAAAAGTAAAATGGGGAGAGTGGGAGCAGTTGAAAAGTGAAAAGACTGTGCCAGATGTACTATAAAAAGAATATATGTATATATTTGATATATTTTAACTAGGTCAATATAATGAATTACAAGAAATTTTGCACCTTTTTGACAGAAATATACCTTCAAGCACCCAAAGCCAAATAAGCCATCAAGCCTGAGGATTTATGAGTGTCATGTTGGCATTGGTACTAGTGAGCCTAAAGTTGGATCATACAAGGAGTTTACCCAAAATGTTCTTCCAAGGATAGCAAAGTTGGGTAAGAAATGGTTTTGTGACAGGATGATGATGTAGAGTTGTCTTGTTTGTTAGGGAATCTGGTTTACAATGAAGAATTTTCATTTTACTTGTCCATATTGAAAAATATCCTTTAAAGTTCACATGCTGTGTATTTTTGTTCCTCAGAAACTCAGATAAAAGTACTGGTGTAAATAAATAAAAGTATTGCATTGTTCTAAGCTACAAAATGATGTTGATATTGATTATCATTTATATAAAAGATTTTGTAGTTTAATCCATTGCTTGACATTATTCCAGGGTACAATGCCATCCAGTTGATGGCCATTATGGAACATGCATATTATGCCAGCTTTGGGTATCAGGTGACCAGTTTCTTTGCTGCTTCAAGGTGAGAAATGTATTAAAATTTATTTTACTTTATTCATTTGATGTTATTCTTGAAATAACTGCAATGATATCAATTTTTTATATATTTGTATTTCCTCTGTGTGCTTGTCTAGAAGTATAGATGCTAAACCAGTTTCAGCTCCTAAATAGCTGGTCTTAGGACAAACTCCCCTCCTGTTTTAGCCGGTATGGAACACCAGAAGAACTCAAAGAATTGGTTGATACAGCTCACTCCATGGGGTTATACGTTCTTTTGGATGTTGTGCATTCTCATGCATCCAAAAATGTCTTGGATGGTCTTAATGAGTTTGATGGAACGGACTCCTGCTATTTCCATGGAGGGGGCAGAGGAATACATGATCTTTGGGATTCAAGATTATTCAACTATTCACAGTAAGTGTGTAGATTTGATATAGCTTTTTTAAAAGCTTGTTAACCTTGTTTTATGTTAGCAGATGTTGTTTATGTATTTATTTGTATTTTTTTTTTACTAGGGAATTTGAAACCTTTTTTGGTTTCACATATTTTTAATTTAAATCTTTGTAATGAGAAGATTTGCATATGCATGTAGCTATATGAAGACAGTTGCATACATTTATGCATAATAAGAATATGTATACATTATACTCATAACAAGGAGCAGGTATTAGGAGTAAATATCTTCTTTTTTATCTATATCAGCTGGGAAGTGCTTCGGTTCCTTCTCTCTAACCTTCGCTGGTACCTTGAGGTATACAATTTTGATGGATTTAGGTAAGTAATCCTTCTTTGATTGTGGTATTGCATTTAGATCTTTGCTAATATACCAATAGGAGCTAGGAAGTAAATGAGTTTCAAGTTTAATTTTCAGTATTACTGCTTTTCATCAAACATAATTATTTTTTGAAATGAACCTTTTTTTTCTAATATTGTAATTACATCATTGGAACAGTCTGTAACACAAGTTTGATATGAAATCACAGGTTTGATGGTGTGACTTCCATGTTGTATCACTCACATGGAATAGGTGAAGGTTTTAGTGGAGATTATAATGAATACTTTGGGCTGAATGTGGATATGGAAGCTCTAGTTTATCTCATGCTAGCCAACCACATGCTCCATGACCTCTACCCGGAGATCATAACCATTGCTGAGGTAAGTCCATTTATAGCAGATGTTTGTGAAATTTCCTGCACTAATAGGAGTGACATGAACTACTTTACTGAGAGTATTAAGATTATTTTATTTCATTATAGTTACATGTATATCTTG
>NC_051417.1:18126283-18127349 GCF_015228065.2 Penaeus monodon | reverse complement strand
GCTTTTGAGAAATTGTTTACTCACTTAGTTTTCATCTAAGAGGCATAGAGAAATTTATAGAGACATTTTATAGTGCTGTGTGGCTATGTATATTTCTGCACATGCACATCCATGGTTACATGGATATATTTACATTTGCATATTAATCCATTGTCTCATATGTGCACATAGATAAATTTGATCATATAATTATACTCATGTACATATATGTGCAAGTATAAAGGCATGTAAAATGCATTAAAAAAACACAAGATTTTTTAAAACTGTGTTCTTAGCCTCAAGTGTTTATTTTCTTGGATTCATTCAGGATGTCTCAGGAATGCCAGCTCTCTGCCGGCCAGTGACAGAAGGCGGTGGAGGGTTTGATTACCGGCTAGGCATGGCCATTCCTGACACTTGGATTAAGCTTTTAAAGGAGATGATAGATGATGATTGGGATATGGGGAATATATGCCACATTCTTGAGAATCGACGCTACAAGGAAAAGACAGTTGCTTATGCAGAGTCACATGACCAGGTAAGTTGAAGGATTTGGAACAGGTAGTAATGTGTGTATCACTGATGCTCTGAATTACAGTTATATGAGCCTTTTTTTTCTCAGTTGGAGATTAATACTCATCCTTATAAAGAGTATGACTTTTACCACATATTCCTATTCTTTGTGAAGACGTAAAATTTTCCTCAATTAAATGTGAATAACTTACTTGATACTGATTTTCAACCATGGATTTAATCCCTGTATTAATTTACCAGGCACTTGTAGGAGATAAGACCTTGGCCTTCTGGCTCATGGACAAAGAGATGTACACTCACATGTCCAAGATGTCCCCTCCCTCGCTGATCATAGACCGTGGACTGGCCCTGCACAAGATGATCCGCCTAATCACACATGGCTTGGGGGGTGAGGCCTACCTGAACTTCATGGGTGAGTTATTTTTATTTTAGTGTCCTTTCTGCCAGAGGTTTGCAGTTATTTGAATTGTCACCTACTAGATTTTGTGGAAACATTAAACTTTTAAACTTAAATGAAAACAGATGATAAGGGAATTAGATAGATAAGCTATTG
>NC_051417.1:18125375-18125924 GCF_015228065.2 Penaeus monodon | reverse complement strand
TGATAGACAGCCTGATAATTTTACTGCTTGAGTTATTTAGTGAGATAAAAGATGACGCAGTATAATATATATGTGTTTGGTTGTTGACTTTGTTTTAAGTAAACAGTCAAAAAAATTTTGGCAGGAGCTTTATGATGTAGATTCTAGTGATGATGTGCATTTATTGATTGTCAATTGCAAATTTAACACAGGCAATGAGTTTGGACACCCAGAGTGGCTAGACTTTCCTCGGACTGGCAACAATGAGAGCTACCATTATGCACGTCGCCAGTGGAATGTGGTTGATGATACCCTGCTGAAGTATGAATACCTTAATAACTTCGATGCTGCCATGAACAAAACTGAAGAAAAATATGGTTGGCTAAGTGCAGAACCTGTAAGTTATTCTCTGGGAGGAATCTCCACATTCTTTGTCTTTTATGCCATTGGCTAACAAGATTTTCCGCACTTCATTTTTGCACTGTTCTTAGATGTACATCCACTACTGTCAACTAAAAGTTAGCTGGTTTTTTCTTTTCTTTAGGGGATTTGTCCTATATTCTCTTTCCC
>NC_051417.1:18124062-18124854 GCF_015228065.2 Penaeus monodon | reverse complement strand
ATCCAGTACTGGGATGTTTTAGGTCAAAAGCTTTTGCAAAATATCTGGCTTCTGTTCTTTATTCAGAGAGTTTTCACAATTTGCTATGACAGGTTATTGTGAAATACATAAATACTGATCAGTGCGTAATATATCCAGTGTAATATATTTTGTGTCTTTGCCCTTTTTTGATTCGTTATGTAGTAGTGCACACTGCCAGTGACCTACTAATAATTTCATCAGTACTGAACCTGGTTTCAGTCTCTATTATTGGTAAGCCTTTCTACTAAAAGTGAGAGTTGCAATGACATTGGCATTTTCAAGAAAGTTAACATTATTTTTGTCTTTTGATTACATATTCAAGGTTTAAGTGTCCAAATACCAGAAAGTTAGTCTTAGGTTAATGACTTGCTATACAATATCAGTATTTGCTTGTCATTACACTCCATCAGTATGTTACAGTGTTAAGTGCCTTTCATTTAATGTAACTATTATTGTGTTTTTCATGTAAATACACTTGTATCTATTAATGTGTTTTATTTTTCTAGTTCAGATTATAGGTTTTATACCAAAACGGAAGTTTGTTCCATGATATATGATTTTTTATTTTCTGAATTTTAGGGATATACTAGCACAAGGCACCAAGGAGACAAAGTCATTGCATTTGAAAGAGCAAACTGTATCTTTATCTTCAACTTCCATCCTTCTAAAAGCTACACGGACTACAAGGTCAGTAATATTATTGAGAGAGAGAGAGAAAAAAAATTGCATTGTATGTTTTTTTACCTCATTTGATTATCAGCACTTTTTTAT
>NC_051417.1:18122783-18124014 GCF_015228065.2 Penaeus monodon | reverse complement strand
TACAGATTGGAGTTGGTTGCAGTGGGAAATACAAGATAGTACTTGACACTGATGCTGAGGAATTTGGTGGCCACAAACTCCTAGATCATAACACAGAGTTCCTCACAAACAATGAAGGCTTCAATAGTCGTCCTAATTGCCTGATGGTATGAACTTTGATTTATAAATGTTCTGTGTTGTGTGGATGTGTAGTTTTATTGAGTCATGATTAAATTCCATGTGCATTTTAGTAAAAATTGGCATTATATGTTCTTGAACTGACTATCTCTTAATTTTTTACAGGTGTATATCCCCTGCAGAGTAGCCATTGTCCTTGCTAAAGTGGACTAACAATGGAGGCTAGATCAGGTGACTGAAAGCAAGTGTGTTGTAACAGTATAAGTATATTGTGTGGTAGAAGATTAAAAGTATAGGAAAGAACCTGAGGGTGTTTGTTGATATTTCATTTTCATTTTTTTTATATATATATAAATTTCAGTATGAATTTTTTTCTATATATTGTATATTTATATGTTGCTATATGAAGTATTTATACAGATGTGTAATTTATAATAATTATATTAGATAGATCATTATATATCTTTTTATAAAGTATGCAGAGAAATAAACTGGAAAAGAACATACTATGTAGGCTAACATAAATAATGCGTAGAGATATTGAGAATTAGAATTTATGCAAAAGTTTAATGTTTCATTGTATTTAGAGGCTAACAAAATAGAAGCTCAAATAGACTTTTATGCTTCACTGGAGAGCTTAACTCATTATGAGAAATAACATAATTGCTTGAACCTGTGTATTTGTATGTCAGTTGATATGAAAAAAGATCAATATGGATCTGGTAGGAGCTTTTTTCATGACAGAGAAGGTGCCAGTTTATTGTACTGATGTTATGCATTTATGAACCTTCGTAATAATATATTTTTGTAATTATTATTAATTTTGTAGTCTTCCAGAGATTTATAAAACAGATGTTTAAGTGAGTGAAATTTTAGTGCTCTCTATGAAAGAGTGCAATGCAAAGATAATTATGCACTTCCTGATGATTGCAAGGAGCTTTATTTGGTCTGTAAATTGAAATAATACTTTACACTCAAGAAAAGAAGATTGAGTAAATACACTTCATTGCAGTGGCTCAGCAACACAAAGTTTCCGTCACTTGCTCTCTAATGAGACTAAGCTGCAGCCAATGTGTTGAATGCGAGTTGGTTTTGATTATCTCCTCTATATCAG
>NC_051417.1:18122545-18122753 GCF_015228065.2 Penaeus monodon | reverse complement strand
TCCCTTTTTTTGTATTTGTATTTGTATTTGTGTGTCCTGTGATGAGATACTCTTTTTTTTCTCTTTTCCATTATTTCAGGACTGTATCAGTATTTTAGTGATTTTTTTTTTATGCTTATTTAATTCATGCTCTGAGAGTCAATTGTTACACTAAATCTATGTTATTTTCTTGGAAAAAACTAAATTTCCAACCAGTATGTAAGGATGG
>NC_051417.1:18120491-18120675 GCF_015228065.2 Penaeus monodon | reverse complement strand
ACCTAATGTCTTTTATTGTTCCTGCTTTTCTGAGAAAGAAAAGTGTATCTCTGTAATGTGTGTTGCTCTTTCTGATTTTTTATTATTTGTAATATGCATGTGTTATGAGTTAATGGACCCACCTGTTGGATATTTGCACTGCGCAATAACTAGATTACTTTTCTTCCTGTCTCTGTCTTGGTTT
>NC_051417.1:18119245-18120393 GCF_015228065.2 Penaeus monodon | reverse complement strand
CCTCTAGCCATATTTAGATTTATAAGATGAATAAGGAGAGAAAATACATCAGTCCGTTGGAAATGCAGCATCAAAGGAAATAAAAATTGGTGCCTTGAAAGAGTTGCTTAGATGTTTCTTGACGCTGTTCTAGAAAGTGTAATTTAATCAATTTACAGTATTTTTAAGTGGCGTTCAGTCATCCATTTATATTTTGAATGGATAGCAAAATTATTATTTTGAGGTTTAGCAATTTCAGAAAATGATTTCTTTCCTGATGGGAGTGGATGACATTGAGCAAACATCTCAGTTTCTGTGATACCTCATGATACTGCTGTAAATAGATTTAAGTTATATATAGATGATGATATTTTGTGTTACTAATTAACCTTGGATGTAATGCAAAAGTGGCAGTGTAGTTTTCAGTTTTGATATTATTGCCATAACAGTAATTGTTGCTTATCTTAAGTTCTAATGAATGCAAATGTATTTTCTTGATAATAAAGAATGTTACAAGCCAACTTTGTATAACTGTTTATACACATGAACGTTATGTTTCATTGAATGTATTGTAGACTTTGGATTAACATTAGTATATCCTGTTTTGGTAATCAGTCAAAAAATAGCAAAAACTTGTCTCTCAGATGGATAAGTAGAAGGGCAACATAACAAGAGGGGGGGGAGGTAAGTACAATTTGTAGGATGGATATCAAGAACTGAGTAATGCCTAAGAGTTGTACTAAAAGCTTGTCATTTTAGAATGGTTTGGTAGTATTGAACCTTGATAGTAGAACTAATTTGATTAAGTTTAGGATTATAAAAAAAGACCCATGGTATTGCCTTGACCTGAAATTGGAGAACAGTTTAGTTTGATGTTAAATATGGCAAATAAATTTTTGGTGGGTACTAATTTTTAATGCAATATTTAGGCTTGTTGTGGTAATGAAAGGCATGGTAAATATTGCTGTATGTTGTGATTATAAAGGTTTGGTATTGATGTTTGGCAGGATGATTATGTTTGATGTGAAAATGAACATTATATTTAAGGACATGCGCATCAAACACTGTTCCCAAACCAAATGCCCGACAATGCTCCCTTTAATTTAACTTTTAATTCAAAAGTTGATATAGACTTGCTGATGCACTCTGTCTCATAATTATAGCACGTG
>NC_051417.1:18118726-18119185 GCF_015228065.2 Penaeus monodon | reverse complement strand
TAATAAACGTATTTCGGGAAATTGGTCTGAGAACACCTCTTAGCGGATGCCCTCATGATGTGCATTATGCCCGTGAAGGGTTTTGTTAGTTGGTGATAATTGGTACTTTAATGAAGCTTTTATTGGTTATTGATGTCTCATAATGTGGCAGTGACTACTTGATGGTATGGTGGAAACTGTCTGATAATATGATGTGACTATCAGTTGGTGTGTTTCTGACTCTATAGTCTTCTTACTGCTCTTTAGGTGGTGAAACTTTTTCAGGGTTGATAGTTCATATTACGAGAAGATTGTACCATTCCAGTTTAATCCTATAGAACTGATTAGACTAGGGATGCTAGGACAATGAAAAAGTTACTTAACAGTGATAACTCTGATTCATTAGTGTTAAAGATTTTATGGTGAAGGGTTCCTGTTTTCGAGACTTCTTTATGGTAACCCGTTTTTCTTTTTGGTGTT
>NC_051417.1:18117427-18118680 GCF_015228065.2 Penaeus monodon | reverse complement strand
AGATCATATTACCTATTCAGAAGCATCTAGGATGGCATTCACGAAAGGTCATAGAATTGCCTTTGGCAAATTTAAGGACTATCTTCAAACAATCATGAAACCAAGAAGAGTGTCATAGAATTTGTCAATTACACGGTCCTTAGCGATTTCGTATATAACTCGCACTGTGCCACATTTCACAGTTAACACTTAACTAGAACTGACATTTATATTTTAAAATCCGATATGATTGTAATAATGGAATAAAATAACATTTCATTGAATAAAGACTAAATAATTGCTATATTACACATCTAATTTATTTTATATACTTAGGTGGCACAAGTCTACTGTAGCTGTCAAAGCACGTAATGCGATTTACATTTATAGAAAAGAAAACACCAATAAACATGGAGAAAGCGGCTCAAGTACCATTTGCCAACATATGTAATAGTGGCATAAAAGTATTGCATATAATCAGTGGTGTGGAGTTATCTTCAACAGAAGTAAAATCGCCTTATTGTTGTCCACGTCTCACGGGCAACCTGAAGACCGTCCTTATGAGTGTGGTACACCTCTAGACACAATCTCAAACCCGAGTCATAAACATAAATTGAATATTAAAGTCATTTTCGTAAAAAAAAATATAGACAAAGTTGTGGAGTCTAAGACTTTTTTTCTGTCACACACAAATCCCGGCGTTTATAACATTTGGCCACCGTTGTTTTTGTAAATTCTCTTATGACACTCTAACCTTCTTTATTCTATCATATCTCTCAAATTTATACCCATTCGATTTCCTGATCGACTCTAGATTACTCATAAAATTGTTTGGCTGTATTTATTCTTCTGCCGTATATCTCTTTCTATAAATCTCATCAATTCTTATCTAACTTTAACGACTCTACTATATATGAAAACGTGAGGAGAGAGGGAAAAGAAGAAGAGCTAGTGAAGACTGAATAGCTGCCTTGAGATAATCGATCCGACCCTCTCACAACGTAGAAAGAGAGAGAAGGGGACTTTTAGAGAAAGAGTATCGGGAGGGAGGGAAAAGTAGAGATCCTAAATAGAGAAGAGATGAGCTGTAGAGATTTACTCTAAGATACGTCTTGTACGACTGGTCACGGGTTTTGAGAGAGGGTGACACGGGAGTAGATCTAGCTCACAACAGAAGCTCAGAGAAACATAGAAAAAAGAGAGAGAGAAGTGATCTATTTTATGTAGATTAGATTATGTATCTATTTAGAGCTATATATTACATATATGAAGCG
>NC_051417.1:18115981-18116159 GCF_015228065.2 Penaeus monodon | reverse complement strand
TCCTTACGAAAAACTAGGATTATATAGTTTTCCGAGAAAGAAAAATTACACATAGCTTTATACATATAAATAACGGCCGTTAAAGTGTGACTTGGTTCTCCTGTGTTGTGAGATTGCGGAATTATCACTTCTGCTTTTACAGAAGGAAGAGGACACGCGAACAACGACCAATAGATAT
>NC_051417.1:18115434-18115800 GCF_015228065.2 Penaeus monodon | reverse complement strand
TTGGTGAGTGAGCAGGAAGTGGAGATGCAGTTGGGGGATGGAACACGTTAATGTACTGAAATGAGAGGGGTGAGTAAGCTTGCTGGGGAATTCCAAGTGATAATTTCCTTGAGATCATGCACAATGGCAAACATTGTTGAATGCCGAAAAGAGTTCATTGTGCCAGATGTGAAAAAGACACGATGGACCGAATAATTCACAGTGCAAGGGGAGTAACTGACTGGTAATTTGCAGAATATACCATTGAAAGATATATTATTCATCCTTCATAAAGATTTTCTTCTATATCAAAATGTTTCATGTTTAAATAGGATTAAAAGTTGAAAGGAATTTGACATCAAGCATAGGGAGTTTCTTTTTCATTGA
>NC_051417.1:18115268-18115346 GCF_015228065.2 Penaeus monodon | reverse complement strand
GAATGTGGTTTTTATTTTTAACGTCTTGTACAGAATTAAGTGGGCGACACGAAGGTTTGAAATTAAGCTGAAGGGTAA
>NC_051417.1:18114323-18115161 GCF_015228065.2 Penaeus monodon | reverse complement strand
ATCAAAGTATCTATTTATATTTCAACACAAAGATTTTAGTGTTATAATGTTTCTTTTTAACGATGTTTTAATGAACTATTACAGTTATTACAGGGTAATTAAAGAGTGAATTCAAAGATCTGTGAGACTTTTTAGTTTCGAAATTTGGCAGTAGTTGGTACTATACTCGAGGCTTCAGCTTCCTCCATCCCTCAAAGCTATGTATTTATTTCTGAAAAGGACTGCAGAATTAATTTAAGATTTGAATTAACCACTGCAGTTATTTTTAAGGACGTCAGTTCAGGATAAAGAGTGCCGAGAGATAAGCAGTAGGTTTACAATATATACCAAGATCCCAAGCACGATGATTAGCCGCCCTTTACATAAACAAACTTGTGCTTGCAATCTATATCGTATCGCTGTGGCCTTGTCTTTCCTGCACGGTAGGACGCCAAGATGATTCACTTTCTCGGGTCAGAAACGTATGGATGCCTTCCTATAGACGTCACTGTTACGCAGGCAGATACGTTATTCTAGAGATAAATAGCATGACGTTTGTGTTTATAATCCTTGCTTCCACTTCAGACTGCGACTATTTCATTACGAAAGCATTTCCGAAATCCATGTACCTTTTTTTTTTTTGTAAATTCGTTTCGACACTGATATTTGTTGTTCGGTTTGTTCCTTCTTTCCTCTCACTAAATGCAAGTAGGAGGCAATGCAGATGAGAAGTCGTCGAAATCCTTTGAATGATCTCGCTGTTGCTGCGGTTGCTCAATAGGTGGCATTGAAAGCCGACCGCGTCGTCGCTCGGTTAAAGTGCATCGCGAAGATTACAGATCCACGATTGGGTGATTTT
>NC_051417.1:18113694-18113864 GCF_015228065.2 Penaeus monodon | reverse complement strand
TACTGATTTTTCCGTTCAGAATGTGTGCGACCGTTTTTGCTGTTGGTTATGGTAACCATGTTATGTGCTTATATGCAATTGACGTAATTATTTTAGAGTGCTACTGTATTCTTGTTTTTTTTTCTGTGCTAATTAAAAACAACTATGTTCTACATCTAGTTACTAACTGT
>NC_051417.1:18113183-18113660 GCF_015228065.2 Penaeus monodon | reverse complement strand
ATCAAATGTATTAACATTTCTGGTTATGCATGTTAAAGCGTATTGCCATACATGGTTTTCCCGGACGTTATTAACATGTCAGCTCCAAGCTCTGCACTTTACCGTAATGAGTTTCCACACGTCATTTTACAGTTCACTTTCGACTCAACAGATGGCGTCTCTGGTAGGAAAGCGCTGCATGTCTTTGGTGAATGATTTTGGCTGCTTTAAATGCAGATAATTCCTTCATTAAGGGATAATGTCTTTGACGAACTGCAATATGAAGCCTTCAGTGTGAAAAAAGAAACAGATATTACCAAAGTATAGAATAACTTTTGGGAAACGTCCGATCGACTGCGAAATGAGTTATGCATTCTCTCAGTGGAACGTTGCGGATCGTGTCTGCGCTTGCGTGGATCGGTTACCCAACCGACATTCCGTCCGGATCTCGTTTAGATACCTTGAAATAGCGATTCGTATTTTCATGTTTAATTTTCG
>NC_051417.1:18112469-18112676 GCF_015228065.2 Penaeus monodon | reverse complement strand
CGCTAACCTTTCCAAACTGATTTTTCGTGGCTCTTAAGAGGTCACTGGGTACGAACCTGCAGTTCCATGCATAGGAGCAACAGCGATGCAACATTATGTTATATAATACACCTACTTTTGCTTAGCGAATGACGATGTGAAAGTTAGTTTGCCATTTCGACAAAAGATGGCGCGCATAGCCTTCCCGTGGTTTGTTTAAGGAAAAGG
>NC_051417.1:18110536-18111859 GCF_015228065.2 Penaeus monodon | reverse complement strand
CCAACAAGACCAAGGATTTCAGTAGAACAACGGGGTATCTGTAACGTGCAAACAGGATCAGTGACGTCAGGCGTAAACAACTGACATTTGATGCATCTCCTCACGACCTCCACGTCACGCTCAGTCATGTGTCAGATCACTTGTAAAGATCGCCTGGGGAAGTGGGCGGGGCATGTGTTTGGGCGGCGCAAGGTACACGGAATATTTGTGTGTTCCTTCCCTTGGTAGGTGCTTTCAGACCGCGCGCTTGGGGCAAGGAAGGGCAGTGTAGGGCGCACGCGTGATGTGAAATATGACTTTAAACAGATAAACGACTGCGAAAAATTTCTTATCGTTGGTAAACTCCTTTCAGTGTAACTGATAATAGCAGCTGCATTCTTTTGATGATTATGATGAAAGTAAAATGGTAAATATTCAATCAAATTTCTTTGCTGGGAACGATATTTAAATTTGTCTGTTAGTAAAAACCTCACGCGTACTTTGTCTATTCATCCAGTCAGCATTTAACTTAACAACACTGACATGTATAGTAACGTCAATTAATACAACACGCGAAGCATATCACATGAACATTCATATCCTGTCTGTTTGTTGCCTCGTGTTTCCCTGATCACGTCGTCACAGCTCGTATCCCTAAAAGACACAGACATGAATGTGAACTTAGAATAAACAGAACTTTACCCGGAATTCCTATAAAGGTCGGTATATCAGATAAACGTTGAAAGTAGATTTTACTTGCTAAAATCGATGGAAAGGAAGAATGAACTAGCGAACTGTCACGGCCATTATTTGTGTGTGAATTCTGGAAATTTCAATGTACGATAAATACTCTAATACAACAATAGAATTCAGTAAAAAGTAAGGAATGGGTTTCTCATACGAAAATGCAATCAAAATCACAGTTAACATTCCATGATGAGACAAAGTAAAAAATTGACACGATTACGGAGGGACACTTCATATTCCAATATAAGCATTTTGCAAAGATCAAGTATTGATGCAGCGTAAAAAATCAGTTAAAAAAATAATTATAATTAATGTCAGCACTGTGTAATATATTGAATAATTAAACAGTCAAAAGCGTAAGAAGGTTAATCAGCATCACAAATAATCCAAGTGAAGTCTTAAGTAAAACAAGTGACAACACCTTTTATGGAAGCGATACCATTAAAGATAAAGAAACACCGTATAAGGACATTGTCCGATATAGTATCGAGGATAGGAAGGGAGTTCGAAATCTACTTAAATACATGGGAAGATAACACTTCCTATGTATTTGACGATGAAAAGATGATCATAAATGGTGAAGGAAACAAAAAAGGT
>NC_051417.1:18110367-18110496 GCF_015228065.2 Penaeus monodon | reverse complement strand
TAAGTTGGATAGAGAACACACTTGACAAACACCATATAAGGACAGATTTTACGCTCCCTCCTCCTCCATTGACCCCCCTTCCGGACCTTCCTGCTCCGAAGCGCACATATCGGAGAAACGCGGCTTGCC
>NC_051417.1:18109773-18110162 GCF_015228065.2 Penaeus monodon | reverse complement strand
AAAAGCCCAAACTTCACACGCACCATATGAGGTGATGTCTTACGGCCTCTCCCCCCTCTCCTTTTACCCCCCAGACGCATGTGATCTTCCGGCCGCGGGCGTGCGTGCGTTCCGGCGGTCCAAGCGTGGTCGGGGAGGGGCTGGGGTTGTGGGAGGCGCAAGAACATCCATGGCGCTACTAGATACCGCTTGATGGACGGATTTTAGAATATTTGAAAAGGGGGGAAAAATGTTGGGAAGGCTTTACTATATATTTATTCTAAGTTTAAGTTTAACACAAGCAGGTAAAGTGAGCTACCTACATGACAAAAATGTGGCAATCACGTGACTGCATAACGAACATAACACAATGACGCCAATGCGACAACTTAATGTTGTCACTGTCTAGG
>NC_051417.1:18108345-18108479 GCF_015228065.2 Penaeus monodon | reverse complement strand
AAAAAAAAGAGCAGCACGAAATCAGAGTAAAAAACAGACGCTGAATAAAAAAACTTCAAGGCTTCTCCAGGAGAAAAAAAGTGGTTGTTCGCAAGCACTGATTTTACAAGTCAGAACAAGCACTGGCGAGTTAA
>NC_051417.1:18108050-18108286 GCF_015228065.2 Penaeus monodon | reverse complement strand
ATGGTGATATCAACCGTTGGTTCACACGCGCCTTATACGGTAAAGGTTGCAAGATATCTTTCTGTATTCTCTCTCTCTCTCCTTTTTGACACATATGAATGATACTGATAAGGATATTTTCAGCAAATGTAATTTATATGCAGGTATCTTAAAAGTGTGATGGTAGTCATAATGTCAAAATGGATGATAATAAGTCTACTTATTCCATAAATGTATCATGATGGCGAATAATACGC
>NC_051417.1:18107911-18108032 GCF_015228065.2 Penaeus monodon | reverse complement strand
CGTAAACACCCTACGACCACAACTCTCATTGGAGAATATAGCTAGAAAAAACGGTCATTCGTAGCAAAATTTCCAGCGCTCCTTATATGGACATGCGGCATGGAATTCGGATGGAGGTACC
>NC_051417.1:18107343-18107841 GCF_015228065.2 Penaeus monodon | reverse complement strand
GAGAAGGGAAGGAGGAAAAAGGGGGATGAGAGGAGGGAAAGAAGGAGGGGAGAAAGGAGTGAGAGGAGAGAAGGAGGGAGGGGGGGAATGAGAGGAGGGGAGGAGGGAGGGGAAGAGGGAGTGAGAGGAGGGAGGGAGTTGGAGGGAGGAGGGAGGGGAGGGCGTGGAATTCGTCCGTATCGCTGAATGAGAGAACGCGCGTCAGATTCGTTTTCTTTTCGTTACGACTACCATCATGTTTCGCTGGTTTATATCTGTTTTTTTTTTAGTACTCTAACATTATTATAGCAACTAATATGTATCATTTTCAGAACGTTTTTTTTCCCTCAACATAACAATATGTATATTTGAAACAGAACACGTTTCTTAAAGAACGCAATATAGCCTTTTATAATAGTAACATGAATGAAAATATTCGCTAGATGATCATGGCAACACATGTGGTTCTCGCGACTGGTATGCCATGGTACGGCGGGGAGATAACATGGCATGCGTGGG
>NC_051417.1:18107017-18107121 GCF_015228065.2 Penaeus monodon | reverse complement strand
ACAGTATTGTAGTTTTTTATATGTATCTTGTTTTCAGAACCTTTTTCTTGTTGAAAATAACAGTATTAATACTTATTTGTAGTAGTAACTGGAATGAAAACTAG
>NC_051417.1:18105188-18105327 GCF_015228065.2 Penaeus monodon | reverse complement strand
GCTGAGTCCGGTAAAAACTTGTATTCCATTTCCGGGACTTGGTCAACCGGTGGACGCTACTTGAACAGGAACAAGCGCCACATCTTTCCTTCTTTCTTAATTCGCTGTTAGCTGGTTTCTTGGGCGTGGCTGTTTATCC
>NC_051417.1:18104130-18105034 GCF_015228065.2 Penaeus monodon | reverse complement strand
TGGCTGGTTAATTTTTGGCTTCCATTTTATATGTATCTTTATAGAATACAAGGCCTGTTTAGGCTGTTTCAAAATTGATTGTTTATTGCACTCGAGCTGTTCCAATGAAATCAAGTCTAAATAAACACGAAGTTGATAGCAAATGCGGTCAATATCTATTATCATATTCATGCATTCATGTTTTACTTCCTAAACACGTACTACCCGAATGGCGACGGAAATTTCCTTTGGTAGAATAAAAATCCTATCAATGGATCCACCAACTTCACACACGGAAATCGACATCTGCGCGAACTGACGAAGTTGGAATAATCTTGTACTGACCTGGACTACAGATACACCTCAGTCAGTGGGAGCCGAGGGCTATATCGTCTACAGGGTGATATCCATCGTCATCTGTACTATACAGTGTTGAATTTCCGCTGACAACGTTGGTGATGAGCCACAATTTACGAGTCACGTCAGCATCTCCGAGACCCCCCCCCCCCCAAGGCCACTGCGAAGCGTGCATGGCTACATTGTTGCTGTTTCGAAGTCCCTAAAAATGACCGAAAAAGGCGATATTTCATCATGAATGAGGCGTGGGTTCATTGCTAAGCACATTTTGCTGTTGGATTCGGGCGATGGGCAGTAAAAGAAGAAAAATACGGTTGAATAAACAAGTTGCCATAAATAAAAATAAAGTCAGCATTCGGTATAACTACATCTCTTGTTATATTTTCACTCAGTTAATGTCTCTAGCTCGGTCACGTCAAGATAACAGAATTTATCATCTGTTTGACTGTCGTTGTACGACATAGGAACAAAATTTTTGAAACGCAATGTATTTTTATTTGTGCCCTTCCATGTGATATACTGCCTTTTTAAAATCGTCCAAGTCAGCTGACACGGCACTTCTGCACAT
>NC_051417.1:18102809-18103701 GCF_015228065.2 Penaeus monodon | reverse complement strand
CGGTTTTCAGTCATGTGTATAAGTTCTGAGGGTCTGCAGGTCAAGTTGTTGCTATCGATGATTCTGTTTATTAACTTTTGTCTTTGTCTTCTTCTCGATCAATCTTTTCTGTTATACTGAGTAGTTCATTCATTTTCTTCCTAGTAATGTGTCTTCTCTTCACTTGTTTCAGTAGTTCGATATCAGTGTTTGCTTGTAATATTTGGGTGTTTGTTTTTCTTGCTGTCCAGGGGATCCTAAGCATTCTGGGAATCCTCCAAATTTCAAAAGCCTTATTTCACCCCAAACTACTTTTTTTTAAGGTCCATTATTCACATCCGTATGTTTGCCTCTACGTATGTTTATGTTTAGTTTACGGTTGCAGAAAATTGCTCTCACTTTCTGAAAGCTCATTTGCAATTCCTATACTTTTCCTGATTTTTGTGATATAGTGGCCATCTGTTGTGTCTGTACTTCCCAGCTAGTTGGAGCTGTTTACTTGTTTGATGCTGGAGTTGTTTATTTTGATGTTGCATGCAGGAATCACGCTATTCTTGATTACTACCATTGAACAGTCCTCTTAAGTTAATTTTAAGACCATAGTCTTTACTACTTCTTTTGTCTTTGTTAACTAAGTTTATGAATTCTCTTTCAGTGTCTCTCCATTAAAAAAAAAAAAAGATTGGAGAGAGCATACAGCCCTGTCTAACATTCCTTTTTATGCTCCTAAGTTGTGATTTTCTTTGGTCAATGTCCACTTCAAACAATGTTTTTGTTTGCATTTTTATTACCCGCTCACATAAGTATATTTCTTTTCGGATATTTTTTATTATGGGGTTCTTTAAGCTGAGTGTTCTGTGCTGCCCACATTCCCTGCTTTCTTTGGTATTGCTGTAAAGATTGTGTTGTAAAC
>NC_051417.1:18100891-18102301 GCF_015228065.2 Penaeus monodon | reverse complement strand
TTAAGTAACTGATATGACATAATGATCATGCTCTGTGACTTCTGCTACTATTCCCGTCTCTTACACCAGTCACTTGTCTATTTAGTCAGCTAGTTGCCAGGACGTGATGCAACAGACATCCATGCCTGAATTCGCGACCTCGTTCATGCCGTATTTTCAGCGACAGAGCGGGATCTTCTAGAAGTAGTCTTCTGTTTCATGTCTATTTCCCAGGAAACGCGTGCCAATTACGAGGTCTTCCTTTTTATCCTCTGCATTTTCCCACTAAAGATGTTTCGCGTTTTTCAGAAGTGACCGCGCGGATACTTTTTTGTCCTGGCGTTAGATGTTCTCTACTGTGTTGCCGCATTTAAGTATGACGTATGAGCG
Source organism: Penaeus monodon (assembly GCF_015228065.2). Classification (NCBI taxonomy): domain Eukaryota; kingdom Metazoa; phylum Arthropoda; class Malacostraca; order Decapoda; family Penaeidae; genus Penaeus; species Penaeus monodon. Next base: position 18,101,932 of record NC_051417.1, on the reverse strand, counting down.
AGTCTGGATATTCTGGCGGGCTGTGGAAAGAGTAACTATGGTGACATTCACATATGAGTTCATTCATGTGTATAGTCGAGGGTAATACGATTGCATCATGTGTTTTTTAAGCATGATGCTCACGGGGGTAGAGTTATTAAAAGTTTCAACCACGTTCAAGTGACACTTATAACTTAAGAACAACTTCAGAAGAAACACCATAGCATTGGTAATAAGGTTACGGCGTACGTACTGAAGAGGCTCATGCTAGGCTATAGTGATGTCTTGTTCTTCCTTGGAAAACAAAATCGTGTGACCCATCAGATCACTCTGTCGGTTACTCTATTGCCATTCACTATCAACGCCTTCAACTGCTAAGAATCGCCACACTTCTCCAACTGCTATGAATATTCATCCACCTCTCCTCCTGCTGTGAAAATTGATCTAACTCTCCCCTATTATGAATATTGATCCATCTCTCCACCTGCTATTAATATTCATCCACCTCTCCACCTGCTATGAATATTCATCCACCTCTGCACCTGCTATGAATATTCATCCATCTCCCCACCTGCTATGAATATTCATCCACTTCTCCACCTGCTATGAATATTCATCCACCTCTCCTCCTGCTATGAATATTCATCCACTTCTCCACCTGCTATGAATATTCATTCACCTCTCCACCTGCTATGAATAATCATCCACCTCTCCACCTACTATGAATATTCATCCACCTCTCCACCTGCTATGAATAATCATCCACCTCTCCACCTTCTATGAATATTCATCCACTTCTCCACCTGCTATGAATATTCATCCACCTCTCCACCTGCTATGAATATTCATCCATCTCCCCACCTGCTATGAATAATTATCCACCTCTCCACCTACTATGAATATTCATCCACCTCTCCACCTGCTATGAATATTCATCCACCTCTCCACCTGCTATGAATATTTATTCATCTCTCCACCTGCTATGAATAATCATCCACCTCTCCACCTACTATGAATATTCATCCACCTCTCCACCCTCTGTGAATATTCATCCACCTCAGG
>NC_051417.1:18100491-18100856 GCF_015228065.2 Penaeus monodon | reverse complement strand
AGGGTACCAAAACATTAAGAGTCAGTCAACATGACCTAAGAGTTCCAGACGTTTTACTTTTTGACTTTTTTCTTCTTTACTTACGAGTGACATAAGCAAACATCTCGTCTGCTGTTTGTGAGTGACGTCATCGGATGTACTAACGTGATGTAATTCCTTAACAAAAAGTTTTTCGTTCACCCCAGAAGCAAGCGAGTATTATAACAATTTCAATATACTAAAAAATAATCCAATTCTCATACTTCTAATTCTGGGCTAAGGTGCCCATGGAGTTAAAGCCTAGTTTAGAGGTCATGTTTACAAATATCTTCATGTCATTTCCACCCCCCACGAACTCTGCGGTTACTGCACACCATCTCTAGAAT
>NC_051417.1:18097278-18099574 GCF_015228065.2 Penaeus monodon | reverse complement strand
ATAAATTTGTGTTTATGGCCTTACCAAAATCCTGTTCTAAATGTGAAGGTAGTTGGACCATGCGCAGTTAGGGAATGCCCCTAAATAATTGTGAACAGGAGAACAGAACAAATTAGTGGTAAATATAATTCCAAAACCAACGAAAGCACAAAATAGTGAAGTCATCTTATAATGTCAATACATGGCTGCAAGTAATTGCATTTGAACATAGCTATAAATATTACCATACATGATCAGTCAGTATAGAAAATGTTGGTAATGATTTACTCTAATGATAAAACCATCAATGAATGCCCTACAACTCTTCAATAATGTACATATATTATATCATATCATTATATTATTCTATTGAGAGTACTAAAAACGTAATGTAATATTGCGATACAATGCAATGACCTTTAATCAGATGAGGAAGAAAGAACTAAACTAAAATTAGAAATTAAAAAGGAACACGGGGCAGATTATCGTGGTATTAACGAGGCACTTTTTTATTTTTGACTCAAGAGATCATTTTGATCATTTATAAGCTATCATTGCTTCCGTATAACTACATGTGCAGAGTCTGAGGTTAATAGATGAAAAAATACAAAAACGAGACTTCAAAAGTTAATCTCACTGTAACTTATAACATAAGAATCATTGTAAACACGAGGTGAGTCCTATCGTATAGAGCCAGGCGTCCTAACATGCTTCAAATGTACCCAAAACGACAACAACAATGTTTTGATATGTGTACCATCTCAATGCAACTACATATACTGAATCTTTAACATGGTGATCAAAACATAACGCGTTCACCATGGCAGCTTGTCAGAAAAACAGAAGTGTTACATATTTCTTATTATATAGGTCTCGGTAAAAACATCCTATGATAACTACACTATCTTTTTAGATACAAGTGTGAGTTCGAAGAGACTTTTTCCCTTCCACTCTATATTTCCTCTTCTTTTACGAGAATGTATGTTTCATCTTATGCTATTTTTTCTACATTTACTCTGGGTAGAGGTCTCTCACTGAATAGCACCTTCCTAGCCTTTACAATACTGTTGAACCCTATTTAGCCTTAGACCTAGAGTTGTTATTCCATAATTATGATAGACAGAGAGCCTTTACAAGGGAGTGCAAAAAGTCGAGTTTACGAGTAATTATGGATCAGAATCACTTTTGAGAATTACTATATATATTAGCACTGCTTTTGTGCAAAATAATCTTCAAAATATCCCATTAAGTGTATATAGCTATATTCTAATTAACCTCCTTTGGCCTTTATATATCATTAATATCTCTATACACTATTTTTAGATTGTCAGCAAAAGATACCCACCCTGTACACCTTAATAGTTTTAACGTTAGTTTCGCGTGCATGGAATCCCATTATATGCATGTCTTGTCTTTTGAAAAGCCACAACCCTTGCCTTGTACGAAGTCACGATCCTGGCCCTTTAGGAAGTGATACCCCTTGTCCTTTGTTAATTCACAACCCTTGTTCTGAATGGATCCACAACCCTTGCCCTCCACGAATTTCAGAACCCTTGCCTTGTACGAAGTCACAACCCTTCACAGTAGTAATCTGTAAATAAATGCATAGTGAGTGATTTCTTGTTTCATGTGAAGAAAAAATACTTCGAAAGTCGGAAATGGGGGAAAAGGTCGGAAAACATATTCAATCTCACTGTAATGAATAAAGAGTAATAGGTAAAGACAAAATAATTCCAAGTTCAATCATGTGGAATTGACTTTTCGGTATTACATCTTTAGAAGAAAATTGTCATTCATACTTTTTCTTCATTTATCACTTGATTTTTTTTTTCGGATATGGAATAAAACTCGCAACATGTAAATGGGACAGTGTCAGCGATAAGCAGGACTAGTGATAAGATAATGAAAGTAGTGACAATACCAAACTACTGCCGGGAGGTCGGGCGGGAGATCCTTGCAAGGAATGGAATGATGACGTCACGCCGACAGACCATGACGTCACCAGAGTTGGGATGATATTTATTTATTTTCAGTTGTTGTCATAATGTTACATGATGTCAATTCAGACCTGAAAATACAGACACAGCGAATCCCAATAACGAAAGTTAACAAAACAATAGGCGACCGGACATGACGCTGGGGATTTCACAATGGCCAAGGAAAGTGCATTGAATACTGAAAGATATTAAATTTCTTCGTATGTTATTTTAGCTTGGCTTTCGAAATCTTGGATATCATCTAGGCAGCTTCTTTGTTATATATAAATGTATAGAACTTAATGTCTGTGTAGTTGTATGTCTAAATACTGGATATATAT
>NC_051417.1:18095879-18096694 GCF_015228065.2 Penaeus monodon | reverse complement strand
TACTCCCATTCATTTCACTCTATTCTCTCCATTTTGCAATATTTCCATCTCGCCTCGTCGGCTGTCACCAAACGAGAAACGAAAACGAACACAGATTCCCGGAATCTGACGCGCACGTAAGCCCCGCCCCTGCTTCCGGTGCCGTGGACATTGGTGCGAAACCTGAAGTTGTGTCTGTGGACTGAAACGCTATTTTCCTTTGTCAAACACTGACAACGGAAGAGACCTACCACTGAGTGCCTGAATAGTGCCAAAAGGATAGGTACTTTTAACCTGAAAATAACGAAAGCTGCAGTATAAGTAATGGGTAGTAGCGAGAGAATAGGTGGTGGGTAAGTGCTGCTCATATGAACGGGAAGAGAAGGGTGGAACCTATTTACACGTTAAGATTCACTGTTAGATTTATAAGTATTTTGTATGACTTGTGCCATAATATAAATTCTTTTACCGATTGTGATTCAATAGTTAAATGTTTAGAGTTCATGCATAAAACGAGCTCGAGATGTTGCTTATTTTGTTCATCCCAGCTGACAAGTATCGAAAACATAAAAACAAAAACTGATAAGAGCATCACTGACAATCTTATCGGTACCACGTTAGCCATTAGGGTCCAATGTCTCACGTACCGAACTATCTTATCTAATTATCGCCTTCCCCTTATCAACAATAAAACTCCTAATATCACATCACGGGCACCGAAAATAAAAATCTCATGAAAAAATAGGATGTGAAAATGCAACTACATTCAGGGTTATGCATGGGGAAAAAGTTACTGTGTCCAATTTTTTATTTCATGTCACGTGTACCCCCCCCCC
>NC_051417.1:18095441-18095853 GCF_015228065.2 Penaeus monodon | reverse complement strand
CGAAAATACAACTACACTTCAGTTTGTGCCGGAAACAACCATTCCTTAGATGTATCCTGCATGTTAATTGTGATATGCTTAATGCATTGAAACCAAGTGAGCCCAAATAGGGACTTAATAAAATAATAACAGTGGTGTATGTTGCCTGAAACGCTTGTCTCATTAGTCAGCTTTCCGATGTTCCTCTCTTGAGATTTGATCTAGTCGTCTCACCGAGCGGAATCGAGAAGTTACAGGCAATAATATTTCCTGTCATATTTTAGTGTTGTTTTTTTCCTGTGCTTTCAGCCTGATGGCACTGTAGGCTATCTTGTACATATTTTCAGAAATTGTAAGAATCAGTGAAAATTTATAAACGTTGAGATAAGAATTACCTTTATTCGACAAGAAAATTAAGCATTTCGAGTACCAA
>NC_051417.1:18094168-18095130 GCF_015228065.2 Penaeus monodon | reverse complement strand
TTTATATGATGACATCAGCGCCGGGGTACAGTAAAGGTTTCACTTTCTCAGCTGGTTATTGTGTCATTAAGATAGACCAAACAAGTTGGTTTAATAAATATGAAGTGTCGATGCAGGAGCTATTTGCATGACATCTGATACCCTTTGTTTTTTCTTTCAGGGACATAATGAAGTTGGAACATATGATGTGATCTTTCAGATCGTCGAAATCCTGTTCTTAATTTTCCTAATTTGAAAAAGTTTATTTTTTGCTATATGTTTCAGCGCCCTTGCTTTTTCATGTTCTCTCGTTATTAGCTAACATCTGTATGGCTGCCTGACAGTGGAGTAATTTATTAAATAATCTAACTAGTAAATAATTTCTGTTTTGTTTACCAAACCGACTTTTGTGAAATATGAAATACTCAACAGATAATGATTTCGTTCCTAGATAATGTACTAATAAGTTCTTCAACAATGTGTTAAAAATGTTGATGAATTATTTGATATTCTTTATTACATTAGTCTCGTATGTTAGATTTTTTTTATATTAATTTTTAAAATGCGTCATTTTCAATGCAGAATATAAGGCAATGCCACAGAAAGTTGTTGAAGTTTTGATGGACGTACGAAAAGGGTATTTAGTATACATTTTTCCTTCTAGAAATCTGAACAATTAATGAAATTGTACACAGAAGGACCGCTCTCTTTAAAAAATAAACAAGTCAATAATCAAATTACAATGATCAAGAACTCACAGTACACTTTGCTTTCTAATTGCAATGGCTTGACCACACAGGATCACAGACACGTGTGGGTGAGTCACTGCCGACACGCAAGTTGGAAAAGTTCGAGGTTTCGGAAGAATATTCGAGATAGACTGATGAAACATGGAGTGCAGAATTACAGAATCAGACAGAAACCAATTTGAGATATTAAACATTAATATCTCGAAACATTAAACTCAGACCGAGACCCATTAA
>NC_051417.1:18094005-18094091 GCF_015228065.2 Penaeus monodon | reverse complement strand
ATATATGCATTAAAACAAATAAAATTACATATTTTTGAGACATACCACATAACTTCAAAAAGAGGGAGGGGGGGAAGAAGAAAGAG
>NC_051417.1:18085766-18086174 GCF_015228065.2 Penaeus monodon | reverse complement strand
TCGAGATTCGTCACGGATTAGCAATGCACGACAGGAAAGTGTTTTTGATGCGTTGACGCAGCACATTCAACACCTGCTCGTCGCTTGAGCCAACACATCCTTTGTGTCCTTAAAGGTGGTAACTAGCTCGGTAACAGTTCCACTCTAGTGAAAGTTGGTAAATGAATACTGGAAGTGGATTTGATGAGGTGTAAACCAAGGCAAACACTGACAAGTATGTTTAGCACTAGATCAAATGTTGTTTTATCGGAAGTGATGCAAAAAATATGGTTATTCATGGTTTTCTTCATCTCTTCTCTGTTTTTACCAGTGCTGTCTTTATTTTTTATTACCTAGGGAATTATTTCCTTTAACTTATCAGGCTAAAGCAGTATCGGTATAGCATCTTTCATCTTAAAACCTGTCAAA
>NC_051417.1:18085535-18085679 GCF_015228065.2 Penaeus monodon | reverse complement strand
GATCGATCGATCGACGTCGTGTTTCCGTACTTTTCGTAATTCTCTTTTGTATTGCCTCGTGCCTCCTCTCCTCGACAGTGTATTTTATCAAACTGGCCGTAGCATTGCGAGGCCTTCCCACGTAAGATTTTATGTTATGCGCTG
>NC_051417.1:18085314-18085509 GCF_015228065.2 Penaeus monodon | reverse complement strand
CGCCCTGTTTTCCCAATTAAGATAAAGAAAATGCACACACAAGTTTCTTGACTGACCAGAGTCTGTAAGCGAGACTGTGGTACCTTACCCTTGCCCGCCCACTCACACTCACACCATGCACTGTTTTGTATATTCGGTATCAATTCCCTCTTTATTTTTTTCTTCTTTGGCTTGTATTGTGTGTGTGCATCGTTG
>NC_051417.1:18083624-18084027 GCF_015228065.2 Penaeus monodon | reverse complement strand
TCGAGATTCGTCACTGGATTATCAATGCACGACAGGAAAGTGTGTGGTGACGCAGCACATTCAACCACCTGCTCGTCGCCTTGGGCCAACCACATCCTTTGTGTCCTACAGGTGGTAACTGCTCGGTAACAGTTCCACTCTTTAGTGAAGCTTGTGTAAATGAATCTGGAAGTGGGATTTGATGAGTGTGTAACCAAGGCAACACTGACCAGGATGTTTAGCACTAGACAAATGTTGTTTTATCGGAAGGTGATGCAAAAAATCTGGTTATCTGGTTTCTCTTCCTCTCTCTGTTTTTAATCAGGATGTCTTTTTCTTTTTTTTATTACCAGGGAATTATTTCCATTACTTATCAGGCTAAAGCAGTATCGGTATAGCATCTTTCATCTTAAAACCTGTCAAA
>NC_051417.1:18083397-18083529 GCF_015228065.2 Penaeus monodon | reverse complement strand
GACGTCGTGTTTCCGTACTTTTCGTAATTCTCTTTTGTATTGCCTCGTGCCTCCTCTCCTCGACAGTGTATTTTATCAAACTGGCCGTAGCATTGCGAGGTCTTCCCACATCAGATTTTATGTTATGCGCTG
>NC_051417.1:18083157-18083371 GCF_015228065.2 Penaeus monodon | reverse complement strand
CGCCCTGTTTTCCCAATTAAGATAAAGAAAATGCACACACAAGTTTCTTGACTGACCAGAGTCCGTAAGCGAGACTGTGGTACCTTACCCTTGCCCGTCCACTCACACTCACACCATGCACTGTTTTGTATGTTCGGTATCAATTCCCTCTTTATTTTTTTCTTCTTTGGCTTGTATTGTGTGTGTGTATCGTTGCACACACGCGCGCGCGCAC
>NC_051417.1:18082439-18082797 GCF_015228065.2 Penaeus monodon | reverse complement strand
AATTTCATTCATAATTACTTGCGTATAGTAAGAGAACGGTAATAAAACACAAATCAGAAATAAGAACCCTGCCAACTCATCGTTGCAGAACAAAAACACGTTCGAAAATTGCCGAGCACACGGAGCAGCTCGCAAATATGTCTTTTTTTTATATGCCGTCGAGTGTTTCGCGCCGCACACAAAATGACGGCCCTCGCTGCTGGCTCGTCGTCAGATGAGCCGAGAACATTCTAGAATTTTCGAGGCGTCGAGAAAGCTGCGCGTATCGTGAAAGGAGTCAACGGGATATTAGAACACGAATGATGCGCGAGGATTACGTCAATGTATGTATTACCGGATACCCGGAATTTTCTCTCTC
>NC_051417.1:18081133-18081531 GCF_015228065.2 Penaeus monodon | reverse complement strand
CGCCCAAATGTTTACAGACGAAATCTTCCCTCCTCGCTTCCGCTAGCCCGCTTATTATTAGCGAATCGATAGGGACACGTCACTTGGTGTCCTGACGTGGAAGCTCGACACGTTGGAACATGTCTCACACCCGAATCGCAGCGCCGCACATGCCCACAATGGCTCCCCAAGTACTCGCTGGAGGCTGACGCAATAACTCCACTTTTCTGGTCAGCTGTTCCTAAGAGGCTGGCATAAGTCCCGCCCCTTTACCCTGCGCAACAGTGTTACCAACGCCCCTCCTTTCTCTGTGTTTGTTTGCTGAGGTGGAGGTGCGGTCACCTACCCCTTAGATGTGTGGCCCGTCCAGTGTGATGCGTGGATGTGATGCTGAAATGACGGTTGTTGTAGTAAGGTAT
>NC_051417.1:18080734-18080856 GCF_015228065.2 Penaeus monodon | reverse complement strand
CGTGATGCTGGCGAGGATGTAGTGGCGAATGAAGCGGTCGTGTGTTGCTTCGTGATGTGAATTTAAGTATCTGTGTTAGGAGAGTAAACGTCTCAGGATTTTATTTGTTTACTCCTTTTTTA
>NC_051417.1:18080129-18080348 GCF_015228065.2 Penaeus monodon | reverse complement strand
CTGTCCTCATCCGGACACCAGTCCCAGTGCTGGGTGTTCAAACACCAGATAAAGGACAGATTTTCACCCCGAGTCTTCCTGATTCCAAAAGGGAATAACATGACTATGTAGAGCAAAAGGGGCCCGAGTTACAGGGCTTCAGACACGCCGACAGACAGGCAGAATACTCACGTTTATGCAAGGATTATTTTGGGTAATATTAATTTTCACTTACACATA
>NC_051417.1:18079988-18080075 GCF_015228065.2 Penaeus monodon | reverse complement strand
GCCGTGCAGTTCGCTCTGTGACGTCATATTAGATTCTGGTGATTCTACAACACTACCTATTCTACTTCATTTACTATTAGTTATGCT
>NC_051417.1:18079047-18079642 GCF_015228065.2 Penaeus monodon | reverse complement strand
CTCAAAAGAAAATTATGCTCAGTTTCACGGTAGCGGCCACCCTCCTTATGCCCTCAGGCTGTGAGGTCACTATAACGTCATTCCTCCATGCTGACGTCACGGCAAATGTTCAGGATAATCATCGGAAAAAAAATATGCGATAGATGCCAAAGGTGTTTTTTTTTCATAAAGAGGAAAACATTGTCGTGAGTATGAACCTTTTAGAGAATTGAAGTTGGTCGGTCCATTTTTTAACGTAGGATAGCAGAGGATTAAAAACAATCTTATTAATAAACTCAATAGATATAGTTTCTTCCTGGCAGATGCATAATGTGAAGATGTATATCACATAATGATTATATACACCTATATATATTATACACGAATTCATATTTGTTAACCTATGTTTGTGTGAAATCTTTAGATGTTAATTTTATCTGTATTTTCTTAAATTCAGGGAAATGACATATGCAACTTAGAAACATGTATTGTACACCAAAACGACGGTGTATCAAGACGAATGTTACCAACTTTCACAGTAATGTTACTAACTATTCTTTGTTGGGGAAGGGTAAGACGCTAAGATTCTGTGAAGCTCTTATCTCACACTCAGACG
>NC_051417.1:18078034-18078950 GCF_015228065.2 Penaeus monodon | reverse complement strand
TGCAGACAAAACATCCAGGCATGTACGGCTTGTACGCATGTGCGTCCAGGATCACTCCATGGCACGTGATCGTGATGACTCACACTCACGAGGTGGCGGCACCGGGGAACCAGGGAGGGGTAGGGGGAAAGGAGTGGGGGGGGGGATACGCGCGGGCTTGTGGGAGCTTTGGAGCTTGAAGTGAGGCTAAGGCCGGCGTTAGGGATGGAACTTATCTAATTGTTACTTAATCTAAAAACAAAACTGGTTCTCACAAATTTCCGAAAAGGCGGCTTCAGAGTACACCAACCACCGGGTCAATACAGTTAATCTTATTTTGCCTTTTTCCTCATAGATTGTGTCTCGCAATAAAATGTTAGGCTAGTTTCCATGGTTACGAATTCAGCAGAGGTACTTTCAGTATCTGAAAGTCAATGAAGTTGCAGATTACAGGACAAGGAGTGGTGAACTTGACAAGGCCGGCCGACGTCTCGTTCCCGCCAAAACTTGCATCGGAATTTTAACTTCTTACAACACGACTCGATACCACCTGCATTCCACGATCATTTTATGCTTCATAATAAGGGTGCTGGTCATTGTTCGTGGGTAATGTTTAGCCCATGCAGTTCCAAATAATGAATAGATATTGTATTCTGAAATACGTAAGTGGACCGGGATATCACTACGGGAAGCCTTTTTTTAGTGTGAAAACCCCAGGGTTCTCCATGAGTCATTAGAGCTCGGTTATCCTTACCTCGACAATGACTGCACGAATTGTAGCTTTACCAAAACTATACTACTTCCTCCAGTAGGCATAAAGAACTGGTATATGGTTTATTATTAACATGTGAAGAAGGATCGACCTGGCGTACATTTAAACCACCCGGTTGAAACAGATACTCACGTGAATACGGTCTGTATAAAGATAAAGAATAAG
>NC_051417.1:18077310-18077959 GCF_015228065.2 Penaeus monodon | reverse complement strand
TCAATGAGTCAGCCCAGAAAAAGTTTGACCGTGGTCAAAGGTCTGATAGCCCAGAGGACTCTAGGAAAATATTTACACCGGGATTCGGGCTCTCCACGGGTGTAGTGAAGATGAGGAGTGTTATTTACTAAATCAAAACCAAAAGACAACTGTGATATGGTTATATTCTCCGCTCGAGATAATAGTTAGAGAAAAAACGTAAATGTGTACGTTTCACATTTTTTTTCGGCTTCGAAACGAGTTATCCGTGAGTAGCACCTGTCTCCCTCAACCGCCCTCCCTCCTCGGGGTATCCCTTCCTGCCTCACTGATGACTCAGACCCACGTGAAAACAGAAATGACGTCATTGAGCGGCTAGCATTCCAGCACTGGCCGGGGGTCGATACGTAAAGGACTTCTAAAACCCCACAACGTTTTGCTAAACCTCACGAGGTTTTGCTCAGATGACCAGACAAATTGGCACGATCATGTATGAAACATGCATGGAAAGTGTGAATGGTTTCTGAAGACAACTCATCGACGCGTGAGAAACGCATGCCAGCACAGAAAATGCTGTGACACGTAATCTTCGTGCTGTTTGTTACACACGACCCCACTTGGCTCTGTTTACATTCATGGGACTAATAATAATTTCTTCGTTAATACAGAC
>NC_051417.1:18076602-18076757 GCF_015228065.2 Penaeus monodon | reverse complement strand
AACAGTTACGCAGCCGAAATTAATCACCTGCTGTGTTTTAAAAAGAAACAGTGTGGGACAGTGTTATTGTTTTTTTTTTATCAAAGTTTTGTTGTGAATGAGTATCAGGAAGGTTTCCACGATACAGCAAAACATCGATACTGCCAATACAGGTC
>NC_051417.1:18075743-18075902 GCF_015228065.2 Penaeus monodon | reverse complement strand
AAGCAAAGATGACGCATAGGCACAGGTTGATGCGCTTCCAGTGACTCACATGGGGCGTTTTCTACCACGTACGTTAGTGTTGAAATCTAAACGTGTTATATTGATACTGTAAGTTCTAACGCCTGGGGGTAACGCACATATATACGGTAATAAATATAA
>NC_051417.1:18075546-18075643 GCF_015228065.2 Penaeus monodon | reverse complement strand
TGTAACCTAGCTATACATACATACATAAGGGACGGGATAAATAAAGAATAATTGACATTTGCATATTAAAAGAAATTCAGCTCAGTGTAATCAATTT
>NC_051417.1:18075237-18075390 GCF_015228065.2 Penaeus monodon | reverse complement strand
TCAATAACAGTATTGATGAGATAAACGCAAGGGAAACGGCAACTGAATATACATACCCCAGTCTTGGACACCCTGCAGCAGCCCCGCTCGCGCCGAAAACGTTTTGGGAACGTAATTCGCCGCCGTGGATCGACCGCCCCTTCCCCTGACGCA
>NC_051417.1:18073260-18074723 GCF_015228065.2 Penaeus monodon | reverse complement strand
ATCTCGTACGCAGCCACTAGTAAAATTTTCCTACTGTGCACAAGCTGACGTAATGCTGTCTGGAACAACTTTTCTTTTACCTTGCTTAGTCACGTCACAACAAGCAATCCAAATCTCATTGAAAAGTCCTAGAAACGGGTCTCGTCAATTGCTAGATCACGCAAGTAGGGGTCACCATGGCGGGGTCCATCGCTCGACCGTAGCCTCATTCTTCCTACCCCCCTCCCCCTAACCCTTACGGCCATGACCCTCACTCTACCGGATTCCTCGCTCTGATAGAAACATATAATCCCATTCTTTTCTTCAATCAATGCAATTGGTGTTCGTATTCGCGCTGTTATTTTAGTCTTCCGTGACGCCTAGTTAGTTGGCAACAGAGGGTTCACAAGGAGGCATATTTTCAATCATAAAAAAAGAACTGATACTTAACACTGTCACTGAATCAGAACAAGTCTTCGCAGCAAACCCACTCATCGCCCTATAACACCAGAAGATCTTTGTGATGCTTTCCTCCCTCCCTCCCTCCCCCTCTAGTTCCCCGATTGTGACTAAGTTCCTGGAATATCCGCCAGCAAGAGGGGAGAGGGGCCAGGGGAGGCAGCCGGGGCAAGGGACTGGGGGCAGGGGAGAGGCAGGAGGATGTCTGACGGGGGAGGGAAGGAAGGAGACAGACGAGACAAGGAGACAGGAGGAGAGGGGAGGAGGGAGGGAAGAGAGGAGAGAAGGAGAGGGAAGGAGGGGAGAGTGGGAGGCAGGCGGGATGGGGGAGATGGGGAAGGAGCTAAACCCGTTTTTTTTCAACAAGCGGTTACACCCAAAGAGGATGAAGTAACTGTGGTTGTCTTCAGCCATGTCATAAGTCTCTTGCAGCGGTTACATGGTCATACGTAAAGCACGAGTTACAGATATATAAACAAAATATAACTATGTGTACTTGGGGTAGGGCAAGAATGCTGAATCAAGTGTGCAACTCCCAAGAAATGAGATAACGCGGAAGACGAGATAAAGACGTGGTAGGGGGCAGGGGAGAGGGGAAATATGAGGGAACAAGTCGTGAATCATGGTTTACGCGTGACCACGACGATGTAATATGGTGTTAAACCTACCGCTCACGCTCTCTTTCCCGCAGACATACTAAAAGAATGAATAAGGTTCCGTCATACAAATGCTCAGCAAGTTTATATCTGCATTCGTCCCGAGTCTCCGCACTCAGTAAAGAAAACGATCAACGGCGAATAAAAAGCGGCTACACAGCCTTTCTTTTTTAACATGTATTATTTATTGATGTTTTTATGCTTATTAAGAGTTTCTTTTAAATTATTTTTATATCCTTACACAGGAACATAAGAACTTCAAACGATCTATTATAGATTTACGAAAAAGTGAGGGTAAGAAGAAACCTATTTCAGGATTTTTTTTACTTCAAATGTTTATTATTTTAAAGTAAATCTTATTTTATATTT
>NC_051417.1:18072597-18072961 GCF_015228065.2 Penaeus monodon | reverse complement strand
ATCCCCCGTATTTTCTTGGTAATTTTACATCTTGTGTTACTGTGTTTTATTTTTCTAAGTGATTTTGCTTTTGTGTATCATTATAGTGTTTTTTCTTCGTGTGTTTCATTTTAGTGTTTAATTGACTCTTTTAATGTTTCGTTTCAAACTTTTACCTCGATTTTAAGCTATATAAAGTAAAGATAAATGTTTTAACTATGTACCCTCGCAGCTCTATTGTGAAATGAAAGAATGAGACCAAGAGATTGTAAGACGAAATATAGTTAAAGTGATCAAGGATCGGAATTAATCACACATCGCGGAACATTCTGTTTGGGAAGTAATACCCCGCACACGTCTCCTCTCGGCTGAAGGAAAATGATCG
>NC_051417.1:18071338-18071883 GCF_015228065.2 Penaeus monodon | reverse complement strand
AACAATTTTCGCTCGTGGAGGGTTCGTTTGATTACGCTCCGCCCCTTTCCATGAATGGGGCGGTGCGTGGCTGCGTTTCCTGGTGAAAGTTGTAGTACGAGTTACACCAGGATATTACAGCAGGGTGCGTTTGCTACCTGTGAGCAAAGAGAAAGACTTTCCTATTATATCATAAGTTGAATATATTGGAATGGATAGGCAGTATAGTCTCCTCATGATTATGCAATGTTTCGTTGTGAATGTTCATACAGTATATCCTGCCTTTATAAAAAGCGAACTCGAAATTATCTCACCATAACCACCTCTCTAGTTTCTGTTACTGCGCTCCATTCTGTTGCCTCAGTAAACGGGAGTGATAAAACTGTTGTAGTTGGCGCAGTCAATGATAACACTAAAGGTCAAATAGATAACATACCGAGAGATGGGAAACCCTTAATTTCAAAGGATGTATGTCTATGCATCAGGCATGATGCCTGGACAGGATGACTGGATGATGATACTAGACTCGATATATGACAAAGGATGCTGAAAATACGAAAATATAG
>NC_051417.1:18071087-18071305 GCF_015228065.2 Penaeus monodon | reverse complement strand
TGTAGTGAGAAAATGGCCATCGTCTTTACGCTGACTCCGGCATCTTTAGGACACACTTACGATATGCCTTTATCACTCTATTTTTTCACGGCTCTCGCTCTAAAAAATCGCTTTCCATTCCATGTCACGGAGTCTGACCGGAAGAAACAGATAAAAGGATGTTTACAAATAAACATTATTTAGAAGGCAAGTGGTGTTTGGAGCCGGGCAGACGCCGT
>NC_051417.1:18070888-18071046 GCF_015228065.2 Penaeus monodon | reverse complement strand
AAGGAATTTCCTGTCAGCCAGACGGAAGAGCAGCCAAGACGGCGGCCGGCGAGCATCGTTTTAGTGCGCGTGCTCTGCAGTGCTTTCGGCCGGAGATAGGGAGAGAAAGGGAGAAGAGAATAGAAATATTATTGATAACACACACATTTATATGTAAC
>NC_051417.1:18070570-18070793 GCF_015228065.2 Penaeus monodon | reverse complement strand
AGGGGGGGGGGGGGTAAAAGCAAATTCACAGTAAGACAAGCAAAGCCCAGTCAAAGAATGATTACATTCTATTCACATCAAGAATGTAAATGCAAGTCTCAAGAGAAAAGCCACAACACTTAGGCGTATAGGAAACAAAATTCCAGGTTACCTCCCTTGTCGATGCCGACTAGGGCTACGGGTCATTCTACTGCTAAAAATATTTCCCGATGGACCATCCTAA
>NC_051417.1:18069582-18070078 GCF_015228065.2 Penaeus monodon | reverse complement strand
TCTTGTGGCGTGTACAACAACTGTATACACAGAAGATGCAGATTAAATTAAGTAGTTTATCCAATCGGACCAGAATGTATGCAAAAGCCAAACTGTGGATCAGGGGGAACATTATTATAAAGGTACACCGAATACACCCTTTATCATTTCCCTTATCCAACACATTTTCCGGAAGACTCGTCCAACATATTCATATTCCACGGCGATGAACAGAGATCCGTGGCGATAGATGCGAATGTGAGGCAAGGGGAAATGTTCGATTATCGCTCTTGAGCCAAAAAAAAGGACAAAAAACAAAATCGGTGGGATACAAGGAAGAAACATTATGAAGTGTCAATCTCACAGGAGATACTAGAAAGACATCCATCACAACGAGCTCTCGTGGGATTTGAGTTCTCTTTTGCAAAGAAACAAATATATCTTTACAAGCAATGACTGAATGAAAAAAGAAGCATTTATCTGAGGCCTCTATTGAATTTACTCCTGCATATCCTTT
>NC_051417.1:18069038-18069202 GCF_015228065.2 Penaeus monodon | reverse complement strand
TCTTTTGGCACACTCCAAATGAATCACAGAATTACCTGCCCAAGGGGACACATATCGCTGGGTTTAGAGGTGTTAGGTATGGACTCTTACAGCAAACCAGCACACATATTTAATATTCTATATTTAGAAAAGAAAGAAAATTATAAGAATATAAATTTGAAACT
>NC_051417.1:18068332-18068717 GCF_015228065.2 Penaeus monodon | reverse complement strand
CTCAGTGACACCTCCTTGCCTTAATAAAGATGATAAACTTTCAGAGAAAGGTTGCATAATATGTCCTACATCATTTTGTCACTTCAAGTTATACAAGACTAATGGCATAGATCTGACGACAAAGAACTACTTTATATACCTGTTCAGAAAATGGATCATAGGATGACCACCATTATGCAACAACGTATTATTCTGTAACTTCAGTTCCATGAAAAGATGCTTGTCTGAAATCAAAATAAGTCCAGCCAGTTTGGGAAGAAGTTCAGACACTGTTACACCCAAAAATTCGGTAGTGCTGGACTCTTTTCTTCCGGCTTTTGACTTGTTCGAGCGCGGGGTTTCGAACAGCCCAAACCTCCGAAGCTGTATCCCAACCCTACCCAGT
>NC_051417.1:18066894-18067548 GCF_015228065.2 Penaeus monodon | reverse complement strand
AGAGAAAACAATGTAAATTTCACTATATATTACTTCACAGATTTATGATACAAAATATGAACTTAAGTGTATAAACGTAAAAATAGTAAACAAAGCGTACCTACCATCATCTGATTATTCTAAGAGGTAACTGGTCGTGCCTTTGTTGGTCTAAACAGTATAACTCCATTTATGAAAAGTAATTTGCTTTAGTGTTGCTCTGACTATACAATACATTTTTTAAGTGTGAAAAACTAACCAAGTGCTTTCAGTATTTGAATTGAAGAATGACAGTCTTCTATTTGCTCACTATTGTCTTCCAAACTCATTCAATGGTCAGTTTTTTATTCTTTTTTTTTATTTGACAGTTTGAATTCAACCCTCTCCAAAACCTTTTAAACTATGTGAGTGAAATAGTCATCAATCGAAAGAATTAATGGACATTCATCGAAAATTACAAATTACAATCAGAAGTATGAATATCTATATTCATTTTCAAGCTGGGTACCTAACACTGGGAGAGGTTTAACAGGGGAAGCTAGAACTGGTATAGACCGAATTAAGCGTTCATTGCTAGAATCAAAAGAATGCAGTATAGCCGTATTCATAGAATGCAAGAACTAGCGTATTCAGAGAGCATACTGCATAAACAGTGTGGATGGCCTTCGGATTGTC
>NC_051417.1:18066173-18066648 GCF_015228065.2 Penaeus monodon | reverse complement strand
TAAATCATGGTTAACATTCAATACTATGAAATAAATGTCGAAAGAGAAAAAAATACCTAAAAGAATACAAATAATGTGCAATGCATTTAGATATTTCCTTCGTATTCCCGTAAAATAGTGATCCTATCTACGACAGAAAAATGTCAAATTTCTCTTTTTTCAGTTGGGATCCGAATAGTTATGGCGTTTATCAATTGTAATTTACTTTTGCAAAAATGTTAATAGCTTTAGCGAATTGTCGATGGAGATTGAAAAGAGAAGATGCGAGTGGAGAAAAGTGGAAAGTTTTCAATGACTATTGAGCGGAAAGTCTGCCATACATCGAGTGCAAGAATGTTGATTTATTTTGAAAATGTTGAAACCGAAAGTATTAGTATTCAAATGCATTAAAAAAATGTGTGCTATGTCGATCTTTACCTTTAGTAGTTCAGTCGGTCAATATGCCCCTGCCCTGTCTATGTCCGAATCTCTTAAC
>NC_051417.1:18065832-18066111 GCF_015228065.2 Penaeus monodon | reverse complement strand
ATGCGGATGTGTTAAGATTTTTCCGTCATAGAAAATTTTAGCCTGGGTGCTTAGATTTCTTATCAATAGTCGATAAATGTTATCGTAGATAAGCCGCCATAAATAGTACAAACACGGTTAGTTGCTATTATTCCCAAAAAAAATAATTGTGTCTTAGAGTGTCAATTTGAAGTGCTTTTTTTTTCTCTCGGCTTCACTCGGATCGTGCTCTGTCTCCCGCCACGTCTTTCTTCTCGTTTCCCTGTTTCTGTCTCCGTCTGTCTTGACCTCCACCCACTC
>NC_051417.1:18064834-18065390 GCF_015228065.2 Penaeus monodon | reverse complement strand
TTATTCTGGTACTGTTTAATAAGAGCCTCCCACTGACTTTCGTAACTAGGCATTCCACTCATGCCTTATGATTCTGCAAGGTTGTTTGTTACTAAAAGAGGTTCTAAAGAGTCTAATGAGTAAGTCGTCACTTAGTGGTTATTCAATATACATGTGAAGTGAAATCCATGCTCAGTACCGTAAGGACAAGGCCACGGTCAGTAGTCGCCTTTTCATGTATGCTGGGCGTAGCTGCGATAACAAAGGGCCATGGACCCTTGACGAAAGCTGGTAGCCAAGTAACTTGCCAGGTGCAATGAGTAGGATTAGACGACAATTTGCGAAGAAAATTACGGTTTGAATCCATTGTGACTAGACCCTTTCTCCAGGCAAATGGAAGATTGCAACTTCCTCAGATAGGGAAACAGTTTTCATGGACCTACTGATCTCAGCTCTTTACTAATGCCACAGCGCATCCGTACTTCAAGTGTATGACTAATGTCACTTCCATAAAACTTAGCGGGTGAACCAGCCACCTGATTCCTGGCATCTGTTACTCGTGGCTGCTCAGCTGAAG
>NC_051417.1:18064440-18064558 GCF_015228065.2 Penaeus monodon | reverse complement strand
CCCTTATTTACTTTATATATTTAACATTTTATATAGATCATTATATATCAAAACTATACCTATAATTACCCTATGCAATTGTATGCTACATTTTACACACCCACCCACACACACCCCA
>NC_051417.1:18062636-18062839 GCF_015228065.2 Penaeus monodon | reverse complement strand
AGTGCTTATCGCAGGAGATAACACACCTGAGCTCCAGACAAGAAACACTGGCCAGTGTGACACTTAAAATCTTAATGACAATTATTTATGAATAATGTTTTATGTATGAATGCATATCTTTATATCTTAAAGGTTGCATGTATTTTACTATATCTTAAAGGTTATATGTACTTATTTATATCTTAATGGTTGTATTTGGTTTC
>NC_051417.1:18062347-18062559 GCF_015228065.2 Penaeus monodon | reverse complement strand
TTTTTTTATTTCTTTCTATTTAAGCCAGGATGAAACAGCCGTAAAAGCTACTACACATTAAAGGCTATTGTGACAGACTAGCTCACGGTAAGAATTTGTCTGCTGAAGTCTGAGGTGGACTTCAGCTATAATTCTGGTTGGGTCTTCCCCGTACTATTGCACCATGCTTACGTCACAGGCTGCTGAACGTAACCCAAGGTTTCTTTCTGGGG
>NC_051417.1:18061616-18061949 GCF_015228065.2 Penaeus monodon | reverse complement strand
TCATTCTCTGCTCCCTCCTCTCCACACACACACACACACTCACTCACTCTCTGCCCCTCCCCCCTCCACACGCATACACACTCACTCACTCTCTGCTCCTCCCCCTCCACACGCACACACACTCACTCACTCTCTGCCCTCCCCCCTGCACACACACACACTCACTCACTCTCTGCCCCCCCCCCCCCCTCCACACACTCACTCACTCTCTGCCCCCCCCCCCTTCCACACACTCATTCACTCTCTGCCCCCCCCTCCCTCCACACACACTCACTCACTCTCTGCCCCCCCCTCCACACACACTCACTCACTCTCTGACCCCCCCCCCCCTCT
>NC_051417.1:18061371-18061590 GCF_015228065.2 Penaeus monodon | reverse complement strand
TCACTCACTCTCTGCCCCCCCCCCTCCACATACACACTCATTCACTCTCTGCCCCCCCCCCCTTCACACGCACACACACTCACTCACTCTCTGCCCCCCCCCCCCTCCACACACACACACACACTCTCACTCACTCTCTGCCCCTCCCCCTCCACACGCACTCACTTTCTGCCCCCCGCCCCCCCTCCCCCTCATTCACTCTCTGCCCCCCCCTCCCTC
>NC_051417.1:18061097-18061307 GCF_015228065.2 Penaeus monodon | reverse complement strand
TCACTCATCTCTCCCCCCCCCCACACGCACACACACTCACTCACTCTCTGCCCCCCCCCCCCTCCACACATACACACTCACTCACTCTCTGCCCCCCACCCCCCTCCACACAGTTACTCACTCTCTGCCCCCCCCCCCTCCACACGCACTCACTTTCTGCCCCCCGCCCCCCCTCCACACACACACTCACTCTCTGCCCTCCCCCCACTC
>NC_051417.1:18060835-18060987 GCF_015228065.2 Penaeus monodon | reverse complement strand
TCTCTCTCTCTCTCTCTCTCTCCCCCCCCCCTTCACACGCACACACTCACTCTTTGCCCCTCCCCCCTCCATACGCACACACACTCACTCACTCTCTGCTCCTCTCCCCTCCATACGCGTACACACACTTACTCTCTGCCCTCCCCCCACTC
>NC_051417.1:18060428-18060768 GCF_015228065.2 Penaeus monodon | reverse complement strand
TCACTCACTCTCTGCCCCCCCTCCCTCCACACGCCCACACAATCACTCACTCTCTGCCCCCCCCCCCTCCCCCCTCCACACACACACACGCCTATATAAATGGCGAGACTGAAAACGAGGAACTGACTCGTTTGCTAAAATGGAAGGCGAAACTTGCACTCCGCAGAGGACACTGATCGCGTTTGTTTTATAATGACCTTTTTTGTAGTCTACGATGTATGGCTGTGAAAGACATCTTTTATCTACAGTATCTTAGCGGTCAATGTCTTAAACGTTTCGTGAGACCTTATCATGGAACCAAATAAGTACATACTTTTGGATATTTCATATTGTGTGTGTG
>NC_051417.1:18060260-18060346 GCF_015228065.2 Penaeus monodon | reverse complement strand
GCACGGCGCTATACAGGACTCCGATAGATAGTATAAAACCAGGAAGTTTTGACTTTTTACACTGTAGGGGACTTTATGGGGGTGGG
>NC_051417.1:18059455-18059775 GCF_015228065.2 Penaeus monodon | reverse complement strand
ACTAAAGTAAGATCTAAATTACCAATACACGGTTTGATCAACTGCGATTACAAAAAGACAAATTTTCAGTTTAGAGATCAAAGGCTCCGACTTTTACTTCACTTCTTCAATTCAGTGGACCTTTCCAGCAGTTAATGTTTATCATCATAAGCACACACACACACAGTCTCTCAGTTGATATGCCCGTACAAGAACACTTTAAAGTGGCTATGCCCGTACAAGAACACTTTAAAGTGGCAATTTTGGTCGTGGTTCATGACCTTACCCATTTTTGCTATATCTCTTAAACACGCATATGTTTATGCATAAGAAGCTCTCGC
>NC_051417.1:18058526-18059125 GCF_015228065.2 Penaeus monodon | reverse complement strand
TAGTGTGAATACAGAATGAATAAATAAATGCCGACATAGTTACCACAGAACAACATGGGCAAGGTCATGGAGAGCGTAACACTCTGAGGAGAGTAAAGCTTTGCAACTCAAGGTACAGTTTTTAAAGTATAATTTGTCTGCTCTGTGTGTATATGCGACAGCATAGCTCGTGTGTTTACCGGTGTGTGTATATGGAAGTAAGGTGTCGACAAGTATCTAAGGGTAAGTACTAGCTCCGTTGGCAACATTGATTGGGAACTCATGTTGTGGCAACGAGCCCCCCCCTCCCCTCCGGTGCCCTTTGGTCACTCACTGGCACTGGCACTGAGTGAAGGGTGCCTCGCCTTCCGCCGGTAATTACGCTCGGAATGCCGGCAACTATCATCATCCATCAGCTTATCAACCACTTTAGAAGTAATTGGGTGTCACTGCATGCGCTGCGTTTGCTTCTGTTTATATTTGCCTAAATTACTGTGATCTTCATTCTTTTTTTACATAATTTTTAATATTTATCAATGTTTGATTCTTCTCATTGAATGTAGTAAGATTTGTATCTTATTCTATTTGCAATATCTTTTTAATGTTTTCAATTCAACACG
>NC_051417.1:18055987-18058145 GCF_015228065.2 Penaeus monodon | reverse complement strand
ATTACAAGTAGGGAATACCTTTACAAACCTCCCACGTCAATCCACACACAAATATGTCTTTGAAAACTATGCATGCCTTCTGAAACCTGTAAGTGTTTGGCTTGTGCCGGTAAAGGGCACAAGTTGCTAAGGACAACCGCATGTTGATCAAGTGTAGAACCATAACACTACAATCGGCTACTATAATGTTAGGGTTTTTTGTCTAATTTTTTTCTTCGAACATCACTATCATGTAACATCACTGCAGCATAATTCGCAGCAGTAGTACTGCTTTTCATACATAATGTTGCGTGGATATTCATAATGTTCTCTAATTTCAGTTTTATCAATTGAAAATGTCGTATTTCACATTTTCTGTTCTCTCTCTCGCTATTTACCTTCCGTCTGAACACCTGACAATTTGATACTTGAATAGGGAGGCCGGGTTTTGGTTCACACTAAAGTAGCAATGTATTAGTTAATATCCAGTTTCCCTCAGGAAGCATAAGGAGGGCACAGTAGCGGTAGCATAAGGATTTATCAAAAGGTATGTACAATTTCTTTCGAGGAGTGTGGCTGCTCCTCCCCATCACGTGTTGTAACGTGGTGCAATCCAGCGCCCACCAAGTAAAAGCGAAGATGCCAGATAGGGAGTTATTATTTTTATTTATGCCTCCAAAGACAAGGATGTCCAGGTAATTTTGTAATTACATTGAAGTAAAGAAGATCATCGTCGGAAAGTATGTAAGGTTAATTTTGAGATAACGGCACACAGAGCGACAGATTGAAAGGGATGAGATCGAAAGCGTTTCACTCCAATTTATCTGAAATATGAATATTGTTCTTTTCGTATGTAATATCAAAGTATTGAAAATATTATGAGGAATAAGGTTTTACTAGTTATCTGATGATTATCCTAACACATCTTCCATTATTTGAATTTTCTTAGCTTCATAATAAACTGTTTGGCATTTATTTAACATGTTTTCACATGACATGCGCAGAGGAAAGATAATCTTTTCACTTTTTCAATCGAAAGCATTGTTACTGAGCGATTTTATTTGTATCGAATATACTTGTGACACCAGAATATATTATCAATACAGATGGATGACCTTAGAAAAGTAAGATAATGCCTAAATCTCCCAAAACAAGAACTCTAAATAGGTATCTGTTCTGCGCAGCTTTCTCCCGCGATGACATCATCTGCACAAGACTATAAATAGGAGTGGGTGCTCGGCCGCGCTCGCAGTTGCTGTACATGAGGAAAAGTGAGAGGATCTCCCTGCGCTCAAGTCATCCCAAAGTTGTAGTGCGGCTATTGGCAAAATCGGGTTTAAAACCCGAAAACTGCGTTCAAAAGCGTTAAACGTACTCCCAGTGCGTTTGGGAAGGTAAATTTCTTGCTCATATTCTAGTTGTTAAGGCACGACCTACGTTAAGACATAGAATTTAAGTATTCAGGAATTTGTGGACTTCAAATATTTCGATCGATTTGTGCACTAGTGTTTTTTCTACGGCAATGTCATCAGAAGTCTCTATGCTGTGTTTTTCCCCTGTGTACGCTAGTCTTCCGGTGAAAGGAATGAGAGAGAAAAGGACAGAAATAATCTAGTGAACAAGAGTTAAAACTTCTGAGAAACTTAACATGACGCAACACAGGACCGCTGCCCGTCTGCCGCCCAGATGACTTGCAGAATTCCTTTCCTACAATTTCGGTATCTTGCCTCCGGTCTGCACATGAGTGTTGTTATATCCACACTATGGAAAAAGTGGCATGAAATACTGTCACGCTTCTGTATATTGGCTGTATCAATTATTCCTCAGAATAACCTCTTACACCTGTAAAGTGAACAGTGTTTTTAAAATTTCCTTGACTTTTTTATCACCAAGTTGTGATGTAATCTTCAATTTCCTTTTGTAATTTAGGTTAGTAAAGTGCAAGTTGACCATTTCGGGAACCAACTAATTATTAAAATAACCTCAATCCTCGTGGAATGCAACTATTAGAGAGAGAGAGAGACGAAGTTGTTTTCTTATAATCGTAGAAAAAGTTATGTAATTCCCATTTTCGTTCAGTTTGTACTGGAAAACAAAAAGAAACTAAGGAGATAAAAAGATTATTTTGTCTCATGATTATAGTGTTTCTTTCCAGTGTCGTTCACTTTATATTAGAAGT
>NC_051417.1:18055540-18055943 GCF_015228065.2 Penaeus monodon | reverse complement strand
TATCGTGTGTTCCATAACCATTACTTCGGTTTACAATTCCGTTATAAATTCAAAGCGAAGTGTCAAAAACGGTAAGAAATAAAAACGTTTGAATAAAATGCAAGTAAAATCCTCGGAATTTCGAGTGAAATCGGCAAGGTCATAGGTAAGTGACACCCTCTTAATTTATGTGTTGATGGCAGGTACATTGATTCGTTTTCTCTCTCCAGGCCAGGCAGAGACCGGCTTTCCCGTGTCGAGGTCTCCGAAACCTTCAAGATTGATAAAAGGTCGTCATTGTCGAATCCAGTAAGTAGGATATGTTCTTAGTTTCCAAGCCATGTTATACATCAACTGTTCTGCAAATCTGTCTAACGGAAAACACGGACACGCACGCACGCTAACTCATACACACGCAAACTCG
>NC_051417.1:18054770-18054853 GCF_015228065.2 Penaeus monodon | reverse complement strand
CACACACAACACCACCCCCCCAAAAAAACCCCACAACACCCCCCGCACACAACACCCCCCAAAAAAACCCCCCCAAAAAGCCC
>NC_051417.1:18049319-18051375 GCF_015228065.2 Penaeus monodon | reverse complement strand
TGCTGCTGATTATTTTTATTTTAGCTTGCAACCCAAGCATCCTTACCCTTGCATTATCCAGGAAATTCCATGCACCAGCCGTACCGAGCCTGTAATCCTTTCCCTCGACTTGTTAAAGAAATTCCACACGCCAGCCATCCCCTGCCTTCTGTCCTTTTCCAGGACAAGCAAATTCCTCGGGGAAAAGTAGTGGCCAGAGTTTCTGATAAAATTACAGGGAGAAATCACATGTCAGGAATCTTCTAAAGGAGGCAACCAAAAAAAAAATGTTCATCTCGGGTCAGGAGTCCATGTAAGGCATTTAGTAGCCAGTACATACAAGATGTTAAGCCTATTTGTATCTTTTATTTATGACCAGTGTATGACTTCAGGTTGATGGCTACTTGAGGTGGATGAGCTGCTCACCTCGGCCACAGTAATGTGACTAAGGAAGTTCTGCCCAAACTTCCGTTGATGTGGAATGCTAACATCGGTCATCACTTATCGGGACTGACATTGTAAACCATCTGTACCGTGAACAATTGAGTCTGGATATATTTATCATCAACTGCCACAGTATTCTGCTCATGGTGTTCTGTAACTACCAAGTTTGGAGACTCCGAAGACTTGCAGAATTTTATCTGATACCAAGAATCGGCACCTCTTCCTTTATGTGACCAGAACTTACATAAAGAATAAAAGCCTTGGAGCTACAAGGAGCCAGCCTAACTACTTATGTTACCCTGAGAAGGAGCACCAGTGACGCCTTCCTTCATCACGGTTGTTGATTTGGCAGTCAGCACTTGCACCCACCATGGCACATGTGGTAAACATGTAAAACAGTACTATACTGCGAAACACCGATCAATGAGAGAAATCCGTGCTCTGTGTTCCGCTGTTAAATGTAAGGGCAGGGCTACAACCATAGACATAAGCTCTTTGATGGTGCAACCAATTTAATTCCAGACTTCAGTAAAGGGATGCAATTATCTTTGAGTCTAGACTTAAATAGATGCAAACACCTTTAATTCCAGTCTTCAGTAAAGAGATACAACTATCTTTTAGTCTAGCCTCCAGTAAAGAGATGCAACTACCTTTCATTCCAGACTTCAGGAAAGAGATGCAACTACCTTTCAATTCTAGCCTTCAGTAAAGAGATTCTAAAGGTTATCAGTATTCTCTTGATATAAAGCCAGGGTCTCGGATGAGATTAGAGTATGAAGTTGCAGCTAGATCGAACACGGGAACACAATTTAAACGTACGCATTGTTTTGTTTTATGCAGGTTCCACAATGGTCCGTACTGAAAACTCCTTCAGCAATGCAGCCCTCGCAGCTAGGAGAGGAGCTAGTAGCGACCCCGGTCCGAAACGGACCTGGGGTTGCTCTTGGCTCCAGGACTCGTGCTGGAACTTGGATCGGCACCAAGAAGGTGAATTGAGATACCTATAAGAATTCTGATTGTTTGCTATGTGATATCTAGTTATTTGTTTATTATATTTATTGTATATATATTTTTTATTTACCTTGTTTTCTCCTTTTCCTTACAGCTCAAACTCCAGGAAACACAAACTCTGATAGACACGGACGACATTCATGCTCTAATGGACATGCACTTCAACCACACTTCGGGTGACCTGAATACCCCAGACATCAGTAAGTAGATCGTATGTTAAGGCCCACGTGTGAAATTCTCGAGTAATTGTCCTGCTTCATTTTGAATCGATCAGACAATATCTTCCTCCCTTATCTGACCATACCTAACTACGTCTCCTAAAAGTTGACGAGATCTAAATCTCAGAAGACCTATACAGCATTAGACAGAATCCTCTCACGCGTCTGACCAAACTAAAATTAGATCAAATGTCCCTCTTTTCTTAAATCTGTTTGAATTTCATTTACTATGTTCTGTTTTACCCGAAAAAAAAAACCTTGGTCTGGAGTTCTTCACAACTTTTGATGCTCAAAAAACTTCCGAATTTGATCAATTCGAGCAAATCTAAAGCCTCGCTATAAGTAAAGAAATGAAAAATAAAAGTATCCATCCCAATGGTGTCCAAGCAAGCCTGTGGTTGACA
>NC_051417.1:18046816-18049106 GCF_015228065.2 Penaeus monodon | reverse complement strand
ATTGTAATAGGCAAGAAGGCCGTATATTCGACCGATAATTGCTTCAGAGCTATAGGTAACCTAAGCGTACTATCCCCCCCCCCCCACACACACACACACTCCATTTCATAAGGTGGTGCAATGTCTCGCCATCCGCCCTTTCTTTCATACCAACCCCAGCTCTCGTTAACCCCCCCCCCCCCTTTGAAAGCTTGCATTTCTTTCAATATCTAAATATAAATTATATGGAGACAGTAATAAAACAAATATAAAGAATTGCATTGGAATTATGTTTCAAGAATCTAGCAACCTCGTGCCTGTCAAGTGAGCCTTACTTAAAAGCAGACACAGCAGTGATGCGGGCATTTTGTCGCAACGTTCCCAACAGAAAACACGTCATGCAACCTCCCACAGACAGAGGTAACGCAGCACCCGCAATACAAAGTATTATCCAGAAGTATAGATACAACTATACAAGAAAATTTTTTAGATAATACTTTATCTGGTGTACTACTGCTATACTCAACGTTTGTGTATGCAATGCAGAAACTCTACACTACACTATGCTAGAATTTGGTCATGTCTTAGGTTACTACAGATTTATTTTGGTTTGTGATGTAACGAAAACGACATTTTTTTTAATAACCTCTCTCTTCTTGTGCTTGCAGAGTTAGAAGACTTTACATTTGACGGGACTCACGAAGAGCCCATCCACAATGATAGTATGGAAGTAAGCAGCACCTCTTGGAACCAAGATGGTGACTATTTCATGGGCGAGCAGCACGGCCCTCCGTCGGATGGGACTGTCTATTTCGACTCCAGTCCAGGCGAGCTGCAGGGCGACCTCGAGAAGCGCGTGTGTCTGACCAAATACACTATGGATAAAGACACAGACGGAGATGCCCTACAGCCCACCCCGGTTTCTACTTCCGGCCTCTTGGATACTCTAGCCTCAACCACAGAGAGCACAGACCCATGTTCAGCCGTAAGCCTACCCACGTCGGCCACTCATTTCCAGATCAACGAGACAGATTTCGGGCACAACCCAAGCACCCATGGCCAGCAGCATCACTCTTCTATCCCGGTTGCAAGCACTTCTGATACGGACTTCCAGATACCAGCAGATATCTTGGATCAGATCGATAATCTCCTGCCTGATTCTCTCATTTGGGGGGACAATGAAGTTGACACATCCACAGAGCTGGACATGATGATCGGCCAGCAAGCACCGGACCTCCTACTTGGTGCTATACAGAACAGTGGACTCAGCCATGAGGTGAGTAAGATTTTGTTTGTTGACCTTCGTGCTTCTGTTTTCTTTGATCTGTATTTTGAGAACTCGTGAAAAAAGTGAAGGAGAAATTTATTGGAAACCATAAGCTAACGTGAAAATGATACATTGGTTGGAAAAAGCGAACATGCCAAGATGTCATCATATGACTTTTGATGCTACAAATGGGGCCAGTGTTGAGGCTTAGACATACAATCAATATAAACATCCTATAAGCCCAAGTATGCCGGTAACTAGAACAGTGTTATGTTTAAGACAAACTGTTTTCTGTATTGCGAATGATACAGACATATGAATGCTGGAAAATGTAAATAGATATGTTGATAGTGTCATCAAAAATGTTTGTGACTGAAGAATGTGTTGATAGTGTTATAAAAAGTTTTGTGTCATTGATTAGGAATAGGTATAAGTATGTCTTACAGTGGTTGACAATAATTCCATATCAAGAATGTAAAATGAAATCCTTCCCTTGTGGTCGTTGAATTAGAAACATTCAGACATATATTTTGCTTGTAGAAAGATAACGTGAGATTGGTAAAAGTAGCAGAGAGTAGACCACTCTGAGAGGATATCAAAATTTGGTGATTGGACTTGACATACATGCAGCTCAGCATAAAGTGCAACCTTTACTTTGTTAATGATGAACTAGAAAAGCAAACTGACCTAGGCCTAACGCAAACATTACTTCAAACTTTATAAAAGTTCCCCATAATAGACATTATAATGGTAACAAAGATAAGCTACATGAGAAGCTGTTTGATTGTGACATCAATTTGATATTAGATATTGCCATGGTTGAAATAACTACAACATAACGCGGGACTATTAGTGATAAATTAAAACATCTAAATCATTCACATCAGTGCAAATCTTAACTTTGTTATACAGTAAAAATTACATTAGAAAAAAAAAATTTTGACGGATATGGACGATACATAGAACTGGTATTTCTAGAATCGGGCTTGGCAAACAAAATATTTTAACTCACAATTGATTGTTGGTTGACATAACAAAGAATAG
>NC_051417.1:18046716-18046793 GCF_015228065.2 Penaeus monodon | reverse complement strand
AATAGGGAACCAGTTAACCTGTATTTGGAAACTAAATGGATTGATTGGTTGGTTGATATAACTAACAAACAATTGAT
>NC_051417.1:18044959-18046563 GCF_015228065.2 Penaeus monodon | reverse complement strand
AGGGGAAGTTTAATCTGTACTTGGAAACTAAAGGCTTCATTTTCTTTTGCTTTCAGCTTGACAATTTGGTTGAGAGTCAGATCGTCAAAGGAGAGTCCCAGTCAGAATGGTCGTTTGTCACCAAAGAAGACCCTGTTCCCAAGGACGCCTCCGCGCTGTTATCGTCTCCGTCCACCGCATCCCTCAACAGAAGGGCCTTCGTGGTTCCAGGGTCGCCGTCCAAGCCAGGGCAGCCCTCACTGTCATTACCAACCGTGCCATCACTGAAACCTGACTCCACAGTCCTCTCGGGAAGCAGACCCCGGCGGACCAGCAAGAAGCCCGTGCGATTTGAGGACCACGGCGACGACGCAAGTGAGAACATGGACACAGATTTTCTGGAAGAACCAGTTGCCTCCACTTCGAGTTATACAGTCACCGGAAGGAGGTCCAGACAGTCTCTGCAGAACCTCTCAGAGAAGGAGAAATACCATAGGATAAGACATCTTAACAATGAAGCTTCAAAGCGATGCAGGCAGAAGAGAAAACTGAAAATGAAAGATATAGAAGCAGAAGAAAGTGAGCTCCTTGAAAGAAATGAAGAGTTGAAGAGGCAGTTGGCACTCGTAGAAAAACAAAGAGATAGAATGAAGAAATTGATTAATTTAATGTTCATGGTGGCCAAAAAGTGAACATTTTGTAAGGCTGCACCAGAACCCATGTACAAATTATTGGTTCTCTATTTATGTGTGCTATTTTTAAAGAGAGATTTTAAGAGATTTTATGAACAACCCAGTAATAGCATTATTTTAAAAGAGACATTTAAACTGTTAAATTAAATGCATTATGTTTTTTTTATACATTTATATACCTTTTAAAAGGTGGGATATCTATGGGAAACACACTGTAAAAATAATTTTAAGAAATAAAAAAAACAAAAGAATTTGAAAGTCTTTTTAACCATCCATTTATAATTATATGCAAATCTGAACTGGAACAATAATACATAACATCTTCCCTACACTGTACATTCTAAACACGCTTAGCAATGTAGATCAAGAATATAAATTCAGTACGCACTCTGCGTATGGTCCATCCCATTTTAACTTCAGACATGCTTTATAAATTGAGAGTCTCAAAATATGGAAAACTCAAAACTAATAATAACCAAAATAACTAGATGAAAGACCTACAGTGAAAATACTTCAATTCTTTCCCTTGCTGTATATACGAAAAGTTTTTTCCAAAGCACAATATCTTGAAAATAGTGAAACATACTTTACATTGTATGTGGTGTAAAATGATAAAAATCTACCCTACACTAAAAGGAAAATCTTCCCTGTGTTTTAAATCATGCCTACACTACATATTCTGAACAAAATATTTTAAAGATCTCTGCTGCATATGCTGTAAAACAGTAAAATCTCTATACAGTATATGTATTTCAGAAATTCAAATCTGGAACTCCTAAAGTTGTATGTGTATACTATTGTGTTTTCTCCCATTTTAAGATTTTTTAAGCTAATGCTTCCTGAAAGGATATTCTCACAGGTAAAGCAATTAACCTATTTCAAATTGATACTTAAACTTACACTTCCGTACTCGGGTAAACAAAGACACTGTGG
>NC_051417.1:18035869-18036235 GCF_015228065.2 Penaeus monodon | reverse complement strand
TTTAGTAGCACCAATGACAGAAATTATCATTACTTCTGCCAGACGTCTCCAGATTCTACAATTATACAACTAATATTATGCTTCTGACAACCATGTAAGTAATAATTATACAGACACAGAATAAGTTGTACAGTTGTAAAACCCACGAATTCTCACCATGAGGACATGTTTATTCACTCACATACATTATTCTACAGTTTCAAACGTAGATATGACTTATTAATATACGATAGTAGTGCAGTAGTTTGTGAAAAAAACTTCAGTGGAAAGGTGATAACCACCTGGAAGATGGCGTGCTTGCATGACGATTATCCCTAATATGTCACATATATATGTGTTTAGTCTCTGGTTGTATATACACTCAGA
>NC_051417.1:18035133-18035810 GCF_015228065.2 Penaeus monodon | reverse complement strand
GGGCTGGGGCATCTTTAAAAGTATTTTCTTGTTCCTGTCAAATTGTCAGATGGAAATTGGTTGTGAAGTGGGTTTTTTCTAGCAGGTCACTTAATTCTGGCATTTTTCGTTTATGTTCTGATTATTAAATTGATTTATACAAGATCTATATATACCTACACTGTCGAAGACACGTGGCAATCAGTAAAGGTACGGAGGCTTGCTCGGTGTTGCTGAAAGGTAAAGAAAAAGTACTTCCCAAGGAACTCTTTTATAAGCAAAAAGTTAGGGGCATTAATTCTGCACCCCCTCCCCCTGGTCGAGCTCAGCCATTTCTGAGCATGCACAATAGGCTGCTGCCCCTGCCGCCACATCCTTCACCCTTCACCTGCCCGTGACACGTAGATGGCCATAGTGTTTACATGGGTAAACACTATGATGGGTATGGCTAATGAATCTCATGGTATTTCTTGTATTAAGAAGCCAATTTATGAACTTCCTAAAACCCTCCCAGTCCCGTCCTTTTTAATCTGTCTCCTGAGAAATATGAATTTGCAGGAAATTAAAATACTAACAGATGCTCAATCGAAAATATACATTCCTGCAGCTCTTCATGATGTTTAATGCAAATATCATAGATGCCAGGAAACACAGGCTGACTTGAAAAAAATTGATGACATGAAAGTTCAGATAAAGAC
>NC_051417.1:18033692-18034907 GCF_015228065.2 Penaeus monodon | reverse complement strand
GGCATAAAAACAAGCAGATATGAAGACAAGTGAAACTTTAAACACAGAGCTTATGGGAAGTCGGGGAAAGATCAAGTTCCTGACGGAAAATATAACGATCTGGACGACCCTCAATGTAGCAGTAACTTGAAGATCGTGGTCTTCCGGAAGTAGATGCTGAGGCGTCCGAACTGACTACTGCATTCGTGCAGAAGCTCGAGCTGCAGACGTCCTCAGACTAAAGTCTGCTCGCTTACCGCGATGGACGACGCCAGGAAAACCACCCTCGCCCGTGAGGTTTTCACGGCAGATGCTGCACTGAGGCACAGGAAGAAACTCACGGGAACCAAGATCTATCTGAATGAGGACCTGTGCCTCACCTCACAGAGGAGGAAGGCCGACCAACTGCCTGTCCTCCAAGTAGCGAGAACCCAGGGCCAGGGTCTATATAAATATATAAAAGTGTTTAGACCTTGCCAAGGGCATGGTCCTATCTTGTAGGAGAAGACGAGCAGCAAGCAGCCCAGGATCAGGAGTGACTCTCCTCCCTGCCCTTCCGCCAAGGTCTCTGCCCATGCTAGCTTCTCCGCCCACTTCCAGCATCCACAACCTCCGCAGCATCCGCACTCTGCCGAGACGGACAGGTGCATCACCCAACGCATGATGAGTGACGACCAGCAGCGGGTGTGGTAGTGCTCGCTTCGCCATTTTCCACTGGTTTTCTTTATCTTTTGATTTAATCTCAACTCTCATGGTTCTCACCAATTACTTACCCTTTCAAAATTTTAATAAATCTGAATATTATGTGTTTTTGAACTGTAACAGTGTTGCTAACTGTTCTCTATGCTGCATAAACAAAATTTTGACCCTTTGTTATTGAACGATACTAATCAAAGAGATTACCGGGATAATGAATTTAACTCTGCGTACAAGGGGCCTAACTGTAATTACCACTTCGTTGACACCCTCGTCACTAATTACGATGTCCCTGAGAGCAGGTTGACCGTTCTCTCCTTTAACATACGTTGTGTTCCTCAGCATTTTAGTGATTTTAACTACCAATGTTTAAATGAAATCGGAATTAAATGCAACATTATTGGTTTATGTGAAACACGTCTAACTAATAATATTTGCAATTTGAATGACGTTAAAGGATCAGGGCTGTTCTTTAACAGTCAGAGTATTGATTGTGCGCTTTGGCAATATTCTCATCAGAATCACTTCTGCATATTGGAA
>NC_051417.1:18033157-18033388 GCF_015228065.2 Penaeus monodon | reverse complement strand
CGAGGGAGCCCCCCCCCCCCAACTCCCCGATATCTTTTCATTTCCTACAAGCTAAACCTTTATAATTTCTTTATCTCTATTTAGGTTATGCTGTATCCACGTCCCACCCAAAAAAGAAAAAAAAATCCTATGAACAATGCTGGCACTAAAGTATGGTGTCTTCACATCTCTCCCAAAACCTGCTAGGGAAGAGAGTTAGAACTTGTCTGTATCACTCAGTGACAATAATCT
>NC_051417.1:18032765-18033073 GCF_015228065.2 Penaeus monodon | reverse complement strand
GCGCTGCTACTCGCCTGCGTGGGAGGAGTCGAGCTCGTCCGGAGAAGAAGCATGATGGCAAACGGTGCTCATTCCTGTCATTCTTTCTATTAATTGTTAATTATCTTAAGCAATCAATTGATATCTCAGGTATTTGTCGTAATTGACCCTATTATCTCTAGCACAAGATATTGCTGTATCATTATTAGAAAAAAACAACAACAAAAAAACACGAATATAAGGTGTCGGTGGCGTTGGCACTTCCTTGCCTCTTTCGGCGTCAGATAATGGATATTTTGATTGCCAGAATAAAATGCGTTTCAAATGAG
>NC_051417.1:18029716-18031864 GCF_015228065.2 Penaeus monodon | reverse complement strand
CAAGAATTGGTTCCAATGACTGTTATTGTATAAGACTCCACTTTTGTACGAGTTCGTATAAAATGCATATACTTCTCTTCATGTTACATACTGGATCTCTATGTAACGGACTGGAAAGTATAATAATGACAAGCCAACAATACGTAAGAGTGGTTTATGAATTTGGAATATATCTTATATACTTAATACCTTCCGTATATCAAAAACTTTTGAAGGATATAGAATGTTATCTGAAAACTGAGTATACTCTGTCAATTTTCAGATAACATTCAGCAAAACAAAAGCGGTTTTAGATAACATCAACTATTAGCGATTATCTATGGATTATTTCTCGTGTCCTGAAGAGAATGTTGTGTTTCACTGAAGTACACAAGGCACATTTGCTAGACATGGTCTATGAATGGTGAAATACACAAATGCAATTTTTATGATGTAGAATGTAAATAATTTGCAACTGAAAATAAGTAACACTAATACTTTTTTCATATAATGATAAAAACACGCTAAAATTAGAAGATAAATAAGTGAATGAAAAGTTACCTTCAACTGGCCATGAATCAATGATTTTTCTAGAGGTAACCTATGGAAATCACAAAACAGAAGAGTCTTGGCGTGCGCACCGTCGCCCGAACGCCAGGCAGCGGCCGCCTCAGAGTGCCAGGAACCTGTATCTGGTGAGCATCTCATCTACTTTGTGAAAAGATACTACTGTTATTACAGGGGTAAGTTGGTAATGGATCACGGCATCCGTTACGTAATGATCAAGTGTTAATTTTTCAATGGAAAATATTTATGGTCGTGCTATGTGTAATTTTCCGTGAGTTTAAGTGTTTTTAAAAACTCTTCAGAAAATTGGAAGTTGCTGCTGGAAAATTGTTCATTATTGTTTCGTCATAATAACTGTAAGCATAAACATGGACACTATTATCAGTGTACTTCCGGGTATTAATGCACATTTCTCAAATGTTGTACCGTAAAAGAATCAGAGTGAAACGTGGCTGGAAAGGTCACGAGAGAAGCATCTAGAATGTCATTTAACTCATTGAAAAAAAAGAAAAAAAATGATGATCTTCCAGTTATGAAATACAGAAAAATAAAAGAAAAAGAAACATATGGGCTAAACTCACTACCATTCAGCAATCACCGCTCACTAGTACTCGATAAGATGATGACCTAACGTTACGCGACCTAGCATTACTCAAGTGACAAAATGATCATGCCAAATCAAGTTGTCAGAGAAGATTTAAGGGCAAACTATCAGAAATTAAGGTATCAAACAGCCATTCGTTTCTTTAGCGAAGGGCGCCACCACGACATCCTGCCCCAACATGACGCAACCTCAACCATGACGCAATCATCGCTCGCTGCTGAGTTCGTCCGTCGCGCGTCGCCGCCACTAGCTGTTCGCCGTCGTAAGATGAGTGCGTCCGTGGCCCGCCGCCGTCACCACATCGCTGCTACCGGATACCCTAGTCCTGCGATCCGTAGAAGTTGGGCCGTGGAGGTAGGCTGGCGAGTCGCAACGTATAAGGTTTGCCTCGCGAGATTAGAACAACGTTTTCCTCTGTCGGAAGTACGAGCACTTTCTTCGCTCTTGATGCCCAGCCTGGGTACTTGCTCCCGCTTCTTTACTTTGCGTTGCTGCCTCGCTGACACCTTCAAGGAGAACGACAGCCTAATTATTATAGATAGCATTGGCCTTACGGGAGGCACGTCATCTATTTCAAGTTACGCAAGGAGCAAGTTCATAATCTTCGCGACGGGGCTGCTAGGGGGAATGTGTCCTCCTCCACATGCGCACCTGTGGGTGTGCTCCTGTGGGTGTGCTCCTGTGGGTGTGCTCCTGTGGGTGTGCCCCTGTGGGTGTGCTCCTGTGGATGTGCTCCTGTGGGTGTGCCCCTGTGGGTGTGCTCCTGTGGGTGTGCCCCTGTGGGTGTGCTCCTGTAGGTGTGCTCCTGTGGGTTATGAATTTTCTGGGGAAGAGTGCTATGCTTGGACTGTTTGAACAGTTTCCTGTGTGTGTGTTTTTTGTTCGCACACGGAAGTTTTATTTGTGATAAGGAACTAACTCAGATTTAGTTCACACTGCATGTTCATTAAGTTTTGAAATTACTTTGTAAAAATATAGCTGAGTGCATATTAACAAGC
>NC_051417.1:18025612-18026362 GCF_015228065.2 Penaeus monodon | reverse complement strand
ACACACAAACAAACAGCCACAGACACATATATAAGCAATGCCAAAGAGAGATCTGTCATCTCGTGTTCTTGCCTCGTCTTACCCGCCTTTTCTCTCCTACCATCTTTTCCTGCCACTAGACCTACAAAGCATTATGACCGGCAAGTTGCTTTTCATAATCAAGAAGACCTAGATAGTAGCCTTGTGGTTAGGTGGGTCGTCTATCAAGCCACATATCAAGGGAAAAGGGAATATCCAAAAACATCAGTGAAGAAAAGGGACACCCACTTCCAGCAATAATTTTCGGACGTATCAATATGAATGAAAGGGTCGATAGGAAACGAAAAAACAACAACAGACTGCAGTTTTATACCCTGGATATAACAAAAGATAGAAGGAGCCAATTCAAACAAATATTGCCTATATATATATACAGCTCCAGGCAACAAACCTACTTGATCGCATCCTGCACCAGATCGAAGCGGTGGTTTTGGATACTCTCTTCCTATTTGGCTAATAGACATCCCACCTCAATACGTGGTTACTATACGGGTCTCCTTAAAGAAGGGTAAATATTATCAGGCATGATGCTCTGGAGGCCTAGATGGAACGGAGAGAGGATAAGAAAGAGAAGGCGGGTTAGAAGTGGCAAGAGGGAAGTGACAGACCTTTTCTTATCATTGCTAGCAACCGTATACTGATTAGATCTCAGAAGCGTGGGAAATATACTGATTTCAGAATTATGAAAAAATTAATATTTTGTAAGCATGA
>NC_051417.1:18020138-18021324 GCF_015228065.2 Penaeus monodon | reverse complement strand
TTACATTTTTTTTTGTGATTAGAATATGCGAACAATGTGATTCATAAAATATTTGAAATACAGCTTTACTTGCAGATGAATTTCCAAGACCTGGTGACCGGCATCGAAGCGCACTGGGCCGAGGACCGAAATCCTGTGCTGCAACGTGGGAAGGGACAGACTAAACCTCTTGACCCAATGCGCACCGAACTTCCTAGGACACACCAAACTACAAAATTACATTCAGGAATACAGCCTGGAATAGTGCAAATGGGAATGGCAGAGACCGACAGAATGTTTCCCGGAGGTCTGAAAACGGAGCCGACTGAAAACTCAACCTCTGGAGTCCCAGAGTCAGCCTCGCCTCACTCTGGCTTGGGCTCGTTGCCCTCAACTCCCGCCTCCTCTTCCCCGGTGTTCTATTACTCAGATATTTCACCTCTGGCTTCGTTTGACGCGTCGCTGTTCGAGCCGAGCGCGGCGTCCGAGGTCTCGTTCAAGAGTTCCCCAGTATCTTCGGATGAGTCTTCGTCTTACACTATTTTTATACCGGTTTCCCTTGCGTCGCCCTCATCTCCGGGTGCCACGGCAGGTGCAAGCGGACAGGACTCTGCTGTTGGGCCTGCGCGACGCTTCCGCAGGGGCAACAGAAGGCGGACGCAGCCCTACAAACTGAACGACTCCTTTGTTTTTTGGGAAGATGCAAAAGGAGAAGACGAGGATACTCTTGACGCGGAATGGGCACAAGACGACAACAAAGGACCAGCTCCTCCTGTAGAAGCCACAGCCTCCACGTCCGGACACGCCGGCAACAGCTCGCGCGACGAAGATGTCGCTATGAAGGAGAAATACCTCAGGATAAGGTCTCTCAACAATGCGGCCTCAAAGCGGTGCAGGAAGAGGAAGTTGGAAAAAATAAAAGTGATGGAAAATGAAGAAAAGGTCCTGGTGCAGAAGAATCAGGAGATGAAGAAGACGCTGAACATGCTGCAGAAGTTGAAAGCCAAACTAAATGTTGAAATTGGAAAGATTTTCAAGCAAGCAATGTAATGAATGGAAAAAAATGTTGTTTTGCAAACTTTTCTGAAATACTTGTATTTTATTGTAATAAAAAGAACAAAGCTCTTATTTCAATTTGCTTTATAAATAAAAAAGAGAAAATTAGATTACACAAAATGATTATAAAACTATCTGAAAATATCAAATC
>NC_051417.1:18011504-18012542 GCF_015228065.2 Penaeus monodon | reverse complement strand
CATAACATATGACGTCTGATTTTCACGAAGGACCGAGACCGGAGCTAAAACATCTTGACGCATATGATTAACGCTAAATGGTCTCTAGGTGTGACGTCCCAGACAAGGTCTCGTGACGTATGAGGAGTAGCTTGTGACGTAAGACCAGTTAGAGGATGAAGTAAGACTCGTATCATGACCTTTGACAAAAATTATGTCCCTCCCCCCATTCCCCACTCCGCCCCCCTTCCTCCCTCTATCCCTTCCCCCCCACTCCGCCCCTCTTTTCCATTGCTCTCCCCCCCCCTTCATCCTCCTCTTCTCTTTGCCCCCTCACTCCCCTCAGGGTCCCTTCCCCTTTCTGCATCCTCCTCCACTTTCCTCAGCCTTCACCTGCCTGTACATTAGCATGCAGCGTGTCATGCGGCGAAAGTCATCGCTCTTGATAACATACTTGCTTTTAGAGCGTCCACGCTCGCTCTGTTTTCGCAATACAACAATGCAAAACATGGTGATACAGTAATACACACTACATCAATCTACCTAAATACGTAAAACAATACAGCGGTACATGCTGAAGTAAAGAGATCTATATCATAAAAATACAAAAATAAAAAGTCAGAGTAATATGATGATACATTTTACAATAAGATAGAGCAATACAATAATATATATCATATTAATAAAATTATGCAAGCTATTGTAATGCAAATTCGAATAACACAAGTATACATAAAACAGTAAGAAAACACGTAATAGAGGAATACAGTGCTCTATATTGCAATAATACATCCATACATCTCCTAGTATTCCAGTGGTACATGTTAAAGTAATACAGAGATGCATATGGGATTAATCCAGGGATACATATTACTGTAGTAAATTCATAAACATTGCAACATCGTTTCATATACAACAGTGCGTGAAATACAACAGACGTTAATGCAGTTTCGGATGATCCACGCCCCAACCGCCCACACATCCACGCCCTTAGCCGCCCATCCCTGTCTACGTTGGTTATGGGCGGCGGTATAAGTTCATTACCAACTTCCGCTCCGA
>NC_051417.1:18011259-18011351 GCF_015228065.2 Penaeus monodon | reverse complement strand
AAGAACACTCCTTTTGCTCGCCATTTAAGGTGTATTTGATCAGTTATAATGATAGGATGTCAGTGAGATACTCCCTGCGTGCACACGCAGAA
>NC_051417.1:18010816-18011048 GCF_015228065.2 Penaeus monodon | reverse complement strand
TCATACAATATAAGAATGTAGATCTCGGCCTTACAGCGAGATACAACATATTACTGGGCAGCGAGAAAAGGAAATTGCAGCAGCTTCCAGTCCCGTCGCCGTTCCCTTCCTTGCTACCCAGACCAACCCAGGCAATAGAGACAGGTTGCATGCCCCGTATCTTTGACTGGCAAACTACCCTTGAAGAAGCAATGAAAATATCAGCGGCCCAGTTCACGACTTGTGCGACTCA
>NC_051417.1:18010113-18010182 GCF_015228065.2 Penaeus monodon | reverse complement strand
GCTCACGCTTCAGGTTTTCCTGTAGAATTCGGAGAATACGCTGTGGTTCCTGTCTAAGATGTTATTTCT
>NC_051417.1:18009593-18009775 GCF_015228065.2 Penaeus monodon | reverse complement strand
CTGATAGGACGCACACACAAACGAATCTTCCTCCCATCTTCGCCAGTTGACGTTGCTTGATATCGGGTTAGAGAGGAAAGTAAGGTTTATTACCATTGCAGCATTTAAAACAAGTAAATTCCAAATGAAGCACGAGGTTAATGGGTATACAAATACAGAAAAGTATCACCGAGAAATATTCT
>NC_051417.1:18009045-18009534 GCF_015228065.2 Penaeus monodon | reverse complement strand
ATAAAAGCAATGACTCAGCACTTGAATGGCCATATATGTTATTTAGCTTAAATTAAGAATCAAGTGTTTCCTTGATTACTATCACTATGTTTCGAATCTATTTTATATTTCTTTTTAAGTCTGTGCAAATAACCCACTTTCATTCAGACAGGACGTTTCCTTACCAGCTCGTGGAATTTACACTTCTTACTTAATTTCTTACGTTTGGATCAATATTCTAGATGGTATCGTAAATAAGGAATGAAACTAGATGTGTCATTTAACGTTATATGTATTGTTCAATGAATCATAAACGCTTTTAGATCAGGTTTTCCTCCTGTTGTGTCTGAGAGGACGTGTGCACTTCACTAGTGGCTGTTTATTCATCGTCTAACCCACTCAATCTCTGTGCTCTCTTATTTCGTTGATTATTTCTTTATTTGCTTATATATTCAGGATAATTTTTTGTCATATCTTCGATATTTATTATCTCGGCTGCACACGCACATG
>NC_051417.1:18008696-18008841 GCF_015228065.2 Penaeus monodon | reverse complement strand
TACTTGAACATCTCTATAATCTTGAAATATTTGAAATTCAGTGGCTATAGCTATAGTAGCGGCAGTCTGTGTCCCCGATAACAATTGAAATACTAGTATTAAACTCAAATACTAGCATGTACAAAAAAATGTAGAAAACGCAAGT
>NC_051417.1:18007010-18008502 GCF_015228065.2 Penaeus monodon | reverse complement strand
TGCGTTTTCTACTATTCATGTTTTTTTCTTATTTGTAGTTGCTAGTATCTCACTTTAATACTAGTATGCCAATTGTTATCGGTTAAATTAGATTTGGTAAAATGAAACTTAGTACAGAAAAGTGATTGACTCAGGCACGTCAGCAAATTCCCAACAGGATGTGGTTTTATGATTTTCCTGTGACAAAGCACATGGTTCCTGTGGATGAAAATAAATAATGATACATAAGAAAAACTCTACTAAAAACGCTACTATAGTTTTAGCCACTGATTTTCAAAGATTTCAAAATTATAAAGAGGTTCAAATAGTATGTTTAAGAGGGTCAAAAACTCACACGTGCTTCATTTATCAATTAATACACCAAGTTAAACAGCTTTAAGTTCCATTAGTCCCATGGCCCATCGAACACTGTACGCCGAGGAAGCACCAGTGGAGCGGTTGGAGGGGCACCCTTTTTGTGCTATTCATCAGCTGACCCTGATTAGATTACCGTATCTTTATATTGCTTGCCTATGACAGACAGTGGGTACAGAAGAGAGAGAAAAAAATATTCTAACTCAGTTTTTCAGTCGCTTACAGCTTTTATAATAACACCTATAGTGTGATGTAATCGACCTATACACGCAAAGCGAGTCAGGATTATGAGTAAGTGCGGCGCTGTAGCTCGCCTTTGGGAATTACTTCACAGACCTACGAAAATATAATAACCGGAAAATACTTATGTAAGCCTCAACGCATCCGCACACACGCATACACATATATTAAGCCATGTAGATACACACCATAGAACTGCATTGAAAAATGCATCACTCTGCTTTGCTTCTGTTGATTTCTTTTATCATTATCTTTTATCAGTCACCTGACTCAGCGCCAGCTGATTGTGCCAAACACTATCTTAAACTCCTTTGGTATAATGTCACTGGTATAATCTCTCTCTTTCACTGACATTCCTCTTTCTCCTAAGTATGAAAGCCTCCACCCTAACGTGCTGTGTAGAATATATTTTCCTCCACATTTTACGTGACACTATACTCGCTTTATTACTGTCAGATTTACTGCATGCACTATACTGTATGCCAGTAGAATAGATTACTCATATCCATTTATCCTACTGGTGCACATGTGCAGTACATCTAACTCATGTAATATATGATGTGTGATAGCTTAATCAGAATTGTACTGTTATCTCAAAAATGGTATTTAGGTTATGCATACGCCTACTTAGAAGATTTATAGACGATCAAATTAATAGGTGTTTGAATATATGATATACATGCCGATATAAACGATTGATTGATAGATGAAGCGAGAAAGAGAGAGTACGAGTGGGGGTCGCTTTTATCTGCGGAAGTAGGCGGATATCCGCTAAAAAATATTGTCTCAGCCAGTATCTATTTTGTTTGCCTTTGTGCAAATAAATGTTTCATCCTTTTCAACATCACCCTTCACCTTTGTTAATATGAAATCTGTGAAATTATTACATTCTGTTACT
>NC_051417.1:18006604-18006766 GCF_015228065.2 Penaeus monodon | reverse complement strand
GGAATAGCTGAGAATGCGAATTATACACAGCAGGCATAGTAGAGTTGGATATGACATAACTGATAAGGCATAATATGGCTGAACATGTAACAGAAAGAAAATAGGAATTAATGATAAATCAGGCACTGTACTTTGATTTTGTGAAGCACATGGTACTTCTAT
>NC_051417.1:18005054-18005617 GCF_015228065.2 Penaeus monodon | reverse complement strand
GAAGGTCGCCAAGGCCGAGTCCATGATGCGCACTGATCTACTGACACAACCATTGCATCATCTGACCCTTCGACTGTACGCTCAGCATAATATCCTGAAACTAGACAATAGTTTCTGTCGTGGAGCATTAGTTCGAGATATGCGGTATGCTGTGTAGGTTCAGTCAACAGCCTTTCCTATTTACAATAACATTAATTTCGAGATGTGAGATTTTGGTGTGACAGGACTGTTTGTTTAGCTAGTAGAGAGTTACTTCAAACCTCTAGAGCCAACAAACCTCTGTGAATGTTTCGAAAGGATATTTCTACAACAGGAAAAGTCTTGTAATATAGTATGATTCACCTTTTATCTACAGTTGAAACCGTCCATTTGACTACAATGCCATTTTTTCTCTCTCTTCTTTTTAAACATTTTGTATGTGCTTGAGTGAATGTTGTATGTGAATGTCAGAATGCTTCGGCAACGAAAAAAAAGCGGGGTTGCTGTTTCAGAATGAGTATTCTACTGGTCTGTTGTCATCTGCACCAAATCTGAGTCATGACAAAGGGTCAGGAGTAACATAT
>NC_051417.1:18002097-18002413 GCF_015228065.2 Penaeus monodon | reverse complement strand
TTCGTCCAAAGGGGTCTCAACCTCCTGGAACAAGAAAATACACCTACTACACACTTGCACTGTAGGAAGGAAACGACCGAAGATTAACCTTATTTATTAGTAAACACTGATGACCTAGCGTCGGATGATCACTCGCAGGAAGTGAGACTGGATAAAGAAGACTGCCTGCTGGGATAAAGGCAAATGAAATTTGTGGTTGAGGGTGTAAGACTTAACTTCTCTCTCTTTCTCTTCATTTGATAAAACGGGACTGCGTTTTAGCTTCGTTGAAAACTTGTTTCATGCGTGTTGATCTGTAAGCGTCAAATGAGGAATC
>NC_051417.1:17999982-18001913 GCF_015228065.2 Penaeus monodon | reverse complement strand
GGCAGATGTATTTGGCGTGTTGCTGAGAACAACGAAAACAAAACAATGTTCTCCATGGAGATTTCACACGCCTCACAGCAGGAATTAGCTGGATAATTCCTCATTTCTATTAATATTTACACGTATGGCTGTCCACATTATGAGAATATACACGTTACATTTATAATGTGCATGAGTTACAGCAGGTTTACTGAAAATGTTTTGATGAAATTGTTGCATTCCTTTACAGTCTTAGTGAAGGGTTCGGGCAATTTGGATGAATTCGCGACAATGCTTGTGATGCTGACGTAAAGACAATGGTGATTTTTGTTGTTCAGAGGGATATAGATGCTATTGAAAAGTGTAGTACAGAAAAAGGGATACTTAAGCTTCAGCGAGCAAGGAAACAAATGCTCCAAATCGTTTTATGTAATGCATACACGCAAATCTAGTGCACAGATCTCGCACTTACACACTCAACTATCGATTAAATGCAATCACAAACAAATAAAACACACCTCACCCCTAGATGCGTATGACGTCAGCGCCAGATTACTTGGTATACCATTAAGCAGGTGTGGATGTGGCACCTCGCATGTTAGCTTCATTGAACACTGAGGTCGCGATGTCATGATAGTTCCCGGGTCCTACTGTCTCGTTGGTTATAAGGAATCGAGGATGTCTTTGAAGACGTTCCTCAGCTTCTCCAAGTCCGTGACTCGAGCTCTGAGTTCCTGGTTCTCCTTCAGAAGCCTGGTCAGGTTTTCCTCCTGAAGG
Source organism: Penaeus monodon (assembly GCF_015228065.2). Taxonomy (NCBI): domain Eukaryota; kingdom Metazoa; phylum Arthropoda; class Malacostraca; order Decapoda; family Penaeidae; genus Penaeus; species Penaeus monodon. The sequence goes on along the minus strand of NC_051417.1, from coordinate 18,001,157 downwards.
TGCCTCTGTCCCCTCTGGGCCTCACGGTACCTGCGGGAGGCCGCGTTGTTCTGCTCACGGATGACTCGGTACTTGGCCGAGTCCGTGGGCTTGAGCACGGCGCCCTTCTGCCTGCCAGAGTCCGCGGGCCTCGGGCTAGCCAGCGGGTCCAGGGGCGGAGTGGCGCTGAAGCGAAAAGGGGACAGGCTCGAGGGGTAGTTCAAGGGCGGGTGATACTGGCTGGGTGAGTAGCCGAGCGGGGAAGGCTGGTTGGAGGAATAGCTTGGAGGATGAGGAGGCGGAGGCTGACACACGCTGGAGGCAGAGGCCGGGGGACGATACGGAGTCTGGAAATGCAATTCGCCGGGCGTCAGCGGGCGTACATGGGCAGCCGGCGGCGCTGTCAGCTCGTTCGGGTTGACTAGGCCCAGGCCCTGTGAGTGTTGGAGATGAAACATATGAAAGGTAGGTATTTATAAAGGCATTCATGAGAGTATTCATCATACAAATTGTGAGAGAATTTACTATATAAATAATAAGGGTATTTACTACGACATTTATGAAAATATGTATGTGAATATTGATAAAAGTAATATAACGCAGAGTATAATGCATTTGCATATCTTGCATGACCACGTGCATGTGGTATGTATCATGTCACTGTTCGACGTAGCAGTATAAATTGGAGACATTCATTTTCATCCTAATCTCCTTAGTTTTCTTCTAAATGTTTCACTTATGAGAGTGTATTACCAACTAGATTATATATACTTTCAAAAGAGTGTCAATTACTGCTCATTTAATTTTGTTCAATTCTTTTAGAACCGGTATTTGATAGTGAACATTTTACTGCCTCCATTTTATAAAAAAAAACACCTGTCATGCATATAATATCTACTCAATTACCACATGATTATCATAACAGAAAATGCTGAGTATTTGCTGAGTATGAGATCGTGACAAAACCGTGGCTGTAGAGCGAATTTAGTCACATAAAAAAATTACCTCATGGAGTCAATGAATACAGTTTCATTCATTTTCGTCAGCAGATTCACATATTCTACTATCTCACTCATCTAAGATGTATATTCGGGAATTTGCGCTTTGCGTTTTGAGGAATATGAAAAAAGTGGAGAACAAAAATGAAACATAAAAAATATGTTTTATTCTTCTTTTTCACCAAAATTGCCAAATAT
>NC_051417.1:17995543-17995711 GCF_015228065.2 Penaeus monodon | reverse complement strand
GCGTGCCATCACGATATTCATTAATCATGATGATAGTGACACGCAATACACCTTCGGCACCAGCTGTGAGCCTCGTGATCTCCCGTTCTGCCTTTGGGACGGAACACTAGTGATGGCTTCCTTCCCTTCCTAAGATTCAGGATCGTCAGTGATATACAAAGCACTTTC
>NC_051417.1:17995075-17995187 GCF_015228065.2 Penaeus monodon | reverse complement strand
AATTGCCCTGCTGTCTGCCTGATTTACTACCATTTCTTTTGTCACACTAAGTAAGGAAAACTCTATTTCGCATCAAACAGTAAAACTGATTGGTGTCATTCACACGCTCTGT
>NC_051417.1:17992468-17994778 GCF_015228065.2 Penaeus monodon | reverse complement strand
CTGAATCGTGGGTCCATCCAACTCACCAGCGTGTCGTCTTCGGGTGCAATTCGCAGCAGTGATGTTCCCGTGATGACGGACGTCGCGGCGACGCCTGTCCCACGAGTGCCATTCCGTCCTACTGCGTGGCCCTCCTTCGAGAGTCCCGTGGCATCCGGACTTCTGTACGGAGAGGAGCTCCGGTAGACGGGCTCTCCGCGCGGGTACGGCTTCCCCGGGGTCGGTACGGGCATCACTGGGCTATAGAACGGCTGAGGTTGAATCATAGCACTGGGGTTGGGATTAAAGCCTGGGGGCGGAGGTTGCTGTTGAGGTGGTGCTGACAAGGGGCGGGGCTGGGGTGTCGCCGTCGGCCTCAGGTACTGGAAGGCGGCCGCGGCTGTCTGCTGAAAGCGGCCCTGCATGGCTACGGGGTGAGGGTAACCTGCCGCAGAAGGGGGATGCGGGTGGCCTTCTGCGGGAAGCTGATGGCGTAATACAGGAGCTCGGTGAGGCTGAGCCACAACAGGAGGAAGACGCGAGTGGCTTTGTGCCGGAAGTCGATACTGATGGCCTTCTGCAGGTTGTCGATGCTGAGAAGCTATCCCGGCCGATGGGACTTGCGACGCCACAGGCTGAAGGTGCTGCTGACCCGCTGAGGGAGACTGTCGCTGTCCTTCCTTAAATAAAGGGTGCTGCTGACCTGCTAGCGAAGGCAGTTGTTGTCCTGCTACGGCTGCTTGGTACTGCTGACCTACTGTTGAGGAGTAATGCTGTCCTGCTCCAGCCAGTTGATGATAATGACCTGTAGCAAAGGTCTGTTGGTGGTGACCTGTCACGAGTGTTTGGCGCTGCTCTGGACAAGGAAGTTGGTGATGTTGAACTACAGCAAACTGATAATGGTGTTGTCCCGTCGCAGCTGCTGGATGTTGGTGTCCAACAGATTGTTGCTGATGGCCTACTACAGGGGCCTGCTGCTGTCTCAGCCCGAAGGAGGGGTAATCGTGCCCTGCTGAGAGAGGCCTATCCTTTTCGTCCAGGAGAGCAACTTGGCGCCGAGGACTTACGGCGAGAGGCTGTTGCAGAAGTTCTAGTGCAGACAGCTGGCGATTCTGGCTCTCATCAGGCAGCTGATGCTGGACCCCTGCAGCAGGGGACGGCTGGTGCTGCCCCGCCGCAGGGGTTTGGTGCTGCTGACTTGCTGCAGGACTTTGGTGCTGTTGATTTGCTTCGGAGGATCGATGCTGGTTAGTTGGCTGAGGATACTGACCGGTATGGCAGGGATCGAAGTCCACCGGGGGGTCGCGGGTGCCCATGATCGGCCGACCGCCCCTCCTCGGCGACCTGCCCTGCGGCCTGCCCTGTGTCCTCTCGCGTAACAGAAACGGCCTAGTAAACAAGCGTCCGGCTTTATCTCGGCAGAATCGCTGTTCGCAAAGCTAACACTATACTACTACAACACACACGCACAGATAACACAAAAGATATATTAGAAAAGCCCCATCCTCCAGTACGGTACTTGGCTACGTATCCTGCAGGTGGAAGTCCCGGAATGCAGCTCCCTTTGAATTGGTTTCTTGTGACATATACGTCAACACACCCAAAGTTACGCCATGTTACTTCACTTTGGCGGGGGTCGCGTGTGTACATGCACCACGATCTGGACGTAAAGACATGAATGAAGAGCTTAGGAATAGCGGAGATTTTCGTCTCGCAATCCACCGCCGTCGTCTCGCGCCTGATCCAGCACGAGATGCAGGGAAAACCCAGTCAAGCCGAAACCCACAGAACGTCAAACAAAACAAAAAGGTTAGAAAAAGCCGAAGAATAGAAACAAAATAAGACAGAATAGAAGCATGAATACAAGCAAAGACCGCTTCAGCTATGGTGACCTTTAACCCCTGATGAGGACGACGCACCTGCTACCGTTCTTGTATCTCGTTCGTGGCGGTTCACGAGACGTCTGCGCTGATGGTGTTGCGAAAAGAAGGGGAAGGGGGAGGGGGCGTGATATGGTGAGCCTGTATGGTGAAGAAACCTATAAGTAATATAATGTGTGCGTGTTTAAAAAAAAAAAGAATACTGATACGTAGGGAGTGGTAATTTGACAAGGCGTTCATCACGATGCGATTATTATCAGTCATTGGTATGTTTTCTCTCTTGCGCAGGTATTGTGATGGGCTGGCAAAGTAAGCTTCGTCCGGTATGGCATCTGAGGAAGTTGGACTCGTGGGAGAAGCGATTACACCGGAAATCACAGAATGAAGGAAAAGGAAAAGAATTGGGGAGATGATCGAAACAAGGGAAAATATTACCGTAAAGACACTTAGG
>NC_051417.1:17990465-17990612 GCF_015228065.2 Penaeus monodon | reverse complement strand
TTTAGTTATACCTTTTATCAGAATTATCATCACAGTCATTATCATCGCAACGAGTATATCTATTAACACAGTTATTGTCACAAACAGCAGTAGCGCCGATACGGCCATAGTAATTCATAATCTGTCTCATTGGTATAATATTTACCC
>NC_051417.1:17990270-17990404 GCF_015228065.2 Penaeus monodon | reverse complement strand
GTATTCAGTAACTGTGATACTGTTGCTGTCATCAATACTTACAATATTGCTAGTATCATGAATGCTAGTATTTTCATCATTCTTGTTTTTTTTTATATTCATAGTTATTAATTTCATCATCGTCAAAATATCAC
>NC_051417.1:17988409-17989952 GCF_015228065.2 Penaeus monodon | reverse complement strand
AGATTCTCAATATACTGGGGCCTGTACATGCAATCGAGTACTTTACGTGGTATGTTTAAATTCGTCAGCCATCTTTCATGAACTTTATCTGGCCTTCCCTCTAATACTTTCTCTTGTGTTCTTTGATTCTCCATGGTATTATCTTTTGTTCTCATTCATAAAACACCAATCGTGAGCTGAGTCGAACCTGTGCATATCATGAATGAAACGTTTAAGATCTAACCGATAATAAAACTAACAGAATAAAGCCTTTTCGGTTTAACTTCGACTAACTCTGACATCAGCTGCGTGGCACCGAGACATCCAGTGACTCCAGTATTCTCTTGCATTTATCTCGCATCCGCTGTAGCTGACGAAATCTATGTGAGAGATGCTGGTTTCTTCTCTCGAGGTCGTCCAGTTCCTGCTGTACCTGTTCGAACCTGGCGCGCATATTTGCCCGATACAGAATCGACGCTTCGTTGTTGAGGACGCGCGTTCGCTGTGCGCGCTGCTCGGCGTCCTGTAGGAATTGCCGCGTGTGTCGGTGGCGATAGCCTCTTCTGGTCGAGCTGGCCTCGGAAGCGAAGCTAAGGGAGGGCGAGGCGCCCAGGGGCTGGGAATCCGAGTGCCCGTCGTGCTGGTGGGAGGGCGCGGGACACTGGTCGTGCTGTGCGCTATACCCGTGGACACCACCTTGCACTAGGTCATACCCGTAGGCAGAACCTTGTAGTACGTTGTTGTTAGAGGAGGAACCAGGCTGTGAGCTGAATTCATGAGCAACACCAGGTTGTGGGTCGTATCCGAGGGAAGGACTGGGTTGTAGATCACTTCCGAACAAGACGCCATGTTGTGTATTGTATCCGATACTAGAACTCGGCTGCGTGTCGCATCCGTGTGCAGAAACTTGCTGTATGTCGTATCCAAAAGAACCAGGTTGCAGGCCGTACCTCTGGGTCGCACCTTGCTGCAGGTCATATCCCAACGAAGATGCAGGCTGTGGGTCGTATCCTCGAGCTGGCCATGGGTGCGAGTCGTATCCGTGGGAAGGCCCGGGATGCTGGTCGTTCTGAGGGAATAGACCAAATTGTTCGCTGTAATGATTAAAGTGCCCTTGGTTCATACTACGCTATCCGTACAAAACACCCTCCTTCCACTGCGCCAACCTGCCACTCTACTCTACTGTCTCACTCCCCGCTTGCTCATCTCTTCATCGGCTTGTACAAGAATCTTATTTGGAGCTTCTCCTTTCCTGCATCATGTGTTTATAATTTGAAATTACATGCACTCTTTTTCCAGAACGACACTGAGGACTGGAAAACATGTCAAGTTCTCGAAATAACTTGCTATAACTAATTTAAGCTTAATATTTTGATTTTACACAAATTTGATTTCCCTCCATTTCCACTCACCGCACTCTGCTCCTCCCCAGCGAGCGCAGGCAGGTTCGTCAGGATAGTGAGGCCCTCCGACGAGAGCAGCGACGCCGCCTGCTCGAAGGACGAACTGATGGGCTCGAGGTCCCACTCCAGGAGCTCGGGCGGGACGGGCTCCCCGCTGCGTC
>NC_051417.1:17988214-17988363 GCF_015228065.2 Penaeus monodon | reverse complement strand
GAAATCGGACATCTCGTATCTTGGGTCACGGCTGAGGGGCTCCGGGCGGCGTCGGGCCGAAGAGTTGTCATGACCGCGGGGCAGAAGGAAGGGGAGTGGCGGCGGCGCAGGCGACCGCTATTTATACGCAGACAGCGACAGGATGCAGC
>NC_051417.1:17986948-17987168 GCF_015228065.2 Penaeus monodon | reverse complement strand
AATAATGGCTTGTGACATAAATAGAAGTCTATTTTTTTCAAAATAAATTATTTAAGCCAAGTAAAAACTTAAAGAGAAATTGAGAATTACTGGTCATATGATAACAAACGTCCTGAAACGTCCCATTTGTTTAGTTCTCGTTGCAAACGTTTGTCTCCGTATGCCCCGGCCTTGATAGCGGCTGATGTAACACTGGTCAAAAATGTGTCATGTATTAACA
>NC_051417.1:17985231-17986553 GCF_015228065.2 Penaeus monodon | reverse complement strand
TCGACATTAGGTGTGTGTCGGGCATTAGGTGCGGCGACACAGCCTTCCTCTCATCACTCCTGACGAGGTTGAATGTAATGATGAAATTAATCACGATAAAAATAATGACGAAATCAATACGGATGATAATGTATGTTATTTTTTATTAGTAGTAGTGATAATAATGAACTGCCTGCTAGGATACTGAATCTCTAATGTTAGTAAGTCTGGACCAACAGGTCATATTCGTAAACGTTTGTGTTTATGTCTGAATAGTGTGAACATGAAACGGGTATTTTTCTTGTCCATAATTCACGACATATATACTTGCGTTCACTGAATAATACTTCACTTGCTCTCTTGGTTTGGAAAGACTGCACTTGCCCTCACTAACCCATACCGGAGACAACTTTGCAACTCGATATTTGGGTACAAGTCAACATGGCTAACTATGGGTCAAGAGACGCTTCCTGCTTCGGCGGTGTCGCACTAGGAGGGAATCAGGATCTTGAAAGATACGTGGACTCTATTCTTCCAGGGACATTCAGACCCAGTTTCGGGGAAGACCTAGACGCCAGGCGGTCTTTGGACCTGGACTTGGGAGCAGCAAGTCTATGGCCTGACGACTCCCGCGATAGCCTGGATGCTTGCCTGGACTTCAGAAGAAACAACGTAGCAGGTTTCTCATCGGATGTGTCTTATAATGACCAGGGTTATTCGGTAAGTTTGTTTCATCTCTTTGCCTGTTGGTTCAGTTTATGTCATGTATTATTTTGATGAAGATGAGTTGTGATCAAAATTATTGATGAAAGTCACTTTTCATGTTTCTTTTTCTTTTCAGAGTTTGTGTGATGTTTTGGGAGAAGAAGCAGCTGGAGACTTCGACCTGTCCGACGGGCCTCTGTCGCTGGATTCCGACCAACGCCTTCGGGACTCGCGAAGCTCCTTGAGTGCCACTTCGCCTTGTTCCGGCAGAAAGGGATACCGGCACAGACACACGAGAAAATACCTTCGAGACAAGCGCCTCCAGAAGGAGCGGAACCGCGAACTCAACAACGAGGCGTCTGTCCTGTACCGGGAGAGGCAGCGGGCGACGACCTCCAAGAAGGAAAAGCAGCTGCAACACTTGCAACAGGAAAACGATCAGCTTTGCCAAAAAATGGAACTCCTGACCGTGCAGAGTGATTGGTGTCACAACACTTATAAGAAATACAATGAATACTTTGCAGGACCCCTGGACGGTGCTTTGTAAGAGCTAAGATGAATTTCGATAGCTAGTTATAACACCGTACTATCAGTTAATGTAGCTATCTTTTACACGATTAATAAATTCAGTATTGTTA
>NC_051417.1:17984767-17984946 GCF_015228065.2 Penaeus monodon | reverse complement strand
AGATATTTTGTTACAGAATAAAATAAGTACTACGAGCCCTGGAAAATGATATCCTTACTGATGATACAATTCTATATCATTGCAGTAGTAAATCCTTGTTTTTAATCAATTACGAAAAATGTGTTTGATTAAATTAATAAGAGGGCGTTTAGATAAAAAGGCGAAATATAGTGAGTGTA
>NC_051417.1:17983778-17984024 GCF_015228065.2 Penaeus monodon | reverse complement strand
TTCAAATACCAGTTCATTGTCAACACTGGTAATGTATTTCATCAGCCTGCATTCAGTCTTTCTGACGTACTGAATTAAAAATAATGACGTTATGAAAAACGAAAAGGAAAAAAATGCCCAGAGCTATACCATGACCGCAAACTCAACAAATATTAGTGTTATATTGCATACTTAAGAGGGCGTCAAGTTCCCTCCACGCCTATATCGTTTTATCTATCTATTCATATACATATGCATATGTGCATG
>NC_051417.1:17983233-17983696 GCF_015228065.2 Penaeus monodon | reverse complement strand
TGTAATAATTGAGATGCTGCTGCTAATTGTGAGTAAGGTCATATTAAAGCCAAAAGTGATAATGAGGATATTACAACGATGATTATGATTATTGTGATATGATAGTGACTATGCTGACTGGTAACACTGATAAAGTAATGATACTATTACCAATAGACATAATTGATATTTAGAAGGATGGCAGTTTTCATGACAGTAGTAACAATAACTATCATCATTAGTAGTTAATAGTGATTATCAGAATTAATGAGAAAAAAAGATGAAAATAACTATAATAATAATGACAATAAGACATTAACATCAGCACCAACATCAGCAACTACAACATTGATGATGATATAATAGTAATTCGTTTAATTCTTAAACATCCCTGTTAACCCCATTTTCTTTCGCACAAAACGTTCATTATCCCAAGAGCTGAACGTAGGCCTTACTGGACGGAGGCTGATGAAATTTGCGGCGG
>NC_051417.1:17982207-17982317 GCF_015228065.2 Penaeus monodon | reverse complement strand
GCACTATCAGGGCAACAGGCAGGCAGTGCGTCATGAAACAGAATCCATTCTCTTCCTCTGAGCTCATCTCAAGCCGCTAAGGGTATCATGGTAATTACTGGTAGAGAGGA
>NC_051417.1:17981530-17982112 GCF_015228065.2 Penaeus monodon | reverse complement strand
AATATTTGTTGGGATATTGCGTCACCCATGGTGGGTCAGAAACAACAGGTCGTATTCGAAAACGTTTGTTGATCTGAATGAATAGTGAACGTGAAACAGGTATTTTTCTTGTCCACAATTCACGACATATATACTTGCGTTCTCTGAGCGATTCTTCACTTGTTCTCTTGACATTGAGAGGCTGCACTTGACTAGCGTACCCGTATCAAAGACAATTTTGTGCCTAAGCATCAACATACAGTCGACTAATCTTCGGGCGCTGCATTATGGCTTACTACGAGTCAACAGACGCTTCCCGCTTCGGCGGTGTAGCGCCAAGAGGGAATCAGGATCTTGAAAGATACGTGGACTCTATTCTTCCGGAGACATTCAGACCCAGTTTCGGGGAAGACTTAGACGCCAGGCGGTCTTTGGACCTGGACTTGGGAGCAGCAAGTCTATGGCCTGACGACTCCCGCGATAGCCTGGATGCTTGCCTGGACTTCAGCGGAAACAACGTAGCAGGTTTCTCATCGGACGTGTCTTATAATGACCAGGGTTTTTCGGTAAGTTTAATTCGCGTGTTTATCAATTAATTAATTA
>NC_051417.1:17980391-17981492 GCF_015228065.2 Penaeus monodon | reverse complement strand
TATTTCATCAAATATTGTGGGGAAGATGAATTGTAGTCAAATTTATCGATGAAAGTCGATCTTAGAGGCTGCCTTTTCTTTTCAGAGTTTGTGTGATGTTTTGGGAGAAGATTCCGACCAACGCCTTCGGGACTCGCGAAGCTCCTTGGGTGCCACTTCGCCTTGTTCCGGCAGAAAGGGATACCGGCACAGACACACGAGAAAATACCTTCGAGACGAGCGCCTCCAGAAGGAGCGGAACCGCGAACTCAACAACGAGGCGTCTGTCCTGTACCGGGAGAGGCAGCGGGCGACGACCTCCAAGAAGGAAAAGCAGCTGGAACACTTGCAACAGGAAAACGATCAGCTTTGCCAAAAAATGGAACTCCTGACTGTGCAGAGTGATTGGTGTCACAACACGTACGAGAAATACAGTGAATATTTTGCAGGACCTCTGGACGATAATTTATATGAGCTAAGATGAAGTTTGATAGTTGAATCGGAGCAAATTACAATACCATGGAATAATGTAATTACCTAATATTTATTTAATTTTGATCAACATTGTTCATATCACTCACTTAAATAATCATTAATGTTTCCATTACTTTAGTTAGTATTCATTCAGTAAATGTTAGTAGTAGTAAGAAAAAATCATGATCATATTGTTATGTATTTCATTATCATCATTAATATTGTCATTTTCTACGCTGTTACAAACATAAAAACGCATTTAAATAAAGTACATAGAGTATCTTTCAATACAAAACCGCGTTGAAATGTCAAAATACCCTTGCAATACAGTAACAGGTATCCTGTTTTCCAATAAAAAAAAGGGAAGAATTTTTATATTTTCAAGGAGAAGAGAAGTGTTACTGTCAGCGTAGCACTTTGATCCCACTAGCAAAGGGTTTCTCTTTTGCATTTGTGGGAGAAAATGTGAATTTGGCACATGTCAGATTAATAGAACCGGAATGAATACCTCTACAAAATGTCTTAATGGTTAATTTCAGCAAATTAAAACCAACACATTCATCAAAGGATAGCTGAAATGCTGACATAACTTGTGTAGATAATATATACTCCACTCACATATACTCAGGTGTGTGTGTCTGTATATAT
>NC_051417.1:17980075-17980273 GCF_015228065.2 Penaeus monodon | reverse complement strand
GTTGGAGGAGATTACAGTATCATCTGAAGGGAAATTAGGAATATTAGAGAAAAGAGTGGCTGTTTCTATCACGGGAATGTAACCCTTATATTATATCACAGTTCTCCCGGCACGACCTTATCCTGAGCAGATGTTAAAATCCACCTCAAGCATGAAATACTAGAAAAAGAGTGCAGCAGTATTTATGCATATATGATA
>NC_051417.1:17979529-17979841 GCF_015228065.2 Penaeus monodon | reverse complement strand
GGAAGTGAGCCTTAAGCATACAGGACAGAGTTCATACCCGTACAGTTTCCGTTGTCGAAAAGCTCTGTATAATTCTGTTTACATTTTCGTTCTAAACGTTTTTCCTCAGAAATCAGTGCATTATTTTGAATGAATGCAGGCTGATGAAATTTTATGCAGATATTGACAGTGGTTTGAGGTACTAAAATGATATAGATATTTGGTGTTTACCTATACTATAGCATGTTAAAAGTGTTCGCTTTGAATCAACTTAAATAAAGCAATACAATGTCTTTGTTTTTACAACTTGATGTTACTATATCAATCACTGTG
>NC_051417.1:17978115-17978332 GCF_015228065.2 Penaeus monodon | reverse complement strand
TAATGTATTTCATCAGCCTGCATTCAGTCTTTCTGACGTACTGAATTAAAAATAATGACGTTATGAAAAACGAAAAGGAAAAAAATGCCCAGAGCTATACCATGACCGCAAACTCAACAAATATTAGTGTTATATTGCATACTTAAGAGGGCGTCAAGTTCCCTCCACGCCTATATCGTTTTATCTATCTATTCATATACATATGCATATGTGCATG
>NC_051417.1:17977583-17977756 GCF_015228065.2 Penaeus monodon | reverse complement strand
GACATTAACATCAGCACCAACATCAGCAACTACAACATTGATGATGATATAATAGTAATTCGTTTAATTCTTAAACATCCCTGTTAACCCCATTTTCTTTCGCACAAAACGTTCATTATCCCGAGAGCTGAACGTAGGCCTTACTGGACGGAGGCTGATGAAATTTGCGGCGG
>NC_051417.1:17976516-17976626 GCF_015228065.2 Penaeus monodon | reverse complement strand
GCACCATCAGGGCAACAGGCAGGCAGTGCGTCATGAAACAGAATCCATTCTCTTCCTCTGAGCTCATCTCAAGCCGCTAAGGGTATCATGGTAATTACTGGTAGAGAGGA
>NC_051417.1:17975839-17976421 GCF_015228065.2 Penaeus monodon | reverse complement strand
AATATTTGTTGGGATATTGCGTCACCCATGGTGGGTCAGAAACAACAGGTCGTATTCGAAAACGTTTGTTGATCTGAATGAATAGTGAACGTGAAACAGGTATTTTTCTTGTCCACAATTCACGACATATATACTTGCGTTCTCTGAGCGATTCTTCACTTGTTCTCTTGACATTGAGAGGCTGCACTTGACTAGCGTACCCGTATCAAAGACAATTTTGTGCCTAAGCATCAACATACAGTCGACTAATCTTCGGGCGCTGCATTATGGCTTACTACGAGTCAACAGACGCTTCCCGCTTCGGCGGTGTCGCGCCAAGAGGGAATCAGGATCTTGAAAGATACGTGGACTCTATTCTTCCGGAGACATTCAGACCCAGTTTCGGGGAAGACTTAGACGCCAGGCGGTCTTTGGACCTGGACTTGGGAGCAGCAAGTCTATGGCCTGACGACTCCCGCGATAGCCTGGATGCTTGCCTGGACTTCAGCGGAAACAACGTAGCAGGTTTCTCATCGGACGTGTCTTATAATGACCAGGGTTTTTCGGTAAGTTTAATTAGCGTGTTTATCAATTAATTAATTA
>NC_051417.1:17974631-17975789 GCF_015228065.2 Penaeus monodon | reverse complement strand
TATTTCATCAAATATTGTGGGGAAGATGAATTGTAGTCAAATTTATCGATGAAAGTCGATCTTAGAGGCTGCCTTTTCTTTTCAGAGTTTGTGTGATGTTTTGGGAGAAGATTCCGACCAACGCCTTCGGGACTCGCGAAGCTCCTTGGGTGCCACTTCGCCTTGTTCCGGCAGAAAGGGATACCGACACAGACACACGAGAAAATACCTTCGAGACGAGCGCCTCCAGAAGGAGCGGAACCGCGAACTCAACAACGAGGCGTCTGTCCTGTACCGGGAGAGGCAGCGGGCGACGACCTCCAAGAAGGAAAAGCAGCTGGAACACTTGCAACAGGAAAACGATCAGCTTTGCCAAAAAATGGAACTCCTGACTGTGCAGAGTGATTGGTGTCACAACACGTACGAGAAATACAGTGAATATTTTGCAGGACCTCTGGACGATAATTTATATGAGCTAAGATGAAGTTTGATAGTTGAATCGGAGCAAATTACAATACCATGGAATAATGTAATTACCTAATATTTATTTAATTTTGATCAACATTGTTCATATAACTCACTTAAATAATCATTAATGTTTCCATTACTTTAGTTAGTATTCATTCAGTAAATGTTAGTAGTAGTAAGAAAAAATCATGATCATATTGTTATGTATTTCATTATCATCATTAATATTGTCATTTTTTACGCTGTTACAAACATAAAAACGCATTTAAATAAAGTACATAGAGTATCTTTCAATACAAAACCGCGTTGAAATGTCAAAATACCCTTGCAATACAGTAACAGGTATCCTGTTTTCCAATGAAAAAAAGGGAAGAATTTTTATATTTTCAAGGAGAAGAGAAGTGTTACTGTCAGCGTAGCACTTTGATCCCACTAGCAAAGGGTTTCTCTTTTGCATTTGTGGGAGAAAATATGAATTTGGCACATGTCAGATTAATAGAACCGGAATGAATACCTCTACAAAATGTCTTAATGGTTAATTTCAGCAAATTAAAACCAACACATTCATCAAAGGATAGCTGAAATGCTGACATAACTTGTGTAGATAATATATACTCCACTCACATATACTCAGGTGTGTGTGTCTGTATATATCAACAAAGGCACAAGCACACACGCTCGTACATTTGAGACTGTATATTTATGAATGCG
>NC_051417.1:17974392-17974592 GCF_015228065.2 Penaeus monodon | reverse complement strand
TAGTTGGAGGAGATTACAGTATCTTCTGAAAGGAAATTAGGAATATTAGAGAAAAGAGTGGCTGTTTCTATCACGGGAATGTAACCCTTATATTATATCACAGTTCTCCCGGCACGACCTTATCCTGAGCAGATGTTAAAATCCACCTCAAGCATAAAATACTAGAAAAAGCGTGCAGCAGTATTTATGCATATATGATA
>NC_051417.1:17973830-17974134 GCF_015228065.2 Penaeus monodon | reverse complement strand
AGGAAGTGAGCCTTAAGCATACAGGACAGAGTTCATACCCGTACAGTTTCCGTTGTCGAAAAGCTCTGTATAATTCTGTGTACATTTTCGTTCTAAACGTTTTTCCTCAGAAATCAGTGCATTATTTTGAATGAATGCAGGCTGATGAAATTTTATGCAGATATTGACAGTGGTTTGAGGTACTAAAATGATATAGATATTTGGTGTTTATAGCATGTTAAAAGTGTTCGCTTTGAATCAACTTAAATAAAGCAATAAAATGTCTTTGTTTTTACAACTTGATGTTACTATATCAATCACTGTG
>NC_051417.1:17970257-17970795 GCF_015228065.2 Penaeus monodon | reverse complement strand
TCTGTGTTGCATCAATCTGCAAATACGATTTCCCAACAAACGTTTTGGACGTTCGAATTCGTGCTTTAGCTAGGACTAGTTCTTTTCCCGTCTAAGATCCCCGGCGTATATATTCCGGCGTTCAGCAAATCTGCATTTATTGTTTCGCTAACTGCCTACTCGGTCATGAAAAGTTGTAGTTATCCGAACCAATCCCGCATGAAGGAAAATAGAGAAATTACGCAAACCGAGGCGCTCCATCATGGCTTACTACGAGTCAACAGACGCTTCCCGCTTCGGCGGTGTCGCGCCAAGAGGGAATCAGGATCTTGAAAGATACGTGGACTCTATTCTTCCGGAGACATTCAGACCCAGTTTCGGGGAAGACCTAGACGCCAGGCGGTCTTTGGACCTGGACTTGGGAGCAGCAAGTCTATGGCCTGACGACTCCCGCGATAGCCTGGATGCTTGCCTGGACTTCAGCGGAAACAACGTAGCAGGTTTCTCATCGGATGTGTCTTATAATGACCAGGGTCATTCGGTAAGTTTGGTTCGCGTG
>NC_051417.1:17969304-17970202 GCF_015228065.2 Penaeus monodon | reverse complement strand
CATCAAATATTGTGGGGAAGATGAATTGTAGTCAAATTTATCGATGAAAGTCGATCTTAGAGGCTGCCTTTTCTTTTCAGAGTTTGTGTGATGTTTTGGGAGAAGAAGCAGCTGGAGGCCTTAACCTGTTCGATGGCCCTCTGTCGCTGGATTCCGACCAACGCCTTCGGGACTCGCGAAGCTCCTTGGGTGCCACTTCGCCTTGTTCCGGCAGAAAGGGATACCGACACAGACACACGAGAAAATACCTTCGAGACGAGCGCCTCCAGAAGGAGCGGAACCGCGAACTCAACAACGAGGCGTCTGTCCTGTACCGGGAGAGGCAGCGGGCGACTACCTCCAAGAAGGAAAAGCAGCTGCAACACTTGCAACAGGAAAACGATCAGCTTTGCAAAAAAATGGAACTCCTGACCATGCAGAGTGACTGGTGCCACGACGTTTATGTGAAGTATAACAGTTATTTTCCAAATCCATTCGAAGAGGCCTCACAGGACTATGGAACTCGTTATAATGCATAAGATCTTTATAAATATCAAGAGTTTTTCTTTGTCATATGATTACTTAGGCTAAAGATATTAAACAATTATTTTCTGTTCTATTTAATTAAAGAGTATCAGTACTACGGTTGTTATACTTTTATCCCCTTTACTTCCATGTATCAAATGTGAACAAGTGTCTATAATACGTTCATGGTAACGTATATATAAGTTTGAGTTTCCAAGTAATATTTCATTGGGTGAAAAAAATCTATACTTGATGACTCTTACAATGCTAACGTGAAAGAGACATTTTGCTAATGCTGTTATTATTGAAATCTGAAAGTATATGAATGCTTTAAGTATGGAAATAACGGAAACAGTATTTTAGCAAGAACAGTGACAAGATTATCATTGATGCC
>NC_051417.1:17966634-17966765 GCF_015228065.2 Penaeus monodon | reverse complement strand
ACAAATCCCGTTTATACGACTGCGAGGAATAATGTGCGGCCACATGTTCTCTCTTCGTCCTTGCGAAGTTAGTTCAGTACGAAAACGTTTTGGAACGTCCAAGAAAACGAAAGTCTGCGAGTCCAAGGGAC
>NC_051417.1:17964885-17965419 GCF_015228065.2 Penaeus monodon | reverse complement strand
GCCTAGCTTTCTCATGATCTCTCTCTGTCTAAGTCACACACTCAGAGTTTTTCTTCTCTCTCTCTATCTCTTATACACACAAACCGCAAAAACATTCGAGTCTATCCAGAGGACACAGGGCATGTACTTTCGCCCCCCCCTCCCCCGCCTCACAGAAACCGTCATCAATCCACTGCCATTCAATCAGTATCCTCGCGATCCTACACTTCATTGTCAACACGTTCGTGACAGGAATTCTTTGGGATAGCAGGGTTCCTCTAGTGCAGAAGGATTTCCTGGGGACAGAAGAAGTTCTATCGGATATCAGTTCATTGGATGACCGGAAACTTTCTTTAGTATAGCAGGGGTTTCTTGGAATAATAGGAATTCACTGGAATGGCAGGAATTCCTTGAAGTAGCAGGGGTTCACTGAAATGTCAGGAATTCCTTGGGATAGCTGGGGGCTCCTTAGAATAGAAAACTTCCTTAGATTAGCAGGTGTCCAGTGGGATAGCAGGAGGTCCTTGGCATAGCGGGAGTTCCTCGGACGTTGGT
>NC_051417.1:17961663-17962201 GCF_015228065.2 Penaeus monodon | reverse complement strand
TCTGTGTTGCATCAATCTGCAAATACGATTTCCCAACAAACGTTTTGGACTTTCGAATTCGTGCTATAGCTAGGACTAGTTCTTTTCCCGTCTAAGATCCCCGGCGTATATATTCCGGCGTTCAGCAAATCTGCATTCATTGTTTCGCTAACTGCCTACTCGGTCATGAAAAGTTGTAGTTATCCGAACCAATCCCGCATGAAGGAAAATAGAGAAATTACGCAAACCGAGGCGCTCCATCATGGCTTACTACGAGTCAACAGACGCTTCCCGCTTCGGCGGTGTCGCGCCAAGAGGAAATCAGGATCTTGAAAGATACGTGGACTCTATTCTTCCGGAGACATTCAGACCCAGTTTCGGGGAAGACCTAGACGCCAGGCGGTCTTTGGACCTGGACTTGGGAGCAGCAAGTCTATGGCCTGACGACTCCCGCGATAGCCTGGATGCTTGCCTGGACTTCAGCGGAAACAACGTAGCAGGTTTCTCATCGGACGTGTCTTATAATGACAAGGGTCATTCGGTAAGTTTGGTTCGCGTG
>NC_051417.1:17960712-17961620 GCF_015228065.2 Penaeus monodon | reverse complement strand
TGTTTTTTTTCATCAAATATTGTGGGGAAGATGAATTGTAGTCAAATTTATCGATGAAAGTCGATCTTAGAGGCTGCCTTTTCTTTTCAGAGTTTGTGTGATGTTTTGGGAGAAGAAGCAGCAGGAGGCCTTAACCTGTTCGATGGCCCTCTGTCGCTGGATTCCGACCAACGCCTTCGGGACTCGCGAAGCTCCTTGGGTGCCACTTCGCCTTGTTCCGGCAGAAAGGGATACCGACACAGACACACGAGAAAATACCTTCGAGACGAGCGCCTCCAGAAGGAGCGGAACCGCGAACTCAACAACGAGGCGTCTGTCCTGTACCGGGAGAGGCAGCGGGCGACTACCTCCAAGAAGGAAAAGCAGCTGCAACACTTGCAACAGGAAAACGATCAGCTTTGCAAAAAAATGGAACTCCTGACCATGCAGAGTGACTGGTGCCACGACGTTTATGTGAAGTATAACAGTTATTTTCCAAATCCATTCGAAGAGGCCTCACAGGACTATGGAACTCGTTATAATGCATAAGATCTTTATAAATATCAAGAGTTTTTCTTTGTCATATGATTACTTACGCTAAAGATATTAAACAATTATTTTCTGTTCTCTTTAATTAAAGAGTATCAGTACTACGGTTGTTATACTTTTATCCCCTTTACTTCCATGTATCAATTGTGAACAAGTGTCTATAATACGTTCATGGTAACGTATATATAAGTTTGGGTTTCCAAGTAATATTTCATTGGGTGAAAAAAATCTATACTTGATGACTCTTACAATGCTAACGTGAAAGAGACATTTTGCTAATGCTGTTATTATTGAAATCTGAAAGTATATGAATGCTTTAAGTATGGAAATAACGGAAAAAGTATTTTAGCAAGAACAGTGACAAGATTATCATTGATGCC
>NC_051417.1:17956956-17957681 GCF_015228065.2 Penaeus monodon | reverse complement strand
TCACAGAAACTGTCATCAATCCACTGCCATTCAATCAGTATCCTCGCGATCCTACACTTCATTGTCAACACGTTCGTGACAGGAATTCTTTGGGATAGCAGGGTTCCTCTAGTGCAGAAGGATTTCCTGGGGACAGAAGAAGTTCTATCGGATATCAGTTCATTGGATGACCGGAATTTCTTAGAATAGCTACGGTTCCATGGTGTAGCAGGCGTTCATTTGTATAGCAGGGGTTTCTTGGAATAATAGGAATTCACTGGAATGGCAGGAATTCCTTGAAGTAGCAGGGGTTCACTGAAATGTCAGGAATTCCTTGGGATAGCTGGGGGCTCCTTAGAATAGAAAACTTCCTTAGATTAGCAGGTGTCCAGTGGGATAGCAGGAGGTCCTTGGCATAGCGGGAGTTCCTTGGATTAACTGATGTACCTTGGAATAACTGGGATTCCTTCAAATAACAGGATTTTTTCGGAATAGCAGAAGTTCCTTTTGATATCAGGAATTCCTCGAAATAGCAGAAGCTCCTTGGTATAGCCGGTCTGGAGTTCCTTGGAATTGTAGGACTTTCTTGGCATGATCAGCAGGAGCCGTATGGTTGTATCGATCCGACGCGCGAGGGACAGAACCCTTGCCAACGATGCAGTGCCGGGGAAGCGTAGGTTCGCGGAAGAGAGAAAGAGGGCAGTCAGGTCCCTGTGAATGTTTTGGGGTTTGCGGTCTGTACTTTG
>NC_051417.1:17955731-17956174 GCF_015228065.2 Penaeus monodon | reverse complement strand
TTGCTATTACAGCTATTATCGCCACGTCTACTACTACTGCTGTAAAACTAGTAATGATAACATAATTTCTCCTTCGCTCTGACACACGTAAAGAATCAGCAATTTCCAAGAACGCAAGAATAGGCAAGAAGATGTCAACAAAGCAGAACAAGGAATTGCAAAGACAATGATAATGAAAGGTGATTATTTGTGACAAAGTTTGGTTTGGTAGAGGTCTTCTATTTTATTAATGTTATTATTTTTTGTCCTGGATTTCTTGTATTGCTGGCAACCTTGCAACACGGACAAACCTACAGTTAATGATTATACCTTAGCAGTTAATCGGGTTGGCGAATAAATGAGTGAATAAAGGTAACAGAACTTATCTTGAAGTTGCTTGGATAGGTAGAAGACGGTAATGATTTCTTTTTTCCGTTTAACGCTTAAAATAAAGACCTAACGCC
>NC_051417.1:17955639-17955704 GCF_015228065.2 Penaeus monodon | reverse complement strand
CCTACGCGTTCTTCACTGCATCTTTCATAAACAAGCAAGTGCCGCAGCAAACGACGTTAATGTTG
>NC_051417.1:17955111-17955513 GCF_015228065.2 Penaeus monodon | reverse complement strand
GAAGCACGGACCCTGACTGTGAGACGACCCATCTGACCACCAGATAAAATCAAGTCAAGTATCCCTTGAGCTCATGATTAACTCTCGTGCTCCCTGCTATAATGCCAGCGCTAGCTTGGTAACAGTGACCCTGATGAATTTGTACTAGCACCGTCATAGTGACCGCGTGAGTGACCATAATTTGAATAGTAGTTATTATGGTAATTTTTAACATTTCATCGTTCCAAAATCAGCCTCCATAATGGGGTGATCATACAAACGTCTTTTTCAACGACAAGTCGGTAGTAATTTTAATTTTTCCACTTCTTTCATCTTCCGAGTCTGCATCATCTACCACTTAGTCGCAAGTAAAAGCAGACTATATGCAACTACACAGTCAACTACACAAATAATAATAATCAG
>NC_051417.1:17954333-17954889 GCF_015228065.2 Penaeus monodon | reverse complement strand
ATATGTAAATGTACATAATTTAATACGATTTTTAAGTAAATATTGCATTTTACATCATGTAGTATTTTTACAATTAATTTGAAAACATCCGTGACATCATCACTGTTTACATATGCGTGACTTCCAAGTACTTCAAAGGGGCTTGACGATATTTATTTATTTATCCTCCAAACGAAGTTCTTGCAGAAGATTATGATACACATTTTTACTATTTCCTCTCTCCAACCACGAACGAACGCACATACGTCGTTTTAGTAATTGTTAAGTCTCCATTTCTACAGAAAATAACTTACGAGGAGGGCTGCGTGGGCAACTGTAGGTAATAGGTTTGGTTCACCCCATGTGACCATCAACTTGGGAATTCGACCACAGGGTAACATTGAATGATGGATCATGTCACAAACGGGTTGTTGAAAAAGCGTTCATGTGACCGTGCCTTAAGTTGGCCAAATCACCAATAATTAAAGTACTCTCAACGTGGAGGTTCGAGGCACCCAGCCTCATGGTGGCAGCTAATAGTTTTCCTGAGTAATCTCCACTCATGGTCAAATGTAGC
>NC_051417.1:17948774-17949557 GCF_015228065.2 Penaeus monodon | reverse complement strand
TTGAATGCCAAAATAGTTACGCGTCTAGTGAGATATTCCAGTCACCAACGCGTTTAAATCCAGATATCCAAACAGAAACGTTTGGATATCTGGACGCTTACTCAGCATATCCGGTTTTAAATACTGTGGAAGAACGTTGATCTTGCTTTACGTCTGATTCCTGTGGTTCTTACAATATATCCGATCGATTCCTACCTGCTGTATGAATGGTAATGAATGCGAAGTGAAAGTGAACTGCCAAAAAAGCGAACTTGACACGTTTTTATATGATTCAAAGCTTCTGTGTTTAGCGGCTGTAGGTGATTAATCTCGCTCAAATGCTGCTCACGGAACAAGGACTGCAAAATGACTTTCTTTCTTATGGTTTATATGTAAGGAACCGGAGTATTGTAACACTCAGTGCAGAGAAGTACCTTGTTGATAAGGGGGGAAGGGAGGTATTGGTGAGAGAAAGAGCAATTGAACATATTCACACAATGGTAATTTGTCGATTAGAATGTCGCTAGTATCCCCTGAAATAATGTTGTTACCTTTCGTCATCCTCTGGTGAACGTACAAGACCAGTCCATTCACCGGCATCCACAGCAAACGTTGTAAGATAAACACTGAATTCATACATGTATGGTCCCTGTGCCTAAACCTGGGATTTTTGTGATACAACGTTATGATGAAGTAGCACGTTTATTGCACATCACTTCTTTTTACGTTAACTTCGTGTGTTTGTTATAAGCTTTCAGTAGCAGCGAGAATGACGTTAAGGTGTGAGCCTGACATGCTGTTACG
>NC_051417.1:17948344-17948705 GCF_015228065.2 Penaeus monodon | reverse complement strand
CATACATTGTCACACTTATTTTGAACCTTCTATCAGCAGAGGTGTGACTTTATACGTTTGCGGAAGAGAATCCAAAGCGTTAACTCTGCGGGGAAAGTCTCCTACTTTTTCTGGTTGAGATTCCCCTCTTCTTAAGAAAGACATTCCAATGCATTTCGACCTGAAGCCATAAGACGCTTACGGTTGTATGCTGTTGCTGACTAGTTTTGATTGAAGCTCTTCAAGGAAGCCGAATGATACACTCACCGTCTTAGCTTAAGGCCACTTGGTACTGAAATCATGAGCAACCTACTGATTTTTTCAAGATTTTTATCAGATGGACGCACTCCTTCTCGATTCTGATCACTGTAAAAGTTTTGTT
>NC_051417.1:17948235-17948309 GCF_015228065.2 Penaeus monodon | reverse complement strand
TCAACAATGGAGCCAAGAAGTGTTTATTTGCCCATTTTATAATTTATATGAACTAAGGGAGTATTAGGGTAGTT
>NC_051417.1:17946030-17946420 GCF_015228065.2 Penaeus monodon | reverse complement strand
ACAAAATCATCTTCGCCAAACGTCGCCGTGCCGGATTACCCAAGATGCCTTCTACGGTGCCATATCTAAATGCCAGTTTAATCTGTGGCACACAAAGCTCAAATATTTATGAAAATGAAGAGAGTATTGCGGAACTGCGATTCGGCGTCTTCCGAAGGAGGCATATTCGGTGTCACATTTCTTGGTACATGCACGACCGTTTTTCCTTTTGATAAAATTAGTGTATGTAGCAGTTAACACGAGCAAGATAACTGGCGGTTTTATAACTTGTGCATGGTTTTGGTGCAGTCAATCCCAGTGACTTGTTTAGCTGCGGGATACAACCGCCATATCTATTGTCTCACACCACAGACGAAAATGTTCCTTTTTAGTATTGCGATATTCTTATCA
>NC_051417.1:17944489-17944652 GCF_015228065.2 Penaeus monodon | reverse complement strand
GTAAGAGGGGTATTCATTGTTATACTTATGTTCAAAAGATTAATTATCATAACTATCATCACCATTGTAAAAATTACCATATTTATGACAAACAAATAAGTTAATTATAGCACAGAAAAACAATAAAATATATACACATACCACTCTCAGTAATGAATGAGTT
>NC_051417.1:17942567-17943874 GCF_015228065.2 Penaeus monodon | reverse complement strand
TATGGTTGTCAGGGATTAATTATGTGCTATGAATCATATTACTATTCTCTTAGTTTCATCATCTGCACTGGAACCTCAACGTTCAGCTTTGCAGTGCGTTTACAAGAAAATGGAAATAGGCTGAACATGGGTCAAACCCGTGCTGGAGCTTCACTCTCCTCGTCAGTATAAATAGTGCTATTTACTGAATCCTTGTCATTTCCTCCAACAAGTGTATTTAAAACTGAGTTACCCTATCTGCCTTTTCAAAATTCTCTACAACGAAACCAATTTCGACAAACGTCGCCATGTCGGATTACCCACCTCAAGATGCCTTCTACGGCGTTGTCGGAGGCGGCGATGAATATCTAAGTGCCAGTTTAATATTTGGCACACAAAGCTCCAATGTCTGTGAAGATGAAGAGTACATTGCCAACTTTGATTTGGATCTTCTGGCAGCCGAACTGTGGCCTGAGTCGAGCGTGGCAGGAGCAGCATCCAACTCGGCGTCCTCTGAAAGCATTTTCAGTGCCACATCTTTCTGTTCGGACGAGGATTTCTTGGTACGTACACGAGTTTTCCTATTGATAAAAGCATTATGTGACAGTCAACATGTGCAAGATAACTAACGGATTTATAATCTTTGCAGGGTCTTGGTGCAGTCAACCCCAACGACTTGTTTAGCAGTGGGATGCAACCTCCATATCCATCATCTCACACCACGGACGGATATGTTCCTTCTCAGTATTGCGAGCAACAGGCTACTTCCTCTTATTCTTATCAGCCACACTTGCACCTCTCTCAATACGATGACAAATTGGGAGGATCTTTTCAGCAAACGAATATTTTTCAGCCATATGACCAGCATTCTGGATATGCTTATCATAATGACCATCAAATGGGTGTTGTTGAGCAACCTCATCAACAATCGGGTATTTCTCATGACTGGGACCAACAGTCTGATGTCTTACAACATCACGAAGGTGTAGCTACTGCTTGTGTGTCTAGTAGTGGCACTTCAAAGAAACGAAAAGGCTATCGACATCGGCATCAGCGTCAGTTCCTCAGCAGCGCTGAGGAACGAGATCAGCGGTCCCGCGTCCTCAACAACGAGGCTTCGGCCATTTACCGAAGGAAGATGCGCGATCTCCACGACAAAGCTCGCACGGAGCTTGATGGCCTTGAGCAGAGGAACCAGCAATTGACACAGAGGTTCCGACTCCTGCAGAAGTTCTGTTCAGGATACAAGGCTCGCTTGCAGGTTCTTGGCGTTGCAGTGACGGGCAGCTTCTAATAAGAACATTGACATAAGGACTGTATGACCAAGA
>NC_051417.1:17942369-17942438 GCF_015228065.2 Penaeus monodon | reverse complement strand
AGTACCAATAGTCGATTATTGTATTTTTTTCTTTTATCAAACTTATTTTCCTAATTGGCTGTGTGTTTG
>NC_051417.1:17942244-17942348 GCF_015228065.2 Penaeus monodon | reverse complement strand
TCCTTTAGCGAACAGAAACAAATGAGACGCAAGTAGGTATTGTATATCATAAAATGAAATGTAGAACAGAAAATGTATTTAGCTAATTCACAATTGCATGGCAC
>NC_051417.1:17941390-17941578 GCF_015228065.2 Penaeus monodon | reverse complement strand
CAATGGTTTGGTAGTGCTACGATCTTGTCTAATAGAGTACTAGAAAAAAATGTATTTATACACATACATATAATAAATACTCGCCGGCGTATGAAGCGTCTTACATTCGGCGATCTCTGTAAACGAGGAAGTGGAACCATGTTTCCTCGAAATGTTTATGTTGATGAGACGCCTCCGGATAGCGGCAC
>NC_051417.1:17940658-17941223 GCF_015228065.2 Penaeus monodon | reverse complement strand
AAGGATATACTTTGCGCCTGTGTTTGCTCTATTTTTTTTCACAGAATCACTAGCAATTCAATTATTGTTTTTACTGTCAGTATCATTGTCACAGTTACTTTTATATTCATTCACAATTAGTGAAAAAGGATTTTATGATCATGGGGAATTAATACTCGAGAATGTATTTCATTACAGTTCATTTGCAAAACATATGAATAACTTTTTGACAAACGTGATATTGGAATAATATGTTTATTAAATTGTTCATTTTACAAATTACAATAATAAAATCAGGTGACTCAAGGTCAGAAGTTGTTTGTTGCTGGAACGCCGAAAGCCTCCAAGTGAGCCTTGTATCCAGAGCAGAACTTCTGCAGGAGGCGGAACCTTTGCGTCAGTTGCTGGTTCCTATGTGCAAGGCCATCCAGCTCCGAGCGAGCTTTGGCGTGGAGATCGCGCATCATTTATTATTGTTATTTTTTATTTAGTTCATGTTATAATGATGGGATTATGATGATAAGAGAAAAAGTTGTAATTCCTATTTCTATCATTATTATTACTACTACTATGGATCTACTACCCC
>NC_051417.1:17939329-17940029 GCF_015228065.2 Penaeus monodon | reverse complement strand
GTCTCATCGTATTACTATTGTTGTTGTGCCATGCAATTATGGGATTACTCATCCCAAGTTGTCTTCTACGGTGCCGTCAGAAGCGCCAATGAACACGCAACTACCAGTTTAATCTTCTGTTGCACACAAGGCTGAAATGTCTATGAAGATGAAGAGTACACTGCCAACTTTGACCTGCATTTTCTGGTAGCCGAACTATGACTCTGGATACAGGGATCTTAGCGTGTCATTGACAAACAATTTCTGACCTGAGGGTATCTCACTGTACTTCATTTCAGAAACTGTACTATGATACTTGTCAAATATTTGTTTTTCTTTTTTGATAAAATTTGAATACATATATCATTCCTTTATATCTGCCATATGAGGGTATTTTCCAACTGAATTACGAAATCCTCATGTCTATGAAATCATTCTTTATATGATATGTGTATGAATTAAAACGTTAAAAGGCATAGATTATTAAAATTACAACAGCAGTGATAATGTCGCCAATAATAACAAACAATAAATAAAACTCAGTATCAAGCAATAAGTATGTGATCTCTTATATGTATATATTAACAATATTACTTTCTCGTAAATATCCTGTGCTACTGAACGTTAAAGCCCAAGAGCAGCTGATGAAATATGAAGTCTACGAGAGAAATTCTAAAACATATTCGGCGCATGTTAATACGTATGCACATTTATTCGTCTG
>NC_051417.1:17938767-17938987 GCF_015228065.2 Penaeus monodon | reverse complement strand
CACGTTCCTCAGCAGCGGTGAAGAACGAGATCAGTGGTCCCGCATCCTCAACAACGAAGTTTCCGCCATTTACCGAAGGAATATTCGCCATCTCCACGACATAATTCGCACGGAACTGAATAACCCCGAGGAAAGGAACCAGCGACTGACATAGAGGTTCCGCCTCTTGCAGAAGTCCTGCTCTGGATACAAAGCTCACTTGGAGGCAGTGACGAGCAGC
>NC_051417.1:17938170-17938353 GCF_015228065.2 Penaeus monodon | reverse complement strand
TGAGCTCACCTCGTAAGAACTTTACTTTGCGGGCAACTGAAATACGTTTGTTATGGGTTAAGGGACGGAAGAATCACTTCTTTGACATATCACTGAGTGACCAAGAGTATTGCCAGACAAACCTGCAGTCATTCTTACAGCGAAATGAGACTAGTTTTCTGTCCAATGTTATTATAAGAGTGC
>NC_051417.1:17937829-17938015 GCF_015228065.2 Penaeus monodon | reverse complement strand
CTGGCGAGAAGAGGGAAGCACAATTACGGCCCCGTTTCATGTGCTTCGTCTTCCTCGTAAATGAACTGCGCTGCTGAACGTTAAAGCCCAAATACAGCTGATGAAACATGAAGTCAGCACGAGAATTTCTAAAACATAATTGGCACATGTATATATGTATGCGTATTTATTTGTCTCTATATCATC
>NC_051417.1:17937654-17937733 GCF_015228065.2 Penaeus monodon | reverse complement strand
CAATAGCAAGAGCCAAAAAAAATATTAGCCATAACTGACTAGTAATAAAGGTTTGATTGACAGGAGTACCAGCAATTGG
>NC_051417.1:17936144-17937421 GCF_015228065.2 Penaeus monodon | reverse complement strand
TCTCTTTCATCATCTGCACTGGAACCTCAACGTTCAGCTTTGCAGTGCGTTTACAAGAAAAAAGGAAATAGGCTGAACATGGGTCAAACCCGTGCTGGAGCTTCCCTCCTCCTCGTCAGTATAAATAATGCTATTTACTGAATCCTTGTCATTACATTCAACAAGTGCCAGTATATAAGACTGAGTCACCCTATCTGAATTTTCAAAATCCTCTACAACGAAACCAATTTCGACAAACGTCGCCATGTCGGATTACCCACCTCAAGATGCCTACGGCGCTGTCGGAGGCGCTGATGAATATCTAAATGCCAGTTTAATATGTAGCACACAAAACTCCAATGTCTGTGAAGATGAAGAGTACATTGCCAACTTTGATTTGGATCTTCTGGCAGCCGAACTGTGGCCTGAGTCGAGCGTGGCAGGAGCAGCATCCGACTCGGCATCTTCTGAAGGCCTTTTCAGTGCCACATCTCTCTGTTCGCAAGACGAGGATTTTTTAGTGCGTGCACGACATTTTTTCTTTTTGATAAAAACAAAGCGTGGGGCAGATAGCATGTACAAAATAACTAACGATTATATAATCTTTTCAGGGTCTTGGTGCAGTTAACCCCAATGACTTGTTTAGCAGTGGGATGCAACCGCCATATCCATCATCTCACACCACGGACGGATATGTTCCTTCTCAGTATTGCGAGCAACAGGTTACTTCCTCTAATTCTTATAAGCCACACTTGCACCTTTCTTCGTATGATGACAGTTTGGGAGAATCTTTTCAGCAAATGCATATTTTTCAGCCATATGATCAGCATTCTGGATATACTTATTGTGACCACCAAATTGGTGTTGAACAACCTCATCAAGAATCGGGTATTTCGCATGATTGGGACCAACAGTCTGATGTCTTACAACATCACGAAGGTGTAGCTACTGCTTGTGTGTCTAGTAGTGGCACTTCAAAGAAACGAAAAGGCTATCGACATCGGCATCAGCGTCAGTTCCTCAGCAGCGCTGAGGAACGAGATCAGCGGTCCCGCGTCCTCAACAACGAGGCTTCGGCCATTTACCGAAGGAAGATGCGCGATCTCCACGACAAAGCTCGCACGGAGCTTGATGGCCTTGAGCAGAGGAACCAGCAATTGACACAGAGGTTCCGACTCCTGCAGAAGTTCTGCTCCGGATACAAGGCTCGCTTGCAGGTTCTTGGCGTTACAGTGACGGGCAGCTTCTAATAAGAACATTGACATAAGGACTGGATGACCAAGAGTTTATACTTTTTG
>NC_051417.1:17935833-17936025 GCF_015228065.2 Penaeus monodon | reverse complement strand
CTGATAGTCGAATATTGTATTTTTAATTTTATTAAACTTATTTTCCTAATTGGCTGTGTGTTTGAAAAAAAAAAATCCTTTAGCGAACAGAAACGAATGGAATACGTCACTGAGACGCAAGTAGGTATTGTATATCATAAAATGAAATGTAGAACAGAAAATGTATTTAGCTAATTCACAATTGCATGGCAC
>NC_051417.1:17935159-17935265 GCF_015228065.2 Penaeus monodon | reverse complement strand
CTCGCCGGTGTATGAAGCGTCTTACATTCGGCGATCGCTGTCAACGAGGAAGTAGAACCATGTTTCCTCGAAATGTTTATGTTGCTGAGACGCCTCCGGATAGCGG
>NC_051417.1:17934457-17934977 GCF_015228065.2 Penaeus monodon | reverse complement strand
TATACTTTGCGTCTGTGTTTGCTCTATTTTTTTTTTTTACAGAATCACTAGCAATTCAATTATTGTTTTTACTGTCAGCATCATTGTTACAGTTACTTTTATATTCATTCACAATTAGTGAAAATGGATATTATGATCATGGGGAATTAATACTCGAGGAAGTATTTCTTTATAGTTCATTTGCAAAACATGAATAACTTTTTGGCAAACGTGAGAATGGAATATGTTTATTGAATTAATCATTTTACAAATTACAGTAATAAAATCAGGTGACTCAAGGTCAGAAGTTGTTTGTTGCTGGAACGCCGAAAGCCTCCAAGTGAGCCTTGTATCCAGAGCAGAACTTCTGCAGGAGGCGGAACCTTTGCGTCAGTTGCTGGTTCCTATGTGCAAGGCCATCCAGCTCCGAGCGAGCTTTGGCGTGGAGATCGCGCATCATTTGTTATTGTTATTTTTTATTTAGTTTATGTTATAATGATGGGATTATGATGATAAGAGAAAAAGTTGTAATTCCTATTTC
>NC_051417.1:17932392-17933185 GCF_015228065.2 Penaeus monodon | reverse complement strand
TGCAACAATACCAACTTCGCCAAATGTCGCCATGTCGGATTACCCACCCCAAGTTGCCTTCTACGGTGCCGTCAGAAGCGCCAATGAACACGCAACTACCAGTTTAATCTTCTGTTGCACACAAGGCTGAAATGTCTATGAAGATGAAGAGTACACTGCCAACTTTGACCTGACCTGAGGGTATCTCACTGTACTTCATTTCAGAAACTACAATGATAGTTGTCAAATATTTTTTTTTCTTGTTTGATAAAATTTGAATACATATATAATTCCTTTATACCTGCCATATGAGGGTATTTTCCAACTGAATTACGAAATCCTCATGCCTATGAAATAACTTTTTACATGATATGTGTATGAATTGAAACGTTAAAAGGCATAATTATTAAAATTACAACAGCAGTGATAATATCGCCAATAATAAGAAACAATAAATAAAATTCAGTATCAAAGCAATAAGTATGTAATCTCTTATATGTATATATTAACAATATTATTTCTTTAAAGTTGAATAATTGTGAGTATCACAATCACGCAAGCAGCGGTGAAGAACGAGATCAGCGGTCCCGCATCCTCAACAACGAAGCTTCCGCCATTTACCGAACGAATATTCGCGATCTTCACGACATAACTCGCACGGAACTGAATAACCCTAAGGAAGGGAACCAGCAACTGACACAGAGGTTCCGCCTCCTGCAGAAGTCCTGCTCTGGATACAAACCCCACTTGGAGGCAGTGACGAGCAGCTTCTAACAAGGACATTGACATCTTGTACAAAAGGACAGTGCTTATA
>NC_051417.1:17932073-17932290 GCF_015228065.2 Penaeus monodon | reverse complement strand
TATTGTATGTTTCTTTTATTAAACTTATTTTGATAACTGACCGTATGTAAAAAAAGAAAAGAAAAAAAATCCTGTATTAGCAAATTGAAACGAATATCACCGAAACGTAAGTACGTATTGTATATCATAAGCAAGCAAAAAGATGAAATGTAGAATAGAAAATATATTTAGTTGATACATAGTTACACAAAACAACAATAGTAATACGATGAGACTG
>NC_051417.1:17930910-17931103 GCF_015228065.2 Penaeus monodon | reverse complement strand
TACTGACCCACTCTCGACACTGATCCCTGCTTTGCGGGCAACTGAAATACGTTTGTTATGGGTTAAGGGAGAGAAGAATCACTTCTTTGACATATCACTGAGTGACCAAGAGTATTGCCAGACAAACCAGCAGTCATTCTTACAGCGAAATGAGGCTGGTTTTCTGTCTAATGTTAATTATAAGAGTGCTTAA
>NC_051417.1:17930517-17930670 GCF_015228065.2 Penaeus monodon | reverse complement strand
TACGGCCCCGTTTCATGTGCTTCGTTTTTCTCGTAAATGAACTTCGCAGCTGAACGTTAAAGCCAAAGTACAGCTGATGAAACTTGAAGTCAGTACGAGAAATTCTAAAACATAATTGGCACATGTATATATGTATGCGTATTTATTTGTTTA
>NC_051417.1:17930367-17930475 GCF_015228065.2 Penaeus monodon | reverse complement strand
CTTCCATATGATCATCGACATCACTATCATTATGGTTATAACTACAACAACAAGATTTAAAACAAACATTAGCCATAACTAGTAATAAGGGTTTGGTTGTCAGGAGTT
>NC_051417.1:17930060-17930150 GCF_015228065.2 Penaeus monodon | reverse complement strand
GTTTATGATAAACAAAAAGATTAATTGTACCACAGAAGAAACAATTACATAAACATATCATACCACTTTGGGTGCTGAGCGAGTCTGTGC
>NC_051417.1:17927995-17929285 GCF_015228065.2 Penaeus monodon | reverse complement strand
GAATCACATTAACATTCTCTTAGTTTCATCATCTGCACTGGAACCTCAACGTTCAGTTCTGCAGTGCGTTTACAAGAAAAAGGAAATAGGCTGAACATGGGTCAAACCCGTGCTGGAGCTTCACTCTCTTCGTCAGTATAAATAATGCTATTTACTGAATTCTTGTCATTTCCTCCAACAAGTGCTAGTATACAAGGTATGCTAAGTCACCCTATCTGCCTTTTCAAAATTCTCTACAACGAAACCAATTTCGACAATTTTCACCATGTCGGATTACCCACCTCAAGATGCCTTCTACGGCGTTGTCGGAGGCGGCGATGAATATCTAAGTGCCAGTTTAATATTTGGCACACAAAGCTCCGATGTCTGTGAAGATGAAGAGTACATTGCCAACTTTGATTTGGATCTTCTGGCAGCCGAACTGTGGCCTGAGTCGAGCGTGGCAGGAGCAGCATCCGACTCGGCGTCTTCTGAAGGCATTTTCAGTGCCATATCTCTATGTTCAGAAGACGAGGATTTCTTGGTACGTACACGAGTTATCCTATTGATAAAAGCAGTGTATGTGGCAGTCAACATGTGCAAGATAACTAACGGATTTATAATCTTTTCAGGGTCTTGGTGCAGTCAACCCCAACGACTTGTTTAGCAGTGGGATGCAACCTCCATATCCATCATCTCACACCACGGACGGATATGTTCCTTCTCAGTATTGCGAGCAACAGGCTACTTCCTCTTATTCTTATCAGCCACACTTGCACTTCTCTCAATACAATGACAAAGTGGGAGGATCTTTTCAGCAAACGAATATTTTTCAGCCATATGACCAGCATTCTGGATATACTTATCATAATGACCACCAAATTAGTGTTGTTGAGCAACCTCATCAACAATCGGGTATTTCTCATGACTGGGACCAGCAGTCTGATGTCTTACAACATCACGAAGGTGTAGCTACTGCTTGTGTGTCTAGTAGTGGCACTTCAAAGAAACGAAAAGGCTATCGACATCGGCATCAGCGTCAGTTCCTCAGCAGCGCTGAGGAACGAGATCAGCGGTCCCGCGTCCTCAACAACGAGGCTTCGGCCATTTACCGAAGGAAGATGCGCGATCTCCACGACAAAGCTCGCACGGAGCTTGATGGCCTTGAGCAGAGGAACCAGCAATTGACACAGAGGTTCCGACTCCTGCAGAAGTTCTGTTCAGGATACAAGGCTCGCTTGCAGGTTCTTGGCGTTGCAGTGACGGGCAGCTTCTAATAAGAACATTGACATAAGGACTGTATGACCAAGA
>NC_051417.1:17927679-17927866 GCF_015228065.2 Penaeus monodon | reverse complement strand
AGTACTAATAGTCGATTATTGTATTTTTTTCTTTTATCAAACTTATTTTCCTAATTGGCTGTGTGTTTGAAAAAAAAAAAAAATCCTTTAGCGAACAGAAACAAATGAGACGCAAGTAGGTATTGTATATCATAAAATGAAATGTAGAACAGAAAATGTATTTAGCTAATTCACAATTGCATGGCAC
>NC_051417.1:17926824-17927007 GCF_015228065.2 Penaeus monodon | reverse complement strand
CAATGGTTTGGTAGTGCTCTTGTCTAATAGAGTACTAGAAAAAAATGTATTTATACACATACATATAATAAATACTCGCCGGCGTATGAAGCGTCTTACATTCGGCGATCTCTGTCAACGAGGAAGTGGAACCATGTTTCCTCGAAATGTATATGTTGATGAGACGCCTCCGGATAGCGGCAC
>NC_051417.1:17926147-17926674 GCF_015228065.2 Penaeus monodon | reverse complement strand
AAGGATATACTTTGCGCCTGTGTTTGCTCTATTTTTTTTTCACAGAATCACTAGCAATTCAATTATTGTTTTTACTGTCAGCATCATTGTCACAGTTACTTTTATATTCATTCACAATTAGTGAAAAAGGATCTTATTATCATGGGGAATTAATACTCGAGAATGTATTTCATTACAGTTCATTTGCAAAACATATGAATAACTTTTTGACAAACGTGATATTGGAATAATATGTTTATTAAATTGTTCATTTTACAAATCACAATAATAAAATCAGGTGACTCAAGGTCAGAAGTTGTTTGTTGCTGGAACGCCGAAAGCCTCCAAGTGAGCCTTGTATCCAGAGCAGAACTTCTGCAGGAGGCGGAACCTTTGCGCCAGTTGCTGGTTCCTATGTGCAAGGCCATCCAGCTCCGAGCGAGCTTTGGCGTGGAGATCGCGCATCATTTATTATTGTTATTTTTTATTTAGTTCATGTTATAATGATGGGATTATGATGATAAGAGAAAAAGTTGTAATTCCTATTT
>NC_051417.1:17924241-17924971 GCF_015228065.2 Penaeus monodon | reverse complement strand
AACTGCAACAATACCAACTTCGCCAAATGTCGCCATGTCGGATTACCCACCCCAAGTTGCCTTCTACGGTGCCGTCAGAAGCGCCAATGAACACGCAACTACCAGTTTAATCTTCTGTTGCACACAAGGCTGAAATGTCTATGAAGATGAAGAGTACACTGCCAACTTTGACCTGACCTGAGGGTATCTCACTGTACTTCATTTCAGAAACTACTATGATAGTTGTCAAATATTTTTTTTTTCTTTTTTGATAAAATTTGAATACATATATAATTCCTTTATACCTACCATATGAGGGAATTTTCCAACTGAATTGCGAAATCCTCATGCCTATGAAATAACTTTTTACATGATATGTGTATGAATTAAAACGTTAAAAGGCATAATTATTAAAATTACAACAGCAGTGATAATATCGCCAATGATAACAAACAATAAATAAAATTCAGTATCAAAGCAATAAGTATGTGATCTCTTATATGTATATATTAACAATATTATTTCTTTCAAGTTGAATAATTATGAGTATCACAATCACGCAAGCACACACCATATCTCTCATCTCTCTCTCAACGTATATGTGGGTGAATACAAAGCGTTTCCTAACCTAGAACAAATGAACCCTAGTGATTAGTTTTACTGTTCTAAATGGTAACTTTCTTTAGTTGAAATATATTTTAAAATATATGGCCTGGTCTCTGCATGTAGAAGTAAAAGAAAATTGACGAAT
>NC_051417.1:17924034-17924186 GCF_015228065.2 Penaeus monodon | reverse complement strand
ATTCAGTAAGCGAGAAGAGGGAAGCGCCAGTACGGGTTTTGGACCGTTTCATGGACCGTTTTTTCTCGTAAATATCCTGTGCTGCTGAACGTTAAAGCCTAAGAGCAGCTGATGAAATATAGTCTACGAGAGAAATTCTAAAACATATTTGG
>NC_051417.1:17923450-17923696 GCF_015228065.2 Penaeus monodon | reverse complement strand
GCAGCGGTGAAGAACGAGATCAGCGGTCCCGCATCCTCAACAACGAAGCTTCCGCCATTTACCGAACGAATATTCGCGATCTTCACGACATAACTCGCACGGAACTGAATAACCCTAAGGAAGGGAACCAGCAACTGACACAGAGGTTCCGCCTCCTGCAGAAGTCCTGCTCTGGATACAAACCCCACTTGGAGGCAGTGACGAGCAGCTTCTAACAAGGACATTGACATCTTGTACAAAAGGACA
>NC_051417.1:17923119-17923316 GCF_015228065.2 Penaeus monodon | reverse complement strand
TTAAACTTATTTTGATAACTGACCGTATGTAAAAAAAGAAAAGAAAAAAAATCCTGTATTAGCAAATTGAAACGAATATCACCGAAACGTAAGTACGTATTGTATATCATAAGCAAGCAAAAAGATGAAATGTAGAACAGAAAATGTACTTAGTTGATACATAGTTACACGACACAACAATAGTAATAGGATGAGAC
>NC_051417.1:17921689-17921874 GCF_015228065.2 Penaeus monodon | reverse complement strand
TACTGACCCACTCTCGACACTGATCTCTGCTTTGCGGGCAACTGAAATACGTTTGTTATGGGTTAAGGGAGAGAAGAATCACTTTTTTGATATGTCACTGAGTGACCAAGAGTATTGCCAGACAAACCTGCAGTCATTCTTACTGCGAAATGAGGCTGGATTTCTGTCTAATGTTAATTATAAGA
>NC_051417.1:17921296-17921486 GCF_015228065.2 Penaeus monodon | reverse complement strand
ACCACTATTCATACTGGCGAGAAGAGAGAAGCACCAGTACGGCCCCGTTTCATGTGCTTCGTTTTTCTCGTAAATGAACTTCGCAGCTGAACGTTAAAGCCAAAGTACAGCTGATGAAACTTGAAGTCAGTACGAGAAATTCTAAAACATAATTGGCACATGTATATATGTATGCGTATTTATTTGTTTA
>NC_051417.1:17921146-17921254 GCF_015228065.2 Penaeus monodon | reverse complement strand
CTTCCATATGATCATCGACATCACTATCATTATGGTTATAACTACAACAACAAGATTTAAAACAAACATTAGCCATAACTAGTAATATGGGTTTGGTTGTCAGGAGTT
>NC_051417.1:17920839-17920929 GCF_015228065.2 Penaeus monodon | reverse complement strand
GTTTATGATAAACAAAAAGATTAATTGTACCACAGAAGAAACAATTACATAAACATATCATACCACTTTGGGTGCTGAGCGAGTCTGTGC
>NC_051417.1:17918755-17920072 GCF_015228065.2 Penaeus monodon | reverse complement strand
AATCACATTAACATTCTCTTAGTTTCATCATCTGCACTGGAACCTCAACGTTCAGCTCTGCAGTGCGTTTACAAGAAAAAGGAAATAAGCTGAACATGGGTCAAACCCGTGCTGGAGCTTCACTCTCTTCGTCAG
The DNA here is from genome assembly GCF_015228065.2 of Penaeus monodon. Lineage (NCBI taxonomy): Eukaryota > Metazoa > Arthropoda > Malacostraca > Decapoda > Penaeidae > Penaeus > Penaeus monodon. Next base: position 17,919,937 of record NC_051417.1, on the reverse strand, counting down.
TATAAATAATGCTATTTACTGAATTCTTGTCATTTCCTCCAACAAGTGCTAGTATACAAGGTATGCTAAGTCACCCTATCTGCCTTTTCAAAATTCTCTACAACGAAACCAATTTCGACAATTTTCACCATGTCGGATTACCCACCTCAAGATGCCTTCTACGGCGTTGTCGGAGGCGGCGATGAATATCTAAGTGCCAGTTTAATATTTGGCACACAAAGCTCCAATGTCTGTGACGATGAAGAGTACATTGCCAACTTTGATTTGGATCTTCTGGCAGCCGAACTGTGGCCTGAGTCGAGCGTGGCAGGAGCAGCATCCGACTCGGCGTCTTCTGAAGGCATTTTCAGTGCCACATCTCTCTGTTCGGAAGACGAGGATTTTTTGGTGCGTGCTTGACATTTTTTCTTTTTGATAAAAACAAAGCGTGGGACAGATAACATGTACAAAATAACTAACGATTATACAATCTTTTCAGGGTCTTGGTGCAGTTAACCCCAATGACTTGTTTAGCAGTGGGATGCAACCGCCATATCCATCATCTCACACCACGGACGGATATGTTCCTTCTCAGTATTGCGAGCAACAGGCTACTTCCTCTAATTCTTATCAGCCACACTTGCACCTTTCTCCGTATGATGACAGTTTGGGAGAATCTTTTCAGCAAACGAATATTTTTCAGCCATATGATCAGCATTCTGGATATGCATATTATGACCACCAAATTGGTGTTGTTGAACAACCTCATCAAGAATCGGGTATTTCGCATGACTGGGACCAACAGTCTGATGTCTTACAACATCACGAAGGTGTAGCTACTACTTGTGTGTCTAGAAGTGGCACTTCAAAGAAACGGAAAGGCTATCGACATCGGCATCAGCGTCAGTTCCTCAGCAGCGCTGAGGAACGAGATCAGCGGTCCCGCGTCCTCAACAACGAGGCTTCGGCCATTTACCGAAGGAAGATGCGCGATCTCCACGACAAAGCTCGCACGGAGCTTGATGGCCTTGAGCAGAGGAACCAGCAATTGACACAGAGATTCCGACTCCTGCAGAAGTTCTGCTCCGGATACAAGGCTCGCTTGAAGGTTCTTGGCGTTCCAGTGACGGGCAGCTTCTAATAGGTACACTGAAACCGAATCCATAAGGACCAAGACCAAGAGTTTATACCTTTTTCAGTCGT
>NC_051417.1:17918495-17918623 GCF_015228065.2 Penaeus monodon | reverse complement strand
ATTTTGCTAATTAGCCGTGTTTGAAAAAATCCCGCAATACAGAATTCCTTTAGCGAATTGAAACGAATAAAATACGTCACTGAGACGCAAGTAGGTATTGTATATAATAAGCAAGCAAGCAATCAAGC
>NC_051417.1:17916638-17917037 GCF_015228065.2 Penaeus monodon | reverse complement strand
TACTTTGTTATTTTCATCGTCATTGTTGGTTTTTAGGTACGAGTATGTAAATATACACCATGTAATCTAAATGGTGTCTAAGTAAATGTGTTCTATGTGCATCTTTGCATGTGTACCACATTATTTGGAAGAAAATGTCAGGTGTGATATTTGAAACGTTTTTCCAGTAAGCACATAGAACACATTTATATCAACACCATTTACATTTTATGGTGCGTATTTACATCGACAAAACCGCATAAAAATACTCGTATCTAAATACCAACGATAACATTAACAAGCACATTAAGAGTAGTGGCACTGCTTGAACTATCGATGTGAAGACGGATAATAGTGAAAATAACTAAGTGATACGAACAGGCTGAACTATAGTGTCTTTCTCTCTATATGTATAGACAT
>NC_051417.1:17916418-17916583 GCF_015228065.2 Penaeus monodon | reverse complement strand
GAGTGCGTTGTATGTATTTATATATATACACACATACAGACTAATGAATGTGCAAAAATATTAACATGTGCCGAATTTGTTTTAGAATTTCTCCTATAGACTTCATATTTCATCAGCTGCTCTTTAGCTTTAACGTTCAGCAGCATAGGAACGAGAAATACTTCT
>NC_051417.1:17915966-17916151 GCF_015228065.2 Penaeus monodon | reverse complement strand
ATTTTGCTAATTAGCCGTGTTTGAAAAAATCCCGCAATACAGAATTCCTTTAGCGAATTGAAACAAATAAAATACGCCACTGAGACGCAAGTAGGTATTGTATATAATAAGCAAGGAAGCAAGCAAAAAAAAAAATGTAGAAAATGTATTTAGTTGATACATGGTTGCAAGGCACAACATAAGTG
>NC_051417.1:17914595-17914749 GCF_015228065.2 Penaeus monodon | reverse complement strand
CACATTACTGAACAATGACTCGACATCGAAAATTGCCATTACCTTGTTATTTTCATCGTCACTGTTGGTTTTTAGGTACGAGTATGTAAATAGACACCATGTAATCTAAATGGTGTCTAAGTAAATGTGTCTTTCTCCCTATATGTATAGACAT
>NC_051417.1:17912498-17912672 GCF_015228065.2 Penaeus monodon | reverse complement strand
TCTCGTAAGAACTTTGATGGCAACTGAAATACGTTTGTTATGGGTTAAGGGAGAGAAGAATCAGTTCTTTGGCATATTACTGAGTGACCGAGATAATTGATAGACAAACCTACAGTCACTCTGTCTGCGAAGTGAGGCTAGTTTTTCATAACTAATGTTAATTACAAGAAGAGT
>NC_051417.1:17910971-17911045 GCF_015228065.2 Penaeus monodon | reverse complement strand
CATTTAAACACACATGGAATTACATGCTGATTGACAGGCAAGTGTACGTATGAAAAATGGTGGAAATATACACG
>NC_051417.1:17910445-17910542 GCF_015228065.2 Penaeus monodon | reverse complement strand
CCATTGTAAAAAACAAAAAGTTAATTATACCACAGAAGAAACAATTATATATACATCATACCAGTCTGGGTGCTGAGTGAGTCTGTGCACACACACA
>NC_051417.1:17908511-17909781 GCF_015228065.2 Penaeus monodon | reverse complement strand
CTCTTAGTTTCATCATCTGCACTGGAACCTCAACGTTCAGCTCTGCAGTGCGTTTACAAGAAAAAGGAAACAGGCTGAACATGGGTCAAACCCGTGCTGGAGCTTCCCCCTCCTCGTCAGTATAAATAGTGCTATTTACTGAATCCTCGCCACTACCTCCAACAAGTGCCAACATAAAAGGCTATGCTAAGTCTTCCTATCTGCCTTTCCAAAAATCTCTACAACGAAACCAATTTCGCTAAACCTCGTCATGTCGGATTACCCTCCTCAAGATGCCTTCTACGGCGCCGTCGGAAGCGCTGATGAATATCTAAGTTTAATATGCGGCACACAAAGCTCCAGTGTCTGTGAAGATGAAGAGTATATTGCCAACTTTGATTTGGATCTTCTGGCAGCCGAACTGTGGCCTGAGTCGAGTCGAGCAGCATCCGACTCGGCATCTTCTGAAGGCATTTTCAGTGCCACATCTCTCTGTTTGCAAAACGAGGATTTCTTGGTGCGTGCACGACAGTTTTTCCTTTTGATAAAAATATTGTATGTGGCTGTTAACATGTGCAAGATAACTAACGGTATTACAATCTTTCAGGGTCTTGGTGCAGTCAACCCCAATGACTTGCTTAGCAATGGGATGCAACCGCCATATCCATCATCTCACACTACGGACGGATATGTTCCTCATCAGTATTGCGAGCAACAGGCTGCTTCCTCTTATTTTTATCAGCCACACTTGCACCTTTCTCCGTATGATGACACATTGGGAGAATCTTTTCAGCAAACGAATATTTTTCAGCCATATGACCAGCATTCTGGATATGCTTATGATGACCATCGAATGGGTGTTGAACAACCTCATCAACAATCGGGTATTTCTCATGACTGGGACCAACAGTCTGATGTCTTACAACATCACGAAGGTGTAGCTACTACTTGTGTGTCTAGAACTGGCACTTCAAAGAAACGGAAAGGCTATCGACATCGGCATCAGTGTCAGTTCCTTAGCAGCGCTGAGGAACGAGATCAGCGGTCCCGCGTCCTCAACAACGAGGCTTCGGCCATTTACCGAAGGAAGATGCGCGATCTCCACGACAAAGCTCGCACGGAGCTTGATGGCCTTGAGCAGAGGAACCAGCAATTGACACAGAGGTTCCGCCTCCTTCAGAAGTTTTGCTCCGGATACAAGGCTCGCTTGGAGGCACTCGGCGTTCCAGTGGCGAACAGCTTTTAATAAGTACATTGATATCCAATCCACAAGGACTATATGACCAAGAGT
>NC_051417.1:17908245-17908385 GCF_015228065.2 Penaeus monodon | reverse complement strand
AGTTGATTGTATCGTTTCTTTTATTAAAATTATTTTGCTAGTTGGTCGTGTGTTAAAAAATTAATTGAAACGAATAGAATATGTCAATTAAACCCAAGTAGGCATTGTACATCATGTAGAATAGAAAATGCATTTTGTTG
>NC_051417.1:17907223-17907366 GCF_015228065.2 Penaeus monodon | reverse complement strand
TGCTGACCAACTCTCGCCATTGAGCTCTCCTTCGTAAGAACTTAACTGAAATGCGTTTGTTATGGGTTAAGGATGAATCTGATATATCACTGAGCGACCGTGACCGAGCGACTCCAACTGCGAAGTGAGGTTGTTTTTTCAAT
>NC_051417.1:17906605-17906937 GCF_015228065.2 Penaeus monodon | reverse complement strand
GGCATCTTATGGACAATACGTCCGTTTTATTGCGCCATACTCATAACAAAACACTTTACCTCAGAGAGATTTATCCAAATAAAGTTATGGCGATGCGTAAAACTTAATGATGTAGGTTAAATCAATAATTTCATGAACTTACATTCGTGATATCACTTTTGTGTTCAAGGTGTGAGCTGAGGCTGACAAAAACGTTGTCAGCCTCCGGTGTTGGTGACATCTATAGTCCCAAACCAATCGTCAGTGTATGAAGCGTCTTAGATTCGGCGATCCTCAAACCACGTTTCTTCGAAATGTTTGTGTCGACGAGAAACTTCCGGATAGCGGCGCCT
>NC_051417.1:17906484-17906550 GCF_015228065.2 Penaeus monodon | reverse complement strand
AATGGATACATCGCTGCACTCCATATACGTAGAGAGAGAAAGACGGAGAGAGGGACATGCTCTGCG
>NC_051417.1:17905060-17906375 GCF_015228065.2 Penaeus monodon | reverse complement strand
ACAGAATCACTAGATATTCAGGCATTATTTTTACTTTTGAAATCAAAGGTCATTTGGAATACATATGAATAATTTAATTTGGCAACCGTGATAATGGAATAATATGTTTATTGAATATCTTAATTTTACACATTATAGTGATACATTCTCTGAAATGGATTAAATCAGGTGACTTAAGGTCAGAAGTTGTTTGTTGCTGGAACGCCGAAAGCCTCCAAGCGAGCCTTGTACCCGGAGCAGAACTTCTGCAGAAGGCGGAACTTTTGCGTCAGTTGCTGGTTCCTCTGTTTAAGGTCATCCAGTTCCATGCGAGCTTTGTCGTGGAGATCGTGGATCTTCGGCAAATGGCCGAAGCCTAGTTGTTAAGGACCACAGATATCGTTCCTCAATGCTATTGAAGAACTGACACTGATACCGATAGTCTCCGTTTCTTTGAAGTGCCACTTCCAGACGGACAAGCAACAGCGTTAGAAGACATCAAACTGTTGGTCTCAGTCATTAGAAATACATGATTGTTGATGAGGTAGCTGATATACACCCATTTGTTGAATGCTGGTCGTATGACTGAGAAATATTCATTTGCTGAAAATCTCCCAATTTGTCGCCATACTGGGAAAGGTGCAACTGTGGCTGATCAGGATAAGAGGAAGTAGCCTCGCATTACCAATAAGAAACATATCCTGTGGCGTGAAACGATGAGTATGGTGGCTGCATCATAATACTAAATGTCACTGGGGTTGAGTGCACCAAGACCATGATTATAAATCTATCACTTATCTTGCAGAAATTGACCGCTTCATACCCTATTTTTATCAATAGGAAAAACTGTCGTGTAATACTCGTCTTGTGAGAATTACCCTAATACTCTCTTAGTTTCGTCATCTGCAGTGGAGTCTCAACTTTCAGCTCTGCAGTGCGTTTACAAGAAAAAGGAAATAGGCTGAATGGGGGTCAAACCCGTGCTGGAAGCGGCATCCGACTTGGCATCTTCTGAAGGCATTTTCAGTGCCACATCTCTTTCTTCGTAAGACGAGTTTTTTGGTATGTACACGCCAGTCTTTCCTATTAATGAAAACAGGCCATTTCTTGGTAGTGAGCAAAGGAACTTTGAACTTAAGCCGTTAGCAGAATTTCTGTTCCAGATGAAGCTAAATTCCAACTGAATTATGAAATCCTATGAAATCAGTTTTACATTATATTCCTATGAATTAAAAGGTTAAAAAACATAACCATAAAACACAGTAGCAGTGATAATATCGCCAATAATATCAAACAAAAACTTAAAATCATTATCAAAGCAATAAGTATGTGATCT
>NC_051417.1:17904718-17904900 GCF_015228065.2 Penaeus monodon | reverse complement strand
CTAACACCGTTATTTCTTTAAAGTTAAAAAATTATGAGTTGCACAATCACGCAAGCATACACCATATCTATATATCTCTCTCAATGTATATGTGGGTGAATACATTTGCGTTTCCCAACCGAGAACAAATTAACCCTAGTGATAAGTTTCACTGTTCTAGATGACAATTTTATTTTGGTGAA
>NC_051417.1:17904611-17904677 GCF_015228065.2 Penaeus monodon | reverse complement strand
GAATTGATAAACAGATGTAAATCAACAACATGGCCTAGTCTCTTCACGTTGGTGACACACACACAC
>NC_051417.1:17903105-17904040 GCF_015228065.2 Penaeus monodon | reverse complement strand
CGCTCACATGGCGCCACTGCTGAGGGGACGATACTCTGTGGATGATGCCCAACCTGTTAGCCACAAAGGTATGGAAACGTCTTGACGTGTTCCTGATGTATTGCAGAACAATCATGCTGTCTGTCCAAAAAACAGAGTTCCTGATCTCCAAGGAGATTTCTTTTCGTATCTTGGCATCAGAACCAGCTGCCAGAACCGCAGCACACAATTCTAATCTGGGTATGGAGGTAGTCTTGATGGGGGCTAGTCTAGTGCGTGCTGTGATGAAGCCGCATCGCACGAATCCACTGTCATCTTGCAGCCTCACATAAGTCACCACTGCATAAGCTTTAGCTGAAGCATCACAGAAATGATGGAGCTGTGCGTTTATGAGCCGTCCAAATCGGAGAGGAAGTATACAACGATCCATGTAGAACTCCTTCATATCTCTGAGTTCCTCTAGCCACAACGTCCAATTTTTAATAATTTCCTCTGAGAGTGGGTCATCCCATCCCTTTTTCTTGCGTACTTCATCTTGAAAAATTATCTTAGCCCTAACAGTAAAAGGAGCTATGAATCCCAATGGGTCAAAAACAGAGCTCATGGTACTCAGGATGCCTCGCTTAGTTAGTGGTTTGTCGGGAGGAGTTACCGATATTTTTAAACTGTCATCCTTCAGGTTCCATAGCACCCCTAATGCCCTGTCCATAGGCAATTCATCTCTTGCCAGATCGATGTTCTTAACACCAGGACTTCTTTCTTGCTGTGGTATTCCAGCCATCACATTTTTAGAATTGGACATCCATTTTGTTAAATGGAAACCACCGTTTTTTAAAGTTTCTTGTAATTCTTGAACATAGAGTTTGGCCTCATTCTCAGATTCAGTAGACAGCAGAAGATCATCAACATAGAAACACCGTTTGGCATTACTGGACCTTGCCCCACCTTCCTCCAAG
>NC_051417.1:17902886-17903033 GCF_015228065.2 Penaeus monodon | reverse complement strand
GGGATAGGTGGCCTTGCAAAGTCACCCTGTGGCCACCAAAGGAACCGTAAAACGTCACGATCCTTTGGATCTACCAAAACTTGATGGAACATGGCTTCAATGTCTGCAGACAGTGCGACCCTCCCTTCTCTGAAACGAATGAGGATG
>NC_051417.1:17900618-17902661 GCF_015228065.2 Penaeus monodon | reverse complement strand
CGCTCTTAAGGTCTTTATCACGGATCAACCTGGCCTTCAGTCCTGCTAATCTCCTGAGCGCCATTGATAAGTTGTCTGGCATGGTAAGGTCTCTTTCCCTGAAGGGTATTGGAAATTGGTGATGGTTTCCAGTTCTGTTCCCTTCTCTTTTCCACATAGTTATAACCTGTTGATCTTCCACCGACTGTCCTCTTTTATCTGGGTCTTCACCCTCATCTATCTCCCAGAACCGCTTGATTGCCTTCTCCAACAATGGGCATTGAAGTTTATTCTTTGGTACTTCTTCCACAAAAGCGCCAAAACTTATAGCCTCGCCCTTTGTCAAATCTAGTGGACCATTTATAGACCATCCTAACTTTGTCTTGATTGCAAATGGCTCCCCACTTTGTCCTCTCCGGACTTCGATAGGTGTCAGTGCTTGAGGAGAGTCCTGTCCGATCAACAATTCTACTGATAGATGTTTCACCTGTCTGTGCATATGTGCTAAGTCTTTCAAGTGCACCCACTGAGCTGTCTTGTCTGGATCTGCTTTGGTCTCCATTAGACTTTCAGGTAGGGAATCCATGACAATAACTTCTGTTAGCCTTAAGGGAGTTGTCCTTTTTCCATATAAACCTGTGACCATTAGCTCAACACATGTTGACTCTTGCTGATCCTTATTTAAAAGGGTGGCAATTACCGTGGGTTGCCTCTTTTCTCTTAGCCTTAGTCGCTCCACAATTTTCCTTGAGCAGAATGAACGGGTACTGCCAGAATCCAGTAAAGCACAAGTTGTAATCCTTGGTTTTATATGGGTGTCTCCAGACAGAACAACTGGCACTATGGGCAGTGCTATCCTTTTCTCCCTGCCTATGGTATGGGTCACCCAGATCTTTTGCGATAGTCAGTTATCGTTTTGTTCCACCTTTGAGGCCCCAGTCCCTTTATACCGTTCAGTGGCTCCGGGCTCTCTACGAACCTGGTTGTCTGGTGAGGTTTCATGAAGCCATCTAGAGTGACGTCCATTGCAGTTGTCTACACCACAAGGCCGTGCTCTGCAATCCTTAGCCATATGACTCTCCTTCAGACAAACAAAACATTTTCCTTGTGCCCTCACAATCTTTTTGCGATGGTCCACATGCAATACTCTGAACACATCACACAAAGAAAGTGTATGATTCTCCCCACATAAACGGCATCTGTTTGTAACACCTCTGCTCCCGATGAATCTTGTGGGTGGTTCGCTTTGTGTAATAAGAGACACTTCACGAGTGTGTGGTTTAATTGGGTACTTATGATTGCGCTTCATTCCAGCGGACGTACCTTCCCTTTGAGTCTCCTGTGTTCCAATGTATAATCTCTGGGTCTCTGTGTTGTAATTTTCTTTAAGGACGAGTTCATTTTCTATTCTCTTGGTTTCTCTTTCCAGGAACTTCAAGACATCCTTTATATGCTGAGTGCGTTCACCCCTTTTTCCTGTCCAATATACACTCCAACGGCTTTGCATGGCATCATCCAATCTCAATATAATGTCTCTGATTGTTGGTCGATTGTCAATTTCAGTCAGTTTGTCCAAGTTTTCCGCAAATGAAATGAATGACGTCAGTTGGGCACACATTGTAGAGAGTGCCCGGTAATCATTCTCTCTTATTTTGGGTCCTCTAATTAACTTCTCCCGTGATTGATTCATGTACGTATTTTCATCACCAAATCTTTTGTCTAGTATTTTTAGCGCTACTTTGAGACCCCTACCTGCTGGTAATGCCATGCAATGAGATATGAGTTTTTGAATCTCCCAGTCGCAACTGGTGTATAACTGGTTTAATTTGTGCATGGCTGAAGCTGATGTGTCAAGAAAAAATTCTTGAAACTGTCTCCTGAATGCCCAATAACTCTCGGTGCTGCCATACTTAAGGATTGGGAGCTTTGCTTGCATCAGTCGTACGGTTTCAATTAGTGCTCCACTGCCCTTTTTCGAGCGTGCGTTGCGGTTTATTCGCCTTCCCTTCTCATTCATTCTTGAGCCTCGCACTGCACTGTCATGGCCCCTGCGCAAGTCAAACG
>NC_051417.1:17900031-17900161 GCF_015228065.2 Penaeus monodon | reverse complement strand
GTGTTCGACTGGTACGTGAAGGTGCTTAGTGAATGGGGCCATGTTGCGTCGGCATCTTAATGAAAGTAGTAGAGAAAACCTATAGATGAACCCTTCGACGAAGATCTTCAGATGATTGTTCAGCCAATTC
>NC_051417.1:17899533-17899804 GCF_015228065.2 Penaeus monodon | reverse complement strand
CCTTGTGTATACAGGGGGTTGTATTCTCTCCCTGCGACTGGGGACGTGGAGTTTTTCCCTTGTCCGGCAGCAATATAGATGAGGATCACATTATAACTAATTGTTAATTCTTGGGAAATATGATAATAGGTTTTGCCCCTATTGTTACTGATGAACTCATGAAAAAAAGGAAGGGATATTAGAAAATATAGGATTCAAGCTGTGCTATGTATCTGTGATGAAAAAAGGAATATATGTATTTTTTCTCCAACCCATTTCGGAAGTGATGTAT
>NC_051417.1:17899410-17899513 GCF_015228065.2 Penaeus monodon | reverse complement strand
TGATGGCGGCGATTAATGCCAGGACTAGGACTATACTATTATGGAGCGCCGTGTAACAGTTTTGTGTTGCTTGTGACACTCCGTGTCCAATCAATGGGGGGAG
>NC_051417.1:17898603-17898775 GCF_015228065.2 Penaeus monodon | reverse complement strand
GACGAGGATGACGAAGATTCAGTGAAGCGAGAAGAGGGAAGCGCCAGTACGGGTTTGGACTCCGTTTCATGTACTCCGTTTTTCTAGTAAATGTATTGCACTGCTGAACGTTGAAGTCCAAGTGCAGCTGATGAAACATGTAGTCCATAGGAGAAATTCTAAAACATATTCG
>NC_051417.1:17898048-17898404 GCF_015228065.2 Penaeus monodon | reverse complement strand
TCGGCTTGTTCGTATTACTTTGTTATTTTCACTATTATCCATATTCTTCACATCGGTAGTACAAGCAGTGTCACTAGTCTAAATGTGCATATTAATGTCATTGTAGGTTTAGATACAAGTCGTATTTTTATATATTTTTGTCTAATGTAAATACACAACATATAATGTAAATGGTGTTTTATGTAATAACTCATTGCTCTATGTGCACCTATGTATACGAGAGAAAAGAAATGCCTATGCTATCCCGTTTCATCAGCCCTGAAAAAGCTCGCAGCCGGAATGCCCCGACAGTGTCCCAAGCGCAGAGAAAAACAAATCACACAACAGGTTTTCCACGCCGGTCATCCTATTTTTTC
>NC_051417.1:17896126-17896248 GCF_015228065.2 Penaeus monodon | reverse complement strand
TAACATCACCACTGTAAAGAAAATGCCACTATTACCCTAACAATATTTACGTTAATAAATAATTTATACCACAGAAGAAACAATATATACATCATACCGCTCTGGGTGGTCTGAGTCAATGC
>NC_051417.1:17895811-17895929 GCF_015228065.2 Penaeus monodon | reverse complement strand
GAGTCACATTAAAATTATTTTAGTATCACCACTGGACTGCACTGGGGCCTCAACGTTCAGTTCTGAAGTGCGTTTACAAAAGGATTTAGGCTGAACGGGGGTTAAACCGTTAAACAAG
>NC_051417.1:17894878-17895779 GCF_015228065.2 Penaeus monodon | reverse complement strand
GGATTACCACTTCAAGATCCATCTACGGCGGCCTCGGAAACGCCAGCTTCATCTGTAGCATACAAGTTCAAATATTTATGAAGATGAGTATACTGCCAACTTTGATCTGGCTGCCGAACTGTGGCCTAAATCGAGCGCTGCGGGAGAAGCATCACACTCTGTATCTTCTGAAGGAGGCCGTTTCAGTGTTACATCTCTCTGTTCGCAAGGCGAGGATTTTAGTTTTTCTTTTGCAAAGAACAGTGTATGTGACAGTCAACATGTGTAAGATAACTGGCGGTTTTATAACTTTCGCAGGGTTTTTGTGCAGTGCAACCGCCACATCCTCTCACGCCATGGACGGATATGTTCCTCCTCAGTATTGCGATATTCTTATCAGCCTCAGTTGCATCTTTCTCAGTATGACGACAAATTGGGATAATTTTCCTGCAAATAGATAGTTCTCAGCCGTACGACCAGCATTCTGGATATGCTTATCATAATTGGGTGTTGTTGAACAACCTCATCAACAATCGGGTATTTCTCATGACTGGGACCATATGTCTTAAAACACCACGAAGGTGTAGCTACTGCTTGTCCGTCTGGATGTGGCACTTCAAAGAAACAGAAAACTATCGACATCGGCATCAGTGTCAGTTCCTCAGTGGCGCTGAGAAACGAGATCAGCGGTCCCGCTTCTTCAACAACGAAGGTTCAGCCATTTACCGAAGGAAGATACACGATCTCTACGACATAGCTCACACGGATCTGGATAGTCTTGAGCAGAGGAACCAGCAACTGACAGAAATACTACTCTGGTTACAAGGCTCACTTGGAGGCGTTCCAGTGACGAGCAGCTTTTAACAAGGACATTAACACATTGTCCAAATGGACTGTGTGACCAAGTGCTTATACCTTTTTG
>NC_051417.1:17894539-17894726 GCF_015228065.2 Penaeus monodon | reverse complement strand
GGTTTCTTTTATTAAACTTATTTGATAATTGTCTGTATGTTTGAATGCCTTTAGCAAATTGAAACGAATAAATTACATCACCGAAACCCAAGGAGGTATTGTATATCATAAGCAAACAAAACAGAAAATGTATTTATTCGATACATAGTTACATGACACAACGTCAATAGTAATACAATGAGACTGT
>NC_051417.1:17892730-17892818 GCF_015228065.2 Penaeus monodon | reverse complement strand
TAAGAACTTAACTGAAATACGTTTGTTGTGGGTTAAGGGAAAATTGTGAATCATTTCCTTGACATATCACTGAGTGACCGAGAGCATT
>NC_051417.1:17892489-17892605 GCF_015228065.2 Penaeus monodon | reverse complement strand
TTATTCATACTGGCGAAAAGAGGGAAGCGCCAGTACGGGTTTGGACCCAGTTTCATGTGCTTCGTTTTCCTCTTAAATGAAGTGCACTACTGAACGTTAAAGCCGAGTGCAGCTGA
>NC_051417.1:17891480-17891547 GCF_015228065.2 Penaeus monodon | reverse complement strand
AAATTACATGCTGTTTTACAGAAAAATGCGTCTATGAAAAAAGTAGAAATATCATACTCATACAAGC
>NC_051417.1:17890934-17891015 GCF_015228065.2 Penaeus monodon | reverse complement strand
ACAAATAGGTTAATTATACCACAGAAGAAACAACTATATATATAAACATCATATCATTTTGGGTGCTGAGTGAGTCTGTGC
>NC_051417.1:17888458-17889745 GCF_015228065.2 Penaeus monodon | reverse complement strand
TATGAATCACATTAACATTCTCTTAGTTTCATCATCTGCACTGGAACCTCAACGTTCAGCTCTGCAGTGCGTTTACAAGAAAATGGAAATAGGCTGAACATGGGTCAAACCCGTACTGGAGCTTCCCCCTCCTCGTCAGTATAAATAGTGCTATTTACTGAATCCTCGCCATTGCTTCCAACAAGTACTATAAAAGGCTATGCTAAGTCATCCTATCTGCCTTTCCAAATTTCTCTACAACGAAACCAATTTCGACAAACCTCGCCATGTCGGATTACCCACCTCAAGATGCCTTCTACGGCGTTGTCGGAGGCGCCGATGAATATCTAAGTACCAGTTTAATATGTGGCACACAAAGCTCCAATGTCTGTGAAGATGAAGAGTACATTGCCAACTTTGATTTGGATCTTCTGGCAGCCGAACTATGGCCTGAGTCGAGCGTTGAAGGAGCAGCATCCGACTTGGCGTCTTCTGAAGGCATTTTCAGTGCCACATCTCTCTGTTCGCAAGACGAGGATTTCTTGGTACGGATATGGCAGTTTTTCCTTTAGATAAAAACTGTATGGGGCTGTCAACATTTGCAAGCAAGATAACTAACGGTATTATAATCTTTACAGGGCCTTGGTGCAGTCAACCCCAATGACTTGTTTAGCAGTGGGATGCAACCGCCATATCCATCGTCTTACACCACGGACGGATATGCTCCTCATCAGTATTCCGAGCAACAGGCTACTTCCTCTTATTATCAGCCTCAGTTGCACCTTTCTCAATATGATGACAAATTGGGAGGATCTCGTCAGCAAATGAATATTTTTCAGCCATATGACCAGCATTCTGGATATGATTATCATAATGACCACCAACAATCAGGTATTTCTCATGACTGGGACCAACAGTTTGATGTCTTACAACACCAAGGTGTAGCTACTGCTTGTGTGTCTAGTAGTGGCACTTCAAAGAAAAGGAAAGGCTATCGACATCGGCATCAGCGTCAGTTCCTTAGCAGCGCTGAGGAACGAGATCAGCGGTCCCGCGTCCTCAACAACGAGGCTTCGGCCATTTACCGAAGGAAGATGCGCGATCTCCACGACAAAGCTCGCACGGAGCTTGATGGCCTTGAGCAGAGGAACCAGCAACTGACACAGAGGTTCCGCCTCCTTCAGAAGTTCTGCTCCGGATACAAGGCTCGCTTGGAGGCTCTCGGCGTTCCAGTGACGAACAGCTTCTAATAAGGACATTATCACCTAATCCAAAAGGACAGTATGACCCAGTGTTTATAACTTTTTG
>NC_051417.1:17888162-17888345 GCF_015228065.2 Penaeus monodon | reverse complement strand
CTGAGAGCTTATTATAACATTGTTTTTATTAAGATTATTTGGCTAATTGACCTTGTGTTTGAAAAAAGTACCGCAATACAGAATTCCTTTTGCGAACTGAGACGATTAAAATACGTTAAAGTTCAGCATGAGAAATTATCTAAAATTCTATGCTATATAAATATAGACGCAACAATTAGACAT
>NC_051417.1:17887301-17887371 GCF_015228065.2 Penaeus monodon | reverse complement strand
TGGAACTATCAAGAACTGGACAGGAGCAAGGGACAATGTAAAACTCACACGCCGGTGTCAGATGTTTGTC
>NC_051417.1:17886521-17886621 GCF_015228065.2 Penaeus monodon | reverse complement strand
CACTCGAACTGCATAGAGAGGCTATGTCTAATGTTAATGAATGCCCATGAGTGGGACACTCCAAGCAATCTCTATGTTGTTGCAGGATGATCGCAGGAAG
>NC_051417.1:17885769-17885982 GCF_015228065.2 Penaeus monodon | reverse complement strand
AACCGTTGCCTTCCGAAAGCAGCTTATCGACAACATGGTCGTTTTATGACTTCTATATTGTGTTCAAGGTTTGGGTTGAGGCTGGAGAAAAGGTTCCCAACCAATCGCCGGCGTATGAAGCGCCTTACATACGACGATCGTTTTCAACAAGGAAGTGGAACCTCAAACGACGTTTCCTCGAAATGTCGATGAGACGCCTCCAGATAGCGGCAC
>NC_051417.1:17885559-17885660 GCF_015228065.2 Penaeus monodon | reverse complement strand
CTCTGCATTCCACATGCGTAGAGAGAGAAACGGAGAGGATATGCTGTGAGTCTGCGTGTTTGCTCTACTGTTGTTTAAACTTTTTAACAGAATCTCTCTCC
>NC_051417.1:17885148-17885470 GCF_015228065.2 Penaeus monodon | reverse complement strand
ATTCACAATCAGTGCAAAAACTGATCTTATGATTATGGGGAATTAATGACTTGAGGAATTATTTCTATATAATTCATTTGAAAAAAAACAGCTTCATTTGACAAACGTGATAATGGAATAATATGTTTACTGAATATGTTAATTTTACAAATTAGAATGTTATATTCTCTGAAATGAAATATGAATCATGTGACTTAAAGTCAGAGAGCCGCTAAGCGAGCCCCGTAACCAAAATAGAACTGCAGGAGGCGGAACCTCTGTGTCATCTGCTAGTTCCTCTGCTTAAGGCTATTCAGCTCCGTGCGAGCTTTGTCGTGGAGAT
>NC_051417.1:17884408-17885024 GCF_015228065.2 Penaeus monodon | reverse complement strand
TATAAACTCTTGGTCATACAGTCCTTATGGATTCGGTGTCAGTGTACCTATTAGAAGCTGCCCGTCACTGGAACGCCGAGAGCCTCCAAGCGAGCCTTGTATCCGGAGCAGAACTTCTGCAGGAGGCGGAACCTCTGTGTCAATTGCTGGTTCCTCTGCTTAAGGCCATCAAGCTCCGTGCGAGCTTTGTCGTGGAGATCGCGCATCTTCCTTCGGTAAATGGCCGAAGCCTCGTTGTTGAGGACCCGGGACCGCTGATCTCGTTCCTCAGCGCTGCTGAGGAACTGACGTTGATGCCGATGCCGACAGCCTTTCCGTTTCTTTGAAGTGCCACTACTAGACACACAAGCAGTAGCTACACCCTCTTGGTGTTGTAAGACATCAAACTGTTGGCCTGTTATGGATTCGTTGTAGGGGACTGTGACAATACAAGCAGGATGGCTTAACATGGCCTTGTATGCTGGCACTTGGAGGTAATGACGAGGATTCAGTAAATAGCACTACTTATACTAAGGATAAGGAAGTACCAGTATGGGTTTCGCCTCTTTCATCTTGCATTCTTTTCTTGTAAACGTTGAGGCTCCAGTGCAGATAATGAAACTATATTATAGCATTT
>NC_051417.1:17883437-17883531 GCF_015228065.2 Penaeus monodon | reverse complement strand
ATAGAGAAACCCTCAATGTACAAGGGTCCCATCGACAAGCTATATCCGACCTGAGCTCATCTGGTTGTAGTTCATTCCAAGAATTGTACCATGC
>NC_051417.1:17883242-17883373 GCF_015228065.2 Penaeus monodon | reverse complement strand
AGAAAGAAAATGTATATATACATAAATTCGTTACCATGTTAAAAGAAGTTATTGAAGTTATTATGCTGAATTATAGAGAAACACAACTGTGAGATCAGTTTTTACATGAAATGTGCATGGATATTTTTCTT
>NC_051417.1:17883011-17883163 GCF_015228065.2 Penaeus monodon | reverse complement strand
CGTACATGAGAGTGAATACATGAGCGTTTCCAAGAGCAAATTGCCCCCTGATGATAAATTTCGGTGTTCTAGACAGTAGGCAATATAAATCCAGTCGAATATAAACAGAAAATATATACGACGTCTTTATAAAAAATATATATATAAAAAAG
>NC_051417.1:17882587-17882705 GCF_015228065.2 Penaeus monodon | reverse complement strand
TATTTATATTAACGAAAAGAGGGAAGCGCCTGTACGAGTTTGGACCCCGTTTCATATGCTTCGTTTCCGTCGTAAATGTACAGCGGTGCCAAACGTTAAAGCCCAAGTGCAGCTGATG
>NC_051417.1:17879794-17881285 GCF_015228065.2 Penaeus monodon | reverse complement strand
CAAAGAATCACTAGATATTCAAATATTGTTTTAATTCTTATCGTTATCTCACTGTAATAATTATCATTATGGTTGTTAAAAGTAGTAATTTACATTTGTATATTCATTCACATTTAGTGAAAAATGATTGTTATGGGGAATTAATAGCTCGAGGAAGTATTTATCTATAGTTCATCATATGAATAACTTCATTTGACAAACATCATAATGGCATAATGTGTTTATTGAATATGTTCACTTTACAAATTACAATTATACATTCTCTGAAATCTATTAAAATTAGGGGACTTCGGAACTTCAGAAATTATTTGTTACTGGTACGCCGAAAGCCGCTAAGCGAGCCCTGTAACCTGAGCAGAACTTCTGAAGGAGGCGGAACCTTTGTGTCAGTTGCTGGTTCCTCTGCTCAAGGCCATCCAACTCCGTGCGAGCTTTGTCGTGGAGATCGCGCATCTTCCTTCGGTAAATGGCCGAAGCCTCGTTGTTGAGGACGCGGGACCGCTGATCTCGTTCCTCAGCGCTGCCGAGGAACTGACGCTGATGCCGATGTCGATAGCCTTTCCGTTTCTTTGAAGTGCCACTTCCAGACACATGAAATTGTTGGTCACAGTCATGAGAAATACCCGAATGTTGATGAGGTTGCAGATATACACCCATTTCTTGGTCATTATGATAAGCATACTCAGAATGCTGATCGTATGGCTGAGAAATATTCATTTGCTGAAAAGATTCTCCCAGTTTGTTGTCATACTGAGAAAGGTGCAACTGTGGCTGATAAGAATAAGAGGAAGTAGCCTGTTGCTCGCAATACTCATAAGGAACATATTCGTCTGTGGTGTGAGACGATGGATATGGCGGTTGCATCCCACTGCTACACAAATCATTGGGGTTAACTGCACCAAGACCCTGCAAAGATTATAATACCGTTAGTTATCTTGCACAAACTAACCGCTGCATTCCCTAGTTTTATCAATGAGACAAATTCTCGTGTACGTACCAAGAAATCCTCGTCTTGCGAACAGAGAGATGTGGCACTGAAAATGCCTTCAGAAGACGCCGAGTCGGATGCTGCTCCTGCCACGCTCGACTCAGGCCACAGTTCGGCTGCCAGAAGATCCAAATCAAAGTTGGCAATGTACTCTTCATCTTCACAGACATTGGAGCTTTGTGTACCAAATATTAAATTGGTACTTAGATATTCATCGGCGCCTCCGACGGCGCCGTAGAAGGCATCTTGAGGTGGGTAATCTGACATGGCGACGCTTAGCGAAGTTAGTTTCGTTGTAGAGGATTTTGGAAAGGCAGATAGGATGGCTTGGCATGGTCTCGTATGCTGGTACTTGTTGGAGTCAGTGACAAAGATTCAGAGAATAGCACTATTTATACTGACTAAAAGAGGGAAGCTCCAGCACAAGTTTCGGCCCTGTTCAGCCTGTATCCTTTTCTTGCAAACGCACTGCAGAGCTGAACGTTGAGGTTCCAGTGCAGATG
>NC_051417.1:17878759-17879247 GCF_015228065.2 Penaeus monodon | reverse complement strand
CTCTAAAGATGAAGAGTACAGCTTTGACTGGATCTTCTGGCGGCTGAACTGTGGCCTGAGGCGAGCGGTGCGGGAACAACATCATCTGACTCATCAGTTTTTGTTTTTTTCTCTCATTTTTTCCTATGAATGAAAAAAACGCTTCCCAAAATAAGATGCGCTATCAACAAAGCTCGCCCGGAACTGGACGGCCATGAAAAGTGGAACCAGCAGCTCACGCCACCTGCAGAGGTTTACAGGATACAGGCTCGGCGTGCCAGTGACAGACAACTTCTGACCTGAGGTCAACTGATTACACTTCATTTCAGGAAGTGTACCATGCTGATTTGTCAAAGTTATTCACATTTCAAAAAAAAATTCATTAAACATAATATCCCGTTATCATGTTTGTGAAAAGGAGTTACTTATGAATTCCAGCTGAATTATAGAGAAACACAACAAATTATGAATTCCTCATTCCTATGAGATCAGCTTTTACATCAAATGTG
>NC_051417.1:17878528-17878687 GCF_015228065.2 Penaeus monodon | reverse complement strand
CATCAACGTTTCCTTGCCTAGAGCAAATTAATTTCCGTGCTACAGACGGTAACTTTCTTTGAGGGAAATGTAACTAGTAAAATATAGATAGAAAAAAAATATGACCTATTGATAAACATTCCCCCCAAAAAGAAAAAAATCCAACATGAAGTAATCATG
>NC_051417.1:17877641-17878321 GCF_015228065.2 Penaeus monodon | reverse complement strand
GATGAGAATGAAAAGCATTATTCATATTGGCGAGAAGAGGAAAGCCCCAGGACGGGTTTAGACCTCGTTTCATGTACTTCGTTTTCCTCGTAGATGTACTAAACGTTGAAGCCTGAATGTAGCTGTTGAAACATGAAATCTATACGAAAAATTCCAAAATATTTGGCAAATTTCCTATATTTGCGGATCCATTCGGCTGTATGTCTATTTTTCTGTCGGCATATACAATCAGAGAGAAAGATACCATAGTTTTCCATGTTTATATTGCTCTATTATTTTCATTATTATCCATCTTTTTCATATCGGTATTGTAAGCAGTGCCACTACTTTTAGTGAACGTATCAATGCCATTGTTGTTGTTTAGACGCATGTCTACATATGTAAATACCCAAGTATACACACCATTTAATGTCAATAGTGTTTAAGTACATAAACTTCTTTCTGCCTTCTATGTGTATCTACGGGTGCTTTCTGCCTTATATGTGCATCTTTGTTCGAGTTGATATTTGGAAAGGAACATGAGCTGCGACTCACGTAACGTTTTCCAGTATGGATTTAAGGTTCATGACTTCCAATAAGAATTCCATATATGTTATCTCGTTTCATCAGACTGGCCCAAGTCTGCGAGCAGAGTAAGCCGCCAGTGTCCCAAAGGCAGCGAGAGACAAAATAAAAGAAAA
>NC_051417.1:17877518-17877598 GCF_015228065.2 Penaeus monodon | reverse complement strand
CATTTATACATACCCGAAATTACATGCTGATTTACAGACATGCTTTTCGGAGCACGGTATAAACATGTAGATTTATATAT
>NC_051417.1:17875012-17876595 GCF_015228065.2 Penaeus monodon | reverse complement strand
TAAGGGATCAAATACGTATTATGAATTACATTAACATGCTTTTTGTTTCATCATCTGTATTGGAGCCTTAACGTTCAACTCGTCAGTGCTGAACGGGGGCGAAACCCGTACAGGCACTTCTCTCTTCTCGCCCGTATAAATAGTGCTATTTACTGAATCCTCACCATTACCTTCAACAAGCGCTAGCATACAAGACCATGCTAAGCCACCCTATCTGCCTTTCCAAAATCTTCTACAACGAAACCAACCTCGCCATTCATCGCCATGTCGGATTATCCAACTCAAGAGGCCATCTACGGCGCCGTCGGAAGCGTAGATGAATATTCAAGTGCCAGTTTGATCTACGGCACACAAAGCTCCGATGTCTGTGAAGATGAAGAGTATATTGCCAGCTTTGATCTGGATATTCTGGCAGCCGTACTATGGCCTGAGTCGAGCGTTGAAGGAGCAGCATCCGACTCGGCGTCTCCTGAAGGCATTTTCAGTGCCACATCTCTCTGTTCGCAAGACGAGGATTTCTTGGTACGTACACGACAGTTGTTAAAATCGATGAAAAAATATTGTATGTAGCAGTCAATATGTGCAAATATAATCTGGCATATAACTGATGAATTTATCATCTTTACAGGGTCTTGGCGCAGTCAATCCAAATGACATGTTTAACAGTAAGAGACAACCGCCATACCCATCGTCTCACACCACAGAAGGATATTGCGAGCAACAAGATAGTTCCTCCTATTTCTATCAGCCACAGTTGGACCTTTCTCAATATGATGAGAAACTGGGAGAATCTTTTCAGCAAGTGAGTATTTCTCAACCATGCGATCAGCATTCTGGATATGACCACCAAATGGATGTATACCAGCTACCTCATCAACAATCGGGTATTTCTCTTGAGTGGAACCAAAAGTTTAATGCCCTCCATCGCCAAAGCGGTGCGGCTACAGATTGTGTGCCTGGAAGTGGCACTTCAAATAAACGGAAAGGCTATCGACATCGGCATCAGCGTCAGTTCCTCAACAGTGCTGAAAAACGAGATCATCGGTCCCGCGTCCTCAACAACGAGGCTTCGGTTATTTACCGAAGGAAGATGCGCGATCTCCACGACAAAGCTCGCATGGAGCTGAATAGCCTTGAGCAGAGGAACCAACAACTGACACATAGGTTCCGCCTCCTTCAAAATTTCTGCTCCTACTACAAGACTCGCTTGGAGGCTCTCGGTGTTCCAGCGAGAAGCAGCTGCTAATAGCCACCTGAATTCCTTAGATCAAGTGGTCCAACTACTTATCGAATATACTTGCTGAATATTTAATTGTCGATTACATCTCTTTTCATTTGTGTTTTTCTAATGATTTTTCTGTATATATAAACTGACCTGCAACTCTAAAGATATTTATTGGAATGATAGTAGGACAGAAAAGTCTCGACGTCAAACATCTCTCTGGGAAGTAAGAATACAGCTAACTTTATTTATGTATAAATTCACGACTGAATGGTAACAATAATGAAAATACTTTTTCCTTTTTTCGTTTGTTTGTTTTACGTGCAGACCCCACTTAGAACCTATGTATCACTAAAAGATC
>NC_051417.1:17873964-17874677 GCF_015228065.2 Penaeus monodon | reverse complement strand
TTTCAGTAGTGCAAATAATTATTCATATAAATATTTTTTTTACAGAATTCGTATGAACTGATTTACCTTAACTACCTAAACTGCCCTGAGGCATTCGTTAAAGCACATTCGTTTGCAAGCATCACTGCCTGTGAATCAAGGGCAGCAAACAACACTGTAACAGCTGATTTTCGCTAGCACTGTGGATTGCATTAGTGAAGGTAAATTGTTACAGTATGCAAAAGTTTTTTTTCTTTTCAAGGACACAAACCCTTTGCATACGGAAATGCTATCATAATCAATGTTGGCAGGCTGACCATAACACTCACTCTACTGATTAAACTGACTGAAAGAAAGCTAATCACAATGTACTTTTTTATTCGACTTGGAAATGGGATGAGAGGAGGAGGACATCCTAAATACCTTTCAATCATTCTTTATGACTTGAACAAAAAAGTATCACGAACAAAGCAGATGATGGTAGCAGTCTCCCTATACCATAATAATTCATGCGACAGACGACGGAGGACAAGGAACACCATTACGTCATTAAGCGCTGTGTGTTACGAAAGCATCTCCCGGGACAAGAGCGAAGGAATTTTCAGGGGAGATTTCAAGAGCGAAGGGCAGAGGGTGGCGGCTGTTACTAGGGATCATTCAGGCCTTTGCTGATATGTGTAACAGGGAGAAAACAGACTGATTGCGACGAACAGATATCATGGCAACACCTTGCA
>NC_051417.1:17873334-17873646 GCF_015228065.2 Penaeus monodon | reverse complement strand
TCGTGATGCAAAGGTAATGATTGCAGGTACAAATAGATAGCATGTGAAGAACAAACCAAGAACAAGATTCATGAGCTAAATAGCTAAGCAGATAAGGCAACTTTTGTTATCAGTTTGACGAACACATATCTGATAAGAGCAAAGCGTAGGGTGTTTCAAAAACACATCCCATGGACCTCAGATCATGGATTAAATGTAAATAATTTTCATTGGTTATAAATGTCTGAACTCCCTCTTCCAGATATTTGCTGTTAAATACTTTTGGTATACATAATGATGTGACCAGTATACAGAATGGTGTCAGATGGGTGT
>NC_051417.1:17870855-17872392 GCF_015228065.2 Penaeus monodon | reverse complement strand
GTAGCGATCATGTCGGCGTCTTGAAATACCATGAGATTTCCGAGTTCCCGGTAGATAAGACACCTTGTTCGAAACCTGATATGTACTAGTGCAAATTATGAGCCTTGATCCAGCCTATATATACACATCAGCTTATTTACAAATGTTACATTCAACGCTACCACCTCATCCAGCCATGACGAATTCCATTAGCCTTTATCAACACTGCACCAAGTCTTATACCATTTGTAAACACGCGTCTGTGATTCACAATGTCCAGGCTCTCTTTAAGTGGCGAGTTAAACGCAAATATGCAACACAACACGTTCGAGAGAAGTGATACTTCTACCCTTCAGGAGTATGTCACCTCCATTCTTCCCGACTCGTTTCGGCCTAACTTCGGCGAGGACCTCGATCTTCACAAGCCTCTAGACTTCGGTCAGGAGCCGCCGTGCTTGTGGCCTGATGAAGAGGATGGCGATTTCAACCTCAGGTCTCGAGATGCGGCAAACTACAACCTAGACGACCGGCTGTGGTCTGCTACTGATGGCGACCTCAACCTAAGGCCTCAGGCTGAGGCAAACCACAATCTAAACGCTGATTTGTGGTCTACTTCCGATGGCAACTCCAACCTCGGTTCTAGGGCTGAGGCAAACTACAACCAAGACGACTTGCTGTGGTCTGTTCCTAAGGGTGACCTCGGCCTTGGGTCTCGGGCTGAGGCAAACTACAATTTAAACGGGGATTTATGGTCTCCTGCTAACAGCTACTTCAATCTGAAGGGTGACACTGATTCCTGGGCTGAGATTGCACGCGCTGAGCCGATCTGTTCAAGAAAACCGGAGAAGAATTTCCATTCTGTTGGGGAAAATATGTCCACAGCAACAAACTATGAAAGATATAATCAGGTGAGTTGAATCACAAATTTGTATTTTATCTTACTAACAATGCGATAGAGAGACTCTTTTCGCGTAGCTAGAATTACATCTAATTTGACCTCTCTTGATCAGAGATTGTTTGACTTGTGGGACGAGGAACCGCGCCAGGACCAAGGACTTCAGCTTACAGATGGTCCTTTGCTGCTGGACTCTGGAGCCTCTTGCAGCAGCACACGCACAGCAGAGTTCGCTGACGCTCTCTCGCCGCCCCCGGTAGGTGGAAGGAAGGGATACCGTCACAGACACGCCCGGAAGTACCTGAACGACGAGTCTCTCCAGAAGGAACGGAACCGCGAACTCAATAACGAGGCGTCGGTCGTCTATCGGAAGAGGAAGAAAGAGGCTGCCTCAAAGACGAAAGATCAGTTGCAACATTTACAACAAGAAAATGATAACCTTTGCAACAAACTACAACTCCTGACCGTCCAGAGTGACTGGTGCCACGACGTCTACGTGAAGTACAATGATTACTTTGCACCGCCTCTCGACGGCAGCTTGCTTCCCTAAGATAAAACCATCATGTGTTGCCTTCGAAGTGTTATCATCCTTAACCCTCTCAGTATTTTTTCATTAAATATAAAATAAGGACAAATGATCATTTTCTAAAAATTCCCTGACAA
>NC_051417.1:17870294-17870589 GCF_015228065.2 Penaeus monodon | reverse complement strand
GAAATTCCTGATTGAGAAGGATTCGGAATGCAGACGTACAGGCAAGACTTCTGCGTGTTGGCTGAATTTTTTTTTTGCCCGATTGCATTTTGTCCCGTGAAATAGATTCTTCCTAGTGTATATGCACATGCGTTATTAATGATTTTTTAACAATTCTCTAATAACATGATAGTAAGAAACGCTTCATGGCATTTGATGTCCGGCGAACCAAGGGATACAAGGAAAAAGATAAAAATATCCTACATTAACGACAAAAAGAGAAATAGAGAAAAGTTGAATGTTAGCCCTACATCTA
>NC_051417.1:17869457-17870128 GCF_015228065.2 Penaeus monodon | reverse complement strand
CAAAAATATACCGTTACGAAATAAAATAAAACAACCTACCTGGCAACCCAGCGAAGTTAAAAGGTCAATCCAAAACAGAAGACAGATAGATAGATTGAGAGAATGTCCTTGACAAATAAAGACTAGGGGGAAAGGAGTAGGCCCCTTTAGTGATGTGGGGTCCTCTTATCACCTAGCAATCATGAGCGGGATTCACGAACCACGTCTCTGCGCCATGTCACAGCCTCATGACTTTCGTCAACTCTTACCCATATTTTTTTTCCCGCTCACCATCGGCTCAACGAGTGAACGTTAGCAACTTAACTTGGGTGAAAAATAAATAAATAAATAAACACGGCTTATGCTGATTTCCCATCGAGACCACGACCTTGGATTACGAGGCATATCCTGCCTGCACGTGAATGACGTCCACTTTCTCCTGATGTATGCACTGTGCCCCTCACACGTTCTCCTTGTCTAACCTTCAACCTCAGCCTTCTAGACAAAGTACAAACCAGATCCGAGCTCAGATGCAACTCTTTTATCACCGCCGCGATGTGTCGGGATTATGCATCATCCACGAAGCCCACAGGCAGTACTCCCCATGCCTGGCTGCACTCCGGCTGCTGTGGGCATGAGCGTGCACCAACACCACCAACACCGCTCACGCTACCCAGATGAGGAAACAAGAG
>NC_051417.1:17868967-17869283 GCF_015228065.2 Penaeus monodon | reverse complement strand
CTCCCTCGGGATGACTTTTCCTCCCAGTACATGCACCATCACGTTTCCTCAGGCCTTTCTTGGCTAAGGAATATGCACACAGACTGATTATCAATGGAGCAAATCTTTCTTGATATATCTGAGGAGGCAGTTTTTAAACTTTTTCAGCTAATTCCCAAATTCTCTTTGTTCATTGGCCTTAAGAATTGTGTGATAATGGTAATAAATTCATAACTACGCACATTCAATAAATTTCTGTTGCCGCTACTTTTCCATTCATGAAATTAAGAACTGGACCGTATGGATAAAATTTGACCCAGTCGGCACGGGTGACAAG
>NC_051417.1:17868488-17868569 GCF_015228065.2 Penaeus monodon | reverse complement strand
TTTACAGTTTTATGACCACAATAGAAATAAGCATAACAAAATAGTCTTACTTTTGCTGTCAGCATAATGGATGTGTTCATC
>NC_051417.1:17867003-17867092 GCF_015228065.2 Penaeus monodon | reverse complement strand
ATGTTTAATACAAATAGGTTTAATACAAACTAGGTGAGAGAGAGTGGGGGGAGGGGGACGGGAGAGACTATTTACAACAAATAAGAACT
>NC_051417.1:17866696-17866893 GCF_015228065.2 Penaeus monodon | reverse complement strand
TTTGCGTAAGATACGGAAATACTGAAGCAAGTGGCAACTTCATGCAGTTCAAGGTCAGGCGCGCTGCTTTCGCATTCCCCGTGTCTCCGACTCGCTTCCCATCTTCCACTGATAATGTTAATGTTATCATCATCAGTATCAATATTACTTTATTCATTTTAGATAGTCATAATTAAAAAAATATTAAGAGTGGACCA
>NC_051417.1:17866504-17866671 GCF_015228065.2 Penaeus monodon | reverse complement strand
CGCCAAACACAAATTTCATTGCTCTTAAAGTCGTGGCATTACATTAGTTTGACAAATACTTAGACAGCAACCACAGTTAAGGCATAGTATTAAGACAGATAAAATTGTCTTTTATATAACTTTATTAACAAGGATATTCAACATCCCAACCTCTTACAATTGTCTTC
>NC_051417.1:17865916-17866481 GCF_015228065.2 Penaeus monodon | reverse complement strand
AACTTAACTTAATTATCTTTTTTTTATACAAACATACAAAAATTATCTTTATACGCATACATGTTTTTGCATCCACTACACACACACAATTTACATCACATTCATGACTGGCTTTGTTAAGGTTTGAGTCAGACTCGGAAATCATAATTTGCTCATTGCACGAGGTTATCACTTGAGCTACAGAACAATGCGTTGGATATCAGGTTAATCGTTCAACTTTCGTGAAGCGCGCGCATGCATTTTGCGCTGAGAAGCAGAAGCTCGTCAGTCACCCATTACCACACTCTGTGCACGGGCGATGCATGACTTTTCTTTTGACATTGCTGCCTGGGAGTCGAGAATCGGTATCCAGCCTGCGAGTGAGGGAGGGCCGAGGGCGGCCATACATCAGGGGGTGGCTGTCCCTCTATGGCCCTCCCTCTTTCCCTGCTCCCTCACCCCATGTCACTGTTGGGGAGGAAGATGCAACGCTATGTCGAGGAGGGTTTCGAAGTCCTGGATGGGAGAGAAACACATGTTCAAACGAAATAGAATCAGCAATATTATCAACCATACTCTTAAATCA
>NC_051417.1:17865250-17865769 GCF_015228065.2 Penaeus monodon | reverse complement strand
AAAATTATCATCTCTGAAAAAAAGAGAGAAAAAAAGCAACATAAATTTCCAATCAATAAAACAACTTACGATCTACCCACATAAGATATTCCTAATGACTCATACAGACAAATATGCATAACAAATGCCCTGGTATCAAATACACCAATTCTTCAATAGAGTCTTACAACAGCAGAAAGAGAGGCGTTATCAGAAGAAAAAAAACTGTCACCATGCCAATTCATTTAACAAACCTGCCTCTCTTACGCAATTCAAGACAATTAATTAAACTAATACAGAATAATATTTCTATGCTGTTGCATACCGACTCTTCCTAAATGTACACGGTCCTTTCACTTACTACGTCAGCTATCAAGTTTGAAACCAAGAATATATAGAATCTAATTTCTATTCGATGCAATCATATTCGCTGTACTACGTCCTGCGAGCCTAAGGTACACTGCTGTAAGTTCAACAACACTAGGAAATTTTATGAGAATTTTATGGAATCTTATAAGCCGCCATTGTAGATAATATATT
>NC_051417.1:17864009-17865098 GCF_015228065.2 Penaeus monodon | reverse complement strand
ATCTCATTACATTCTACATTTGAAAGCACTTCAGTAGGTCACTGATCCCCATGTCTCAGACTCTCGTTTTCTATGAACCTTATCGAGGAGGTATATATCTGCTATTTGAAGTATTCTTGACATCCGGACGTTCACGTGATATATCGCTTTTATTGCCCGCAGATTACTTCATTACACTATACTCCACGCAATTGCCTTGAACCTTATTTCCCATCTTCAGTAAATAAGAATAATACAACAAAAGATATAATGATAGGGATGACTGATGGTTTCGCCGACAGTCACGTGACTATGATAATGGCGACCACTGAAATAATAAAGCCCATCAAACGTGACACAATAAACCACTTACTTCATTGACCATGTCGTCATCGAGCCAGGACGCTCCCAGAGCCAAGTCCAGGCCGGTAGAGTCACAGGCGGTGGGGGTATTTACATGTTCCTCAGGTAACACTTCGGAGGTGCGAGCAATTAGGCTCCGCACAAAACCGTTCTGCAATGGTTCCATGGCTCTCGGGCCTTGCTCTGGCACACTAGGGACAGAGACTTGCTCCACGAGGACAGTGACTTGCCCCACGAGGACAGAACTGGGCGCATGTGGACTAGCATTTTGTGAGTTACTGTTTATGTCACCCGAGTCAGGTAGGGGGTTCATGCTTGAAACTCCAGTACACTTGACAGGCAGCGTTACACGAGCGTGGAGGCTCAGAGTGCAAGGTGGCTGTGCAAAGTGTTCTGCAGCCCTTACTCATGCGACTAATGCTTCCCACCTGCACTATGCTACAGTCTAGTGTCTCTTGGTCAAGGTCACACACCTCTCAGCGGGACTCGCAAGCTGAGTCCCTCTCCGCACGAACGCCGAGAGGAACTAGTACGAGGACGGCCGAGCGGCGAGCGGAGTGGGTGTTATTGCCAGATCTCACAAGATTTGTGTTGCATCACGTTGTGTAAATTACCATAACTTTGAGCTTTAGTATTTAAGATATATTATATATTACATAGACTTCTTGCAAAAATCAGGTTAAACAACTTGAATTGACTGAAATCATATAGTGAAAATGGTATAAGCTGTGTATTGCTATTTCGGAC
>NC_051417.1:17861487-17863634 GCF_015228065.2 Penaeus monodon | reverse complement strand
GATAATAGTAATATACTTTTTTTTATTAAATATATAAATGTAGTATAAAAGTTACATTTTAACAAACCTTAAAAACATATTAAATAAGAAAGGTACTGGAAACATTCAGACTAAAATAATTACGACTATGCCAGAACATGCAGCTTGATCACAGATTCATAACTATAATATTGATACAACATTATTCCATAATAACTAGGTACTACACATGAGGCATATCTCCGGAAAGCACTTAGTTACTGAATCGCTGCTTGAACACATTATTAACGTACGTCTGGACCTCATCTCTCAGCTTCTCCAGGCCTTCCATCTTGGCTCTCAGAACGCGATTCCGCTCCTCCTGCGCTTGCTGCTCCTTTTCCAGTTTGCTGAGGCTCTGGCGATGTCTCTGTCGATACAGCCTGGAAGCCTCGTTGTTCAGTTCTCGTATGCGCTGGTACTTCTGTTCCTCTGTCAGTGTGTCGTACGAGACCCGTGGCCGTCGCTGGCGAGGTCTGCTGCCTTCGTCAGTAGAGCTGCCGGCGTCGCTGTAGGGAGAGTGTACCTGCACTCCTAGTTCCTCCAGAGATGGCTGTTCAAAGACTGAATAGTTGGACGTCTGAGGCTCTGGGGCGGAGCGCTGGTCTCTGGATCTCGTCTTCACTTTCCTTTTACTGGCCGGCGCCCGTGTGCTCTGTGGCTGAGGAGAGGCTGCGTACTCTAGGGGCTGGTACGCTACATGTTCGTACAGGTTCTCCGGCTGGTGCTGCTCTCCGGTTGTGTTCGCGAACAGATCGTCAGGATTTATGGCATCCAGATTCTGCGACGGGAGAGAAATCGTGTTAATATACTGGAGAGTCTTGTCATCGGTTTTGGGAGTTGAATGCCCATGTTCTTGAAGAGGCATCGCTATGTTTATATCACACGTGCCATAACTATTTAGCAAAGAAGGGTTATCTTGACCAAATGATTGCAAACTTACCAGAGGATCCTCATCGGGCCAGAGCGTGGCGGCGCCCAGGTCCAGGTCTGTCTGAAGGGAGTCACTGAATTCCAGCGGGAAGTCTTGTTGCTGAGTTAGCACGTTGCTCACCATGTCCCTCATGTAATTCGGAAGTTCGATCTGCTGTTCTCCCACGTCCCTGGAATCGCTGATGCTCATGAAATCCATCATGGCTGTGTTTATATCCATATCTCCGTAGTCTCCTGCCAGAGTGTTTTCCATTTGATATAATCCACCGCCAGGCATCTGGACTGTTCCATGGTCACTGCAATTTAGCTTCACTTGTGTCATAGTCTTTTTCGTATCGTCGTGTGTGAGGCCTATGATGTCACTGTACAGAAAGTTTTCCATCTTGTTATTCTTGGTAATAATCTCACACTGTTACAGTCTTTAATACTTGTAACTGTTGATACAGGCTGTGTATTGTAATAGCCTGAGCCAGCTCTATGTGTATCACGAGAGAGCTCAACTGAGTATGACCTGTCGAGGTTGGGTCCGCACGATATATAGTAGTGCGAGTTGAGTTGCGTCATGTTGTGACTCGCTCAAGACCGAAAACGTTGTCGCTGCCTATACGTTCGTATTCCGACATGTAACGAAATATCAGTAAATATATTAATACGGACTGAAGAATACTGGTAGTCTCCAATGTATATCAAATAATCATATTTAAGTTTCTATTATTTCATGAAACATAGTAAAACATCTTATTTACTCATTCATTCTCACCGTGACTTGTCTGTAGAAATCCCTGCCAGACGTACGATCGCTTCCAATCGGTAGACTGTTCCATGGTAATGTTTTTCACCTATCCATGTGCAACGAACTTCTAATTAGCTTTAAACCCAAAAGAACAAAAATAAGAGGAAAAAAATGTAAGAGCTTACCATAACGATTTTAGTGAAGACTGAAGGAACGACAACGAAATGTGTGACGTCATAGACTGATCATACGCCACGTCTTCGTGTTCCAACAAGTCTCTGACGAAATTGTCATACACGTTATACGTATAGTAGAAGTGAATATTTCGTATACAAAATAGATGCCGATATTTTCATGACGTTCTCATATATTCAGGTTTACCATGTCACCTTGTTCTATTTATCATATCTTTAGCGTATGTTTAAAATGTAACACAATTGAAAATTAAAAACGTTTACACGCA
>NC_051417.1:17859508-17859603 GCF_015228065.2 Penaeus monodon | reverse complement strand
CAATACTTTGAAGGAGGCAGCAGACATTATAAAAAGAAAGTTTCAAGTTTTTATTTATTTCTTAAAACAACTATAGGCTATATTTGCTGGCTGTT
>NC_051417.1:17859026-17859442 GCF_015228065.2 Penaeus monodon | reverse complement strand
CCTAGCCCTTAGATGGGATATGTATGTGTGTAATTTCACAATAAAATTCTAAGGATAATAATTGCAGTAATAGAATAATACCACTACCCTTACAAACAGTAACTGTGGTAATATCCATCATCATTATCATTATCTTCGCTCAGCCGTTCTTAACTACAATCTTCATTACCCTTACGACAAACGTTATCATCCCTTCCCTTCCCACAACACATCATAAACTCGCTTGTCGTCCCTATGAAAACTCCTGGACACTTTC
The DNA here is from genome assembly GCF_015228065.2 of Penaeus monodon. Lineage (NCBI taxonomy): Eukaryota > Metazoa > Arthropoda > Malacostraca > Decapoda > Penaeidae > Penaeus > Penaeus monodon. The sequence continues at coordinate 17,859,186 of NC_051417.1, read as the reverse complement.
TTAAAACGGGAAATTCCCGACATGCGCTGCGAACGCGGGACCGTTCCCAGCTCGGGAGGGGGGGGGGTCGGAGATGGCTGCGGTGTGGTGCAACAAGGATGAATGGAGATGGTTCTCAAAGCGTTTGGAACGTTTCTTTTTTAGTTCCCCCCCCCCTATT
>NC_051417.1:17857195-17857489 GCF_015228065.2 Penaeus monodon | reverse complement strand
CGCGCGCGCGCGCGCATAAACAACAAATTAATAAAAATCAACAAATTAAGATTAAGGAAATCTTAGGCAATATCCAGTAAAGGATAATGGAATACTATACATAATTAGTAATAGTAAGGACTGAATTGAGAGAAAGGTGAAAACAAGAAGCGCGAAATCACCTGTAAAGTTAAATAAAAGGTAAGGTTAACAAAGGACGTTAATAAAACGAATTGCTTCAGAATTGCTTAAGTCAATCTTTCTCTGGTGTGACGTATTACATATCAATATATATTCACAGAGGCCAAAATTCAC
>NC_051417.1:17854986-17855494 GCF_015228065.2 Penaeus monodon | reverse complement strand
ACTTGTTCACTCACAATCCAGTCTCCACACAGGGAGCACTTTCTCAACTTCTCCTTCAGCTCCTGAATCCTTCTCACTTCCTGACGCAGGGCCTCGTTCGCCTTCTCCAGTTCTTCACTCTCCTGAGCCAGCCGCGTGCTCTTGCCCTTCCGTCGGTCTCGGTACAGCTTGGACGCCTCGTTGTTCAATAGGCGGACGCGGGTGGTCTTCTGCTCCATCGTCATGTGCCTGTAGGAGACTTTGGGTCGACGGCGCTGCCGCTGGGACTTTCCATCGTCGGGAGTCTTTCCTTTCTTCCCCGAGGTACTTGGGGAGTCCTGGGACCCGGTCGGCTCGGCGGGGGCAGCAGAAGGATTCCCGACGACGTCCCACAACGTCAGAAGCACACACGGGTCGTCGACGCTCTAAGGGCAAAGGGCAGATCAGAAAAAGAAAGCTGAGGAGCTAAGTCAGGGCTACGCTTGTAAACACGAGCGTATTTGCAGACACATCAAATACGCTCGTATTC
>NC_051417.1:17854651-17854740 GCF_015228065.2 Penaeus monodon | reverse complement strand
GATAGATACATTTACACATATTTATATATAATACACACACTGTAATAGTTCCACAATACATGAACCGGTGACTTCAAGTAGGTCAAGTA
>NC_051417.1:17853762-17853924 GCF_015228065.2 Penaeus monodon | reverse complement strand
AAAATATGCTTTAATTAGATAATGCGCTGCTTTATCTTATCAATGTATTTTTGGTCCTTTTCAAAAATCTTACCGCTATAAATTTTCTAGAAAATTGGGGTGGCTGTAAAGGTAGATTATATTCAGAAAACAAATGAAATATGATACTATTGGAACCTAACG
>NC_051417.1:17849285-17850062 GCF_015228065.2 Penaeus monodon | reverse complement strand
AGACGCTCTCTGGTACTTGAATACACTTGCCACTCTGCGCAGGCTGCACGTGATCCACATTAGCATACACATCGTTACTTTCTCCACCCATCTTGTCTTTTTCCACTAGTGTTTTAAAGTTGGTTCTGAAGTTGAAATCGAACGAAAAATCATCGATGTGTTCTTGATCTAGTCCGCAGATATCTTCACTCAATATACTCCATGTCTCACAAGGTGCAATGGGATCCAGCTGATGAAAGGACGGCAATGTGTCTTGGTCCAAATCTACGTCGAGCTCCAGCGCCGGCGAGTTATTTTGGAGGTCTGTCAGAAAACTGAGTAGCTCGTCAGTGATATCGTCCGTTAGTGGGTCTTCGAGGCTTGTTATTTGCGCCATTTTTGCACTTAATCGCAAAACTCTACTAATTTTACGCAAGGAAGGACAGGCCACTAGAACAACAAGGGATGGTCGGGCCCGTGCTCTTCAGTATGTGGCAGAACGTTTGCTTCGGCACGAGAGAGAACGTATCTGAACTTGAATTGAACGTTGCAGTTTTGTAATACTTGTAAAAACAAAACCTGCAGAGGACTTTCCTAGATAAAGAATAATATTACTGTATATTTTCTCACTTTTTCTTCAAGTAGAACGATTATTCATGTGCAGTGTCCTTGGTATGTTCACGTTTGGTTCATGTTTTTGCTCTGCTGCCAGACGTACGACGCCATACAAGATATTTCGCACTTTGCTTACACGTGTTTGCTTGCACTGCTCATACATAGTCAGCGATACACATAGTC
>NC_051417.1:17848535-17849214 GCF_015228065.2 Penaeus monodon | reverse complement strand
TGAAACATACACGATAGTGAGCCCAGCGGGAGCGTTGGAAAAATGGCTGATTGACGTTATCGTATAAGCAGCATTCCTACTGACTCCCACGCGCCCATTACCAACCTCCTGATCCCACAATTACAATCCCTGTTAATACTTAAATGATAAGTCTATGACATATTTTTACTCTTGTTTTGTTTGTATAGATTAGAGATTCTAATGAACCCACTTTACATTTGCAGTGCTTGAATTCATTTTACTTCTTTTGAATGCAGTTAATATCCTTTGCAAACATTCTACATTTGAAAAATCGTTTAGATACAAAGGTGCTATTTAGAAGATACTTGGTAAGTTATGGCTGTGAAGTAAAGATAAGGGAAACTAGATAACCTGCAATATCAAGCATACCTATTGTTTATTACATTATTAATTGCATCTCTCTTTCTCGTCCGAAATTTTTGTGAGGTAATGTGTTGCACGATTATTTATATTATATGAAATCAAAGTTATGTATTTCTAATCATATCATGTGCTAAGGAAACCGAGTATACAGTTGTAGATTTTAAAATATGTAAATTCTTTCAAAAATCTGCTAGATAACTATATTAATTTTTTTTATATAAAAAAAATGCTGTTTGGAAGACACCATTAAAACCAATTTATATTTACGAAGAACCGTTTGCAGTGCGCATGCGCG
>NC_051417.1:17848214-17848371 GCF_015228065.2 Penaeus monodon | reverse complement strand
GAAATAGCATAATGTTCTTTCTTATGGCAATACCCTGGTCTCCTTGTTAACGATCACTTTGATAAGGAAATAAAAAAAATTAAGTGACTGTTGGCGAGTATACGGTGTCATGTATTTAACACTTTACAGACTCAAGTTCGATAATTAGATTGAGAAA
>NC_051417.1:17840940-17841242 GCF_015228065.2 Penaeus monodon | reverse complement strand
CATCATTTTTTAACACATATGTATTGTAGCGAGGCAATTATTTGATGATCAGTTAATTACATGCCTTCAGGTAATTTTAGGCTTTTCTCTCTGTGTTCGCACTTCATAATTGTATTTATATTTAAGCTCCCACACTAAATAGACTTACATCATCAATAGTTTCCGTGGTAACTTCGAGAGGTCGACAGGTAATGATCCACAAGATGGAGCTGGCTCAGCACGGGGAGGTCAGAGTAATACTTGAGTGAGACTCGCCAATGTGAGCAATGCAACGCACCAAACATCTGTTCTGTACTAATAAA
>NC_051417.1:17840686-17840791 GCF_015228065.2 Penaeus monodon | reverse complement strand
GCTTTCGAAAGTGCTTGCATTTCCTCAAATTCATCTTCGCTGCTACATCTCCGCGATCGTGTTGAATATAAGCTGCATAAACTACGTCATCACCAGCAGCGTAAG
>NC_051417.1:17840484-17840561 GCF_015228065.2 Penaeus monodon | reverse complement strand
ATAAGCTGGTTTACCTCTCACCTGCGCGATAGAAACCGAGGTGCCTTCAGGTATTAGAATCTCCTTGTAAACTGGGG
>NC_051417.1:17839527-17840132 GCF_015228065.2 Penaeus monodon | reverse complement strand
TCCATGCACCTGCGACCACAGGGCTAAATTGCCAAGGAGGCGGAGCTGTGCAGGAGAGCGCCGTCGCAAAAGTTCATTGTCCCCTTTATACAGTGTGCCTAAATGCCAATTTTACCTCGTCAATACCTGTTACTTTTCGGAGATTGTGAGACTCGTAGGTAAGCTATTGACTATAGTTTTCTGAAGTCTGACATGGTTTTTACTTTCAAATTTCATCATTTCGCCGATTAAGAGAAAACTACTAGATGACAAGGGGAACTTTGATATTCATCAATGTTTGTCAATTATCGATGTAAAATTTAACAAAGCATTTTAACTATGGCTATAAGCGTTATTGTTACACAACCATCGCTATTTGTTCGTATACCTATATATGTACGATTATTAAGAAATGGTTTCATTTGTAATTTAGCATCTGATTGCGAAAAGGCTGTACGTTTCACCCAGGAAGTGTGATTCACATCGAAGAATTTCTTACGTCATAAACTTCTGTGACGAGATTTCTCTGATTTTTTTACTAGTTATGTATATAAAAATGATTTTAAGAGACAGATGATATGGGGATATAATAATCAAGTAATTCCTGTAACAGGCACTTTCTCAAT
>NC_051417.1:17836673-17836890 GCF_015228065.2 Penaeus monodon | reverse complement strand
GACAAACAGGGAGATGTAGGCAGACAAAAAGACAGACAGAAAGGGAGGGTCAGGAAGCCCGATAGCTTGGGAGAGAAAAGGCAAAAAGATAAGAAGATAAAGGGCGAGACAGATAGGCAGACAGATAAATAGTGAGAAGAATGGAGAGAAGGACAGACAGACGGACAGGAAGAGGAAAGGAGAGTAAAACAGACAAGGAGAAGAAAAGTAAATATAT
>NC_051417.1:17836085-17836325 GCF_015228065.2 Penaeus monodon | reverse complement strand
TGACAAACAAAACGTTTTTCGGAGTTTAAACAAACATAACAAAATGTATTAAAGAAAAAGTACTTGGGTCTGCATGAACCTAAGATGGTGCAATCTCTACTGACGTCATAATAGTGATGACGTCACTAGTCGAGTCCTAACGTTCCTGACCACATGTGTTAAATATTGTAGCATTCCCTCTACTTATCTATATGTCTCTATAGCCCTCCGCTCTCATAATTATAATCTGTATGTGTGTCA
>NC_051417.1:17835984-17836056 GCF_015228065.2 Penaeus monodon | reverse complement strand
CCACCGCTGGCTTGTCTGAACCTGCCGCCTTCCGCAAACACATGTGCACAAACGAGTTGTCTCATGCACAAG
>NC_051417.1:17832800-17834397 GCF_015228065.2 Penaeus monodon | reverse complement strand
CACGACTCAATAAGTTCATATTATGAAATTTCACTTATTGTTAATGCTTTGCCATGTTTCTAAAGCAACATTGGAGAGTGTATTTGCATTTTCTAACATTTTAGTAATTCACTTTTTCGTGTTCGTTAAAAAGACAAAAATCTTCCAATAAATATAAGCCAGTTTCCCAGATGATCAATGAATGACGACATTCTATGAAAGACTTTAGACAGACAAGAAAAATTGGAATGAAAATCTGATTTATGAACTGAATTTTTACCAAGCGTAAACTTGGCGGGAACAGCAAGCCGAAACACGTTGGTTGAAGTTGTCGTACCGCAGTGAGTTGACAAGCGATCATTTATCTGGAATTTTGGATTTTTTCTGTTCTAACTCAGGTCGGATTATTAATTTGATGTTTTTTATTACGAGAGAAAATTTGGAAAGATCCACAAATTGATTTCTGATCAAGCAAACGGAAGGAGAAATATACAAACTAATCAATAACCCAACATTTATAACTCTTATTTTCGTTCAGGCTATACACTGCTTAATTCAGGCAAACGAAAAAATATTTTCTCTATATATTTTCTGTATAAACCATAGCAACTACAACAATTAGGTTCACCCGAGCCTTGACTATGACCAGACTTGTAGTTCTTTGACGTCACAATCCAGCTGTGACGTCGTTGGGTAGAAAATGAGTCGACCTTTCACATGGCCCCTCCCACAGATACTGACGTCACAAAGTAATCAACCACTGGTGCCCAACCTCTCTCTCAGCGTCGAGCGTGAACCTCAGCGTCACAGTAATGACGCTTGATTTCGGGTTGAATGCCGTCTCGACGTCACCAAAGCCACATGAAATACGTTTCCGTTTCCTTTGACGCGGCGGAAACTGCTTATTTCGAATCAACAGGTTGTGAACGCTGATCTTTCGATCCTCTCGCAGGCAGGCACGCGTGGGCGAGTTGGAATGATCACCAGCCGTTGTTTCCAGTGTATCCGAGGGGTCCTGAGGTCAATTTCAATAGACTATTGCTCAGCTACCAATGCGCCTGGCAGATCATAGTAGATACCGAGCTGCACTGCAGGTTGAACGCCGCTCTGTTGCAGGTTGAACGCCGCTCTGTAGCACCTTCCGGGGAAAGAGCAGCCTCCTTCGACCTGGCCCACGAACTCCACCGCCGGGTCGCCGAGGAGGTTATGCCTGGTACTCGCACCGTGAGAGCTGGAGCAGTGACACTCCGGCAGCCACAGTAAGCTTCACTCTTGGTTACACGGATAGGTCAGCTCTATATAGCTGATGTGGTCTGGCAAGAAGGCCGAACGATTCTTATTTCGACAAACTAAGCCGTCTGTTGTTAGCCTACGGACACAGGCAAAACAATAATAACTCACATAAGATGGAGGCATATTTAGTTTATTATCGCTGGAGCTTGGAAGATTTTTTTTCTCGACATTTTGCATTATAATGTCGATGCAAAAATTAATGAATGAAAAAAGTGCATCATCTGCGCGCACTCCCGTGTCTCCAGGTAACCCGCGGTGGCCAATGAACAGGTCGATGTTAATGTGCAAAATCATTATAAATACTCCATAAATTCCCCAGCTATTT
>NC_051417.1:17832232-17832342 GCF_015228065.2 Penaeus monodon | reverse complement strand
ACAGAAGGATCTCTGTGAATATTTTCCTATTAACGTGACTAACACATACAAAGGAGAATCGGCCCATTTGCGTCGAAAGTATGAGCAACCACATGCCACTTCTTGTTATT
>NC_051417.1:17830275-17830434 GCF_015228065.2 Penaeus monodon | reverse complement strand
GAGCAACTGAATAAAGTTTTCCTCTGCAAACAAAGAGAACATCTTTTGGGTCTATACTTTGTTTAATGTTTCTACTGACCTTCCCTCTCATTCAGTGTAAATTCAACAAGCGAGAAGGGCAACTGTTCAGGAGTGTGAACTATCCGTAATCTGATCATA
>NC_051417.1:17830054-17830231 GCF_015228065.2 Penaeus monodon | reverse complement strand
TATCACCTATACGAAACTGATCGTTGGGCCGATTCACGGTGGCACCTTTGACAATCCCCCCCCCCTTCTCTCCCTCTCTTCTCTCTTTTCACTTCGCCAGTGCTCAATGCCTCATGTCATCGTCGTATTCTGTTGCTGGCCCGTCTAAGTTTCTCTTCCCGTTCACCTGATTCGCTC
>NC_051417.1:17829018-17829676 GCF_015228065.2 Penaeus monodon | reverse complement strand
GAAATTTAAATCCAGAATGCACAGACATATCACAAATATATCACAATAGCAAAATTCTTTAAAGGATAACTGTAAAACGCCTAAAAAAATGGAAGCAGTATCAGGTGTATTTAGACCAGGAAAAGCCACTCGTGATCATATCCAACAATTGAAGATAGTCATGGAAAAAGACAGGGAAAAAGAGAAAGATGAATTATTACAATATTTTTTTAATCAATAGAAGGCTGCCGTTAAAACGTCATATGGAATTACAGATTTTGAAATTGACTTTTTTTTCACTTCTCTGTATAGAAGAGCACTTGACAGCTCTAAAGATTCGCTCACAGTAGGATGTACGCCAGTGTGTAGATGATGCTTTTCTTATAGCTGGATCAATGAATGAACTATCAAAAATGTTAGAATTATAGCAAGCCAGCGAATCATCAGGATCTAAATGTAAACGAAACAAAAATGTTAAGAAAATTACTATGAATTTTGACCACCAACACATAATTTTAAATGGCGGAGTACAAACTGCCATTAACAAAAGGAGGAGAAGCAGCAGCAACTATCAGTAATCCGAAGAGAAAATCATGGAGGTATCAAAGAAATAGACTATTGAGTACAATTCATTGAGAAACATCTACAATAATAAATAAATTTTGATCGAATCTAAAAC
>NC_051417.1:17825428-17827581 GCF_015228065.2 Penaeus monodon | reverse complement strand
GTCAGATTTCGTGTATATTTCACAGGGTTATTTTAAACAATAAAGTTGCATGTCCCTATGATTCATATGGAAGCTGTGATTTATATGTTTTATATATCCCTGGTAATCTGATTCATATTCATGAAACATGTTCAACTGTTTTTATGGAATCCTAAAAGTTCTTGGAATAAAAACCTCGTACGCCAGGCAGCGACAGTCTCATGACTCGCGGTTGTTGCCGGTTTCAGTAATTAGTTAGTATATATCTGATCTACGATTGCTATAATAATTATCTGCTAACTGCAAATAACAGTAGTTTCAAAATTAAATTATGTTTACATAGTAAAGAAATTTGAGAATGTCTGTAATTAAGACAGGTAATACTAACAGGCATCTGCCCAGGACCTGTTATCAACACCAAGCATTTGCATCCTGCAGGAAGTGTGCCCAGCAACTTCTATATATTGGGCTCTCCCTAACGCACGAAGTCTGTCTGCAAGAACACGTGACCCTGTTCAGTAGCAGTTTCGGCAAATGCATTGACAGCTAGAGTTGAACTGTAACGTGTTTCGACATGTAACAACAATACAGTCCTTGACTACAAGAGTGATTGTAAACACAACTCACATTACAGACGTTATTTATTTTATTTTTTTGTTTTGTTTAAAACTGCAAAGAGCGGTATGGATCATCACTTTGACGCATGCCCGAATCCCAGTGTGTGTCCTCTCCATGGCTATCCTTCATGGTCTTCTGGGACGTTTTCCCATGAGGACGTCTTAATGGGAGGCAGAGGAGCTGCCGCAAGCACGGCGGACAGTTATGGACATGACACAACCAGCGTAAGCCGCATGTCGTTGATGGACGCGGGAACAGGAAGTGCGACTGTCTCGCCAATATTAAGAAGTCTTTTGCAGCCAGACCAAGGCAGCGCTTTAGAAAGAAGACATGGCACAGTGAGTCGCCAGTGCGGATCGACGGCCGAGCCACATCAAGCGGTGAGAGATCGCCGCGATGCAGTGATGTGGGGCGGGAGCATGATTGGGGAAGAAGAGATGATGATGGGCAGTGGACACCCACTAGCATACGAGGGCTCTGACTATATGGCTGAAGTTCCTGGGGTTAGCGGCTACATGGCTGACCAACCATTAGCTCCCCAGCAACCCATTATCAGCCCTGAAGCAGTTAGACATCTCAGCGGCCTAGGCACTGGAATGGATGCCACTGGTGCTGGCGATGGTGGGGCACAGCTGCCGCAGGATCTGTACCAAATGATGAGCTCCCTGACTACATGCCCTGACCACCGTTCTTCATTGCCTTCTGAGGCCGCCATTGCTAATCCGCTCTTTCCATCCGAGGAACCCGATCTCCTGGTAGGTTGCGTCTTTTCTGGATTACTGTAAGTTTGATTGAGGCTTTAGGTCATCTCTCTAATCCCTAATCCTTTTATATTCGTTCAGGACTTGGACTCCATCAGACGGGATGACCTCATCGGAGCCGTCGCAGCGGTGGACCTGCCATCCAGCGAGAGCGACGAGTTCGCATCCTTTTCGGATCACCTCCTGTCTGATTTAGACACGGCCCAGGACACACAGCTGCTACGCGGACCCCAGGATCAGCCGTTTGACCCGGCCAGAGCGGGACCTTCTTCTGAACAAGGCACTCAAGCCGTCAAGCCCAGGAGGCGACGTCCCAGAATATCGTACGAATCCTTAACGGAGGACGAGAAGTACGTCCATATTCGAGATATCAACAATGAAGCTTCTAGAACATACCGCCGAAAATACCGACAGTCTGTGACGAAGTTGCAAGCAGAGGAGAAGGTACTTCTGGAGGCGAACCGCGCTTTACGAGTCAAGGAAAAGGCTTTGCGCGACCTGATGAAGCACATGCAGAGCCTGGAAGGGATCATGAAGCAGAAAACATCAGACCCTCACAACCCCGCCAAATAGTGTACGACTGGACACCTCAAGGTTATATATAATAAAGAGCTAAAGCGCAGCCATTTTTCCTAACAAAACTGTCTTTACGCGAGCAAGTTCATTTCGAATCAAAGAACAACAGACGAAATATTTCTCTAAATCTAAGATTTGGAGCCATGAAATATAGTGATACCATTCTCAAAGTTGACTGCTTGCTGACGTCGATAAGTCAAGGGAAAACAAGTGAAGTGG
>NC_051417.1:17824940-17825315 GCF_015228065.2 Penaeus monodon | reverse complement strand
CATTGTATCTAATGATATAACAGAAGAAAATACGATTTGTTTATAAGAAAAACAAATAAGAAAGGAAGAGTAAGCTGATGTAGTTCAAAGAGAATAAAGCACAAAGAGAGACAGAGAAACAGCAAAGCAACCAAAAGTGATTTAAGATACTGCTCTCCTAGTCGCTTGTAATCCTCTACGGATCTCTCCCACACATTCCTGTGAATGAAGTTCTTTAAAGAAAACGGATTCTGTTTTAATGGGAACTACGTTATATGAAATGAACTTTTAATCTTCATCATGGACTGTCTATACGTTAGCTCCTGATAAGCTCACGCATATTCACATGTGAGGCCTATGTACTTCTGTGTACTGATTAATTAATTATGTTAAACA
>NC_051417.1:17824171-17824280 GCF_015228065.2 Penaeus monodon | reverse complement strand
AAACCACAACACACCCTACACACAAAAACAAAAATATAAAAAAGATATAATATATATAATATAATTTTTTTAAAAAAATATAAATATAAATATAAAAAACCAAAAAATA
>NC_051417.1:17822698-17823430 GCF_015228065.2 Penaeus monodon | reverse complement strand
TGGTGTTTTAATTTAATTTATAGATTTTGCACTTGTTTATATCACTTTATGTTGCAAAATCAGCTTTAGCGGGTTTAATCTCATAGTTTGAGGAAATTTTTTCAAAAAAAATGGATACTGTTTGGCGACCCACCTTTAGTCTAAAAATTTCGGGTTAATGGGTTTAAAAGGTTTTTTTTACAACAAAATTTTTTTTCAGTACGAGGGAACGACTATTTCCTCGGTAATTTCTTTGTCAATACCATTTTTAAACCGTTAAGGGTCATTTTTGCGCGGTGAGACGGGGAAAAATGGTTCCTCACAGTCAATGGGGTATTCGCAACTCCACCGTGCTAATTACATTTAAAGGGGGTTGCTGGAGACAGACCTTTTTATGTTAAATCATTGACTTGCCTTCTATGAAGTAAGAGAATTACCACCGTTTCATTTTAAAGGCAGTTTATGATGTGTATTGTACAGACAGGGTAGTTTCGAAACCAACTGAGGAGGGCATGAAAGTTATCGAAAAAATATCGAGAATATGCAGGTAACAACGATTTACTTACGTTTAACGAAAATAGGATAAAGTAAAATTCGTCATTCCCATCACTTCACAGACAGGATAAAATAAAAAAGTTACTCCGTCAATTGATCCAAATCTTTCATAGAAAACGTCTTTTAACTTAGGGGAAACTAATACACAAGGGAGGTCGTTAATACTTTTATTCTTTTTTATTAAGACTTTATTAAGTG
>NC_051417.1:17816147-17816212 GCF_015228065.2 Penaeus monodon | reverse complement strand
TTAAATTCATGTATTTTAACACAATAAAAAGTACAGAAGAATCATTGGCACAATGTTGTAAAAGA
>NC_051417.1:17808132-17809356 GCF_015228065.2 Penaeus monodon | reverse complement strand
GTGTGAGGTATGTGTATAAAGAAAATAAGATTCATCGGGAGCATATTGCAGATAAAATGGATAAAGTCCACACAAAGATAAAAGCCGATAGGTGAAAACGAGGAAAGTAGGAAGCTATGAGAGAGAAAATCCCAGTGACCTGACTGGACCTCCTCCGACGCCGGCGCCTGCACGTGCTGAGTCTGGCTTTAATTGAATTACAACGGTATTCCGCTTTTCATTAACATTTCCATTAACCTTTCCACTATTAAGTAAACCCTAGGTGAGCCTCCCACAGCTTAACCGTCGGGATCATTTATGTAATGAGTCTTAAGGCTGTTTTCTTTATTTAACTGGGTTTTGAACTGCAGGATATTTTTTCTCGATAAATTCTCTTCTTATTCGTCGTTCTGCTGTTATGATTGATGTTTTGAGGCTTGTTAGAGTCCCTTTGCCCAGTTTGTTAAAAAAAAACGAAGTCAGCGATAATCTCAGGGGCATCGGAGGTACACAAGAAGTCTTTTAACCTTTATTGTCGCATTCCCCATTCTGGTTTTTATACGGCGACAGGACATGTCAGCGACGAGCTTTGACATGGTGACAGTGCCTGGTCTAATGCTGGGGAGGGACGCCAGAAAGCTCGCCTGGGGCGGGTCGTGTTACGTCCAGCAGGCGAGTGATAAGTTCCTCCCCAGCTCGCATCTCTGACGGCGAACGTTGCTAATGACTCGCTAATGATGTAAACAGTACTTGGCTACTATTGTAATATATGCGGAGAGAAGTTTACTTGACCTAGCTCACCCGGGGTCAAAGCTAGCTCACAAGGATAACCGGCAGGCTTAAATAAGGTGACTGTCTTGAGTTTTCCCTAGTGTCCGTCCCCCGCCATTCAGAGCAGGACTTAAAGTGTCTCCTCATCTACTCGTTCCGGAGGTATCGGTAGTTAAAACTTAACCCCAGTGAATTTGCGAATGTAAGGGAAATCCTGGACAGCATACTTTAGTCAGAAAAGACGATGATCTCGTAATCAGCTCGCTAGTCTTGGAGAGAAGTCATTTTCGAGTCTTACGAAGAAAAGCATCATGACGGTCGCCTACACTAGTCACGTCGCTTCGATTGGGGGATTTAAATATCTGCTGTTTCGGTGAGTTTTCAAACATCTGCTTTTTCGACGAGTTTTAAGAATTTCTACTATGCTGGAGTGTTTTTAAATATCTGCAACATCGGTGATTTTTTATATACGTG
>NC_051417.1:17807935-17808096 GCF_015228065.2 Penaeus monodon | reverse complement strand
GCGTGTTGCCAGCGTATTCCTTTACCCTCTCAACCATTGTCACTCGGATTCTCCAATCCTCGAATGACGCTCTTTCACTGAATAGTAATTGGCAATTAAATTTTTCGACGTTAGTGACAAAATTATACCTCACATCTAGCGTGTGATCTTGCTTGTGTATA
>NC_051417.1:17807163-17807333 GCF_015228065.2 Penaeus monodon | reverse complement strand
TAAAAGCGGTGCCTCCACACCTTGCCTCCTCGGCGTCCAAACTAAGCCGATGGCGTCGCTAATGTTGCCCTCCCCCCCCCCTCCCGCAGGTGGCGCGGCAGCGTTTACAAGTTGGTGTGGAAGGACCTGCTGGCGTTTCTCTTGGCTTTCTACCTTATAAACGCCACATA
>NC_051417.1:17802591-17803321 GCF_015228065.2 Penaeus monodon | reverse complement strand
TTCCAAAACCAATGGTCATCTCAGATTTTTCCCAAAACAGTGTAAGGTTTACATGATGTCCGTGCCTCGCAGAGACTCACGGCAAATCAATTACCAAATTCATTATCGATAGATTACTGAGATTATTGCCCTGCGGAGCATGAGTGGCAAGGGCGAAAATATTCCTGGGCTTTTGGCAGCTGCGAAGGATGTGAATATGAAGAAAATTGAAATTCGAATGCATTTGTTTACGTCCACTTTGAGCCTATGTAAGCAAACTTGATGAATAGCTTTACATATGCGTTCGTGTATTTTCGATGACGGTTTTTATGCGTTTCTAAGTTGATTTTCTTATCATTACTTTGGGGAAACACTCCGTCTTCAGTTCCATTATTTCAGAGTGGCTATATCACTGTGATTCCTGCTGGGCTTCTTGTCAGTGATTGGTATTGCCAAGGAGTAGAGATGACAAGGAAAAAAATAATAAATGCGTGTTCGCCCCTCAAGAGAACTTTCTGCTTCCCTTCTGCTCCCCCAGGTACTTTATGAGGGTCTCGCGATACTGCAGCAGCCACAGTTCCCTCATCCCTCTGTCGTTCGTTCTGGGTTTCTACGTGAACTTCGTCTGCGGCCGATGGTACATGCAATACCGCCTGCTGGCTATCCCCGACAACCTGGCCATCACGACGTCGGCACTGATCCCCGGCTCGGTGGGTTCGGATTCCTTCTCTTAAGTGCGCACACTCACGCG
>NC_051417.1:17801257-17801535 GCF_015228065.2 Penaeus monodon | reverse complement strand
ATATCGAGTTGAATTTTCCTGCAGGAGCTCGGTCGATCTCAGACGAGGCTGCGATTTCTCTGACCAAATTAATTTCCGATGTTACCTTTAGACATCGGTTTTGGGCTAATTTTCGTCGTCACTTCTAGCTTCTGAGTATTTCTAGGAATACTACTCTACTAAGAATAATCTCCCTCTAGGTTGCTCCGTGTTGGTAAGGATACTGTGATAAAGACATCTTTGGGTAAAAAGGTTCAACAAGAGAACCCAGAAATATTTCCGTTAAAATATACTTCTTA
>NC_051417.1:17798210-17801221 GCF_015228065.2 Penaeus monodon | reverse complement strand
AAACAAACAAACAAACAGACCGCGACCTCGGTTCACAAATCATGTACTTGGCTATGGTCAGCTATAGTTTTACGACACTTGAACACTCGTTTCTGCATCCTAGAGTGGCCCAGTGTGCTACTGAAATCTACGTTTTAGACTGCCGGTATATTTTTGAAAGTATACTGCTACTCTCACGGTGCTCTCCTTCTCTGTCTGTTATTGCAAAATGGTGAGTGAATTGACAAGGATTTGTGTAACATAATCGTATCATATTTATAGAAGTGTGATAGTCACAGCATCTTCCATCCTCAGTGGTATAGCACTAAAATGATTATACCTTCTGCATTTTAGTGACCATGGGCCATAATCATGAGTAAGTCTACTACTACCATCAAGTCGACCCTGAGGGCATTTTTATTGTATGAGTTTTAGAGGTACCATTTCACTCCTTTGAGTTTCCCTTGCCATATTTGTATTTCACTATAGTACTGGCGTCACACCATTTCGATCTTAGTGTATGACATCAAGATTATTATCTTTACTGCATTTGTTTTAATGAAATCACACGAACCTCAGGAAGTATCATCACATCTCTTCTAGTATGTGATATCAAAATTATTCATATTATTGCAATTTTTCAGTGAAGTAAAATGAAGCTCGTATGGATTACGCCACACTTTATATTTAATCATATCGCAGCTCTTACGTCCTTTTCTTTTAAGATAATAGCACCATTAACCTCACATGATTTGATAAAGTGAAGTGAAATAAAAGAAACCTCCTAGGTTAAGAAGGTAAAGGTGCACCACATCGACGCTATAATTATTTTTGATAACCTTTTCCCTTTATATTTTCAAATTCAGAAATATATGCAATCATTTCCAAATTATATCTAAATATAAGAAATGTCCTGTGGATCATCAGAAGTGTCATAATAGTTAATAACATAGCGTTCCATATTGTCGGCTTCGAAGATCCAGCCTGAAAGGAAATGTCATCACGGGCCCGTAAAATTGAAATATAGTTCACAAAACACATAAAAACAAACAGACAATATAACCTGACATGGAAGGGTGACAGCGAGCAGTAGTTTTCAGTTCTAAATTAATGGTATTACATCTCTTTTTCCTCTCGCAGGACGAGCGGTCGCGCATGCTACGCCGCACCATCATGCGCTACATCAACCTGGCCTTCATCATCACTATGCGCCTGTGCTCCGTGACCGTCAAGAAGCGCTTCCCGACGAGCGAGCACCTGGTGGAGGCGGGCTGCTTACTTCCACACGAGAAGGATCTGCTCGACGAACTGGACGACAAGTCCCCCTACTGGTGGGTCTTCGCCAGGCGTTACGCCCTTCGATCGCGTTGCTTGACACTTTACAACAACTGGAACGTTCACTGACGCGTTCCGGTCCTCTCGATACGATTGACATGCTGTTTCTCTTTGCAGACTGCTCCTGGTCTCCATGCTCTTTCCTTTCCCGTAGATCATATTTTTTTCTAGGGATATTTGCAAATATTCTAGACAATATGTTGTCGACTTTCGCTGTTGCTAAACTCATTTCAATAAGTATGTCAAGCATTATAAAAGCATGAATTACAGAATGGTACAGTTTCAGCACGTTGCACGAAGCTTTTTTCATGTAACTTGAAGTTACAATATGATATCTACATTACTATCAGCTTGGCAAAGATTACCGGCTGACGAATATTTTCTTAAAGAAGGAAACGAGAAAATCTAAAAAGGGTAAAAAAAAAAAAATCTGACAGCGCATAAACTCTCGTTTGGAAAGGAATACTTGGAAAGTTTAGAAAGTTGGAAAGTATATGAGCCAAGAGTTGAAATGCTGCTTGAACACGAGCCAGGACTCGAAACGATGCTTGAGTTTCGGAGTAAATATTTTCATAATAGCATGCGAGTCATATATTTCTTTAATACGTTTTTTTCCTCTCTCGTCTTTAACAAATCTGTAATTAAAAAAACAAGTTTAGAGAGTTTTCAATGCTCGCTCTTTTTATTTTCATTTTGACTATAACTATCTCAAAGACGATCTTATATTTCAATTTTCCAGAGGTACCTGACCTGTGCCCATGCTTCATTCAAAATTGGATATGTTCTAAACGTCACGTGCACTTCTCAACTCCTTTAATATGCAATGTAATACTTTATCTTGCTGACTCTCTACCCCATCCCCCACCTTACCCCTGCTCTTCCCCAGCAAGCACTGGCTGCCGCTGCTCTGGGCGAAAACATTAGTACTGAGAGCTTACGAGGAGGGTCTGGCCACCAGCGAAAGCAGCATCAAATTCTTCCTGGAGGAACTGACGGTTTACAGAACCAAGAATGGACGGTTGTTGGGCTACGATTCTATCCCAATCCCACTTGTGTACACTCAGGTATGTAAACAGTTGGTGCATATGCAGCACAGGTAAAAGATCATGAGGTTATGTAAATACGAGGAGTGATGTAAAGTATCTACGTAAATAAACAAACCATGTTATCTGCGATTATACATTGAAGCAGTATAACAATATTCAGTTAACAATAAATAAATTTAATGTAATTTGTGATTTCTTTACTGTTTAGTTGCCCAGTGAAGGGAAATATTAAAAGAATACCACAGACACACCTTTTCCCATCACACGCTTTCTGCTTCACTTCATCTTCACGTTTGTTCGTACGTTTTTGTTTACCAAAAATCTCGACGCTCGCTCCTTCGTCATTGTCCACTCAGGTTGTGACCCTGGCAGTGTACAGCTTCTCCCTGGTCACTGTCATCGGCAGCCAGACGCCCGGGCTGGAGCCGAACGACGTGGACACCTACGTGCCCGTGTTCGCCATCCTGCAGTTCGTGTTCTACATGGGCTGGCTTCGCGTGGCCGAGACGCTCGTCAACCCCTTCGGCGAAGACGACGACGATTTCGAGGTCAACAGCCGCATCGACCGCAACATGCAGGCGAGTGCACCTGGACTAGATTTTTTTTTTACTAATGATTGTGCGCAAATAACTACAGGAGAGAGGAAAAAAA
>NC_051417.1:17797849-17798015 GCF_015228065.2 Penaeus monodon | reverse complement strand
TTGTAGGTCTCGTGGATTTTGGTGGACGAAGTGCATAACTTGGTGCCGGAAACTACTCGAGACGTGTACTGGGAGGAGAAGATACCCGTCAGGTCTGTCTGCATTTTGTCTGCTCTCCGTCTGTTTATCTAAATATCTCTTCTTGTCTCTCCACTTTCCTGCCTGA
>NC_051417.1:17796836-17797405 GCF_015228065.2 Penaeus monodon | reverse complement strand
CCCCAGACAAAGGCAGCTCACGCCTCCCTCTCTGTGCCCCCCAGGCTGCCCTACAACATCGCCTGCGTCAAGCAAACGGCCCACGTGCCCGAGCGAGGCTCCACAGCGGACATTCTGGTGAGCGAGGAGGAGTCTCACCTCGACCCCTTGCTCGATAACACTGTCGAGTCCCGTCAGGTGAGTTCTTAGTCATTTAGTTTTTCTTTTGCCCTTCGGAGGCTTAACCGGAGCGTTCACCGAGGACGGAGTCATCGGTTTTAAGATTTCATCAGCTTCCTGTGTTAAGAGCTTTTCCTATCTCTGACCTGCAGGAAGCGACGCGACATTCTTAATCTGAGAAACACGCATTTTCTCCACAGAGGCGGCGCGATGGAAACGTTTCCCGATGATTATGGTAACAACAATAAGTCTCCTGTATTTTAAGAAGGGGTTATTCTATTATTTTAAGTCCTCTTAAAAATGACGATGCCGCTGTTTGGATCCGTTGGTTAGTCTCTGCAGCTGGCCCCAAGGCCGGTGGTTAGCTTCGAGGGAAACCCGTGTTTAGGATAACTAAACTCTGTTCATTC
>NC_051417.1:17795094-17796775 GCF_015228065.2 Penaeus monodon | reverse complement strand
ATATGAAATGCGAAACCAGATAGATTATTTAGATCACAGAAAATTTTCTTATTCGCGACTGAGCAAGTTACTGAATTCAAATAAAGCTCATTTCAAATGGATCATCCGCTTTGCTTGCTGCAAGTCATCAGGGATGTCACTATGATTCTAACAGCCAGCATGTATCCCCAGGGTACGCCTCGTGTGTCCAGTGTCCGTCGACTGATCCGTCGCCTGAGTCGCCAGAGCAACCAGACGCCACAGCAGTCGCCGGCTCTCCCGTCTCGCCGCTTATCAGTGCTCGGTAAATATCCTCCATTCTTTCTACTGCGTCGGATTTTCGCTCCCTCTTCTCTGCAGGAAGAGATACTTCATCTGGCCATCTGTTTATCTCTATATCTCTCTCACGTGCACGCAAGTGAATATTAACGAGACCTGTAATAAAACCATAAATCTACACATTCACTTCCAAAAGATTTATGTGGTCTGACATTTGTTTCCGTACCCAGCGAAGACGGCGCTCCACTCAGAGGACGGCAAGAAGGCTAGGCTCTCTGCTCTCTTCGAGGACAAGGTCTCGAAACACCACAATGATTCCCACTCTACCAAGGTCGTCCTCGACAATCCGCTACCTCTTGAAACTCACCTTGCGTCCGGGAATCGCCTTCTTCCTCGCCACAGCAGCTTTCGTCATAATCTCCACATGAGCCATCACTGCCAAAGGGCAAACCTCCGCTCAGAGCCGCGACACAGCAGCCTTAATCTGCGGACTCGTTACGGGCTGCCTCGCTCCGGATTCCTTCGCTCCAGTCAAGATGAACCTGTGCCTTGCCCCACAGCCACTGAAGGAGGGAATCTCGCTTCCAAGACTTCCTTAAGTTTAGCAATTCAAGCTTCCCCAGAAGAGGACAACAAAGACGATCCTAAACCTGTGGACGTTTCACCGACGTCTGCCAGTAACATCCTTCCTGCATCAGAAGCTCCGGCTGTGGAACACGCTAGAGTCTCTGAAGCTCCCAGTGACTGCAGCTCATCCATGAGCAGAAATACAAAGCCGCGAAAATGCACGTGTGGGTTTACAAACCGTAAGGATGTCGTGTCTCCCCTGGTACGGCGGCGCGGAGGTTGGGAGGACTTGCGGGCTGTGGAAGGGGGAGACTAAAGGCTGGGAAAGACTAAAGAACACTGGGAGAAGGGGGTAGCAGACGCTGAATGGGGGAGACGGAAGGACGCTGGAAGGAGATGACGCACGAGGGGAAGCCGAGCACCAGGAGCTAAATTTGATTAATAAAACTGGCGCAGCGATGACTGGAAGATGTGACATGGCAAATAGCGGAAGAAGAAAAGGAGGTGATGGTATTTATCATGATATAATATTGTACAATTGGCACATGCCTCTTTATTAATTAAAAGAGTATTAGACTTTTTCAGCAATTTAGATACACTTTGGGAATATAACGAAATAATATGGTATATTAACTAATCAAAGAAATGCAAGGCATATGATGTATGCATGGTGTCCTGTTGCAAATGAAAGTAAGTTACATGAACAAAATTCTGCTATAACATTCTTTGGTCAATACAGCCGAGGTAAACAGGATTTCGGTCAATACCTGTAAATTATTTGTAGCAATAATAGTGTGAGGAATATGATTCATCGACACAGACTTCCGCGTGTGAATGGTTTCACCTTGTTTTCTAA
>NC_051417.1:17791391-17792397 GCF_015228065.2 Penaeus monodon | reverse complement strand
GCTAAAAGAACATAGAAACCACCACAGACGAAAGAAAAATAGAAGAGAAAAAACATGGGAAGGAAGAAGGTGTTGCGAAGTCTAAATCTTCCTGGACGCTGAAGTCTGGCGAGTAAATCCCCGAGGCTGTTGGCTCAGTTGCATACACTTTAACCTAGTTTACTTGATGCACATGTTTACCTATTATTAACGTATGTTATTTCTTTGAACATCGCGGTTACTGTTCTTAATTATATCTTACTTTTGTGATTGTTCAAGAAAGCTCTAATCATCTTTGAAAATTAGCATCAATCAAATCAAATGAATTGTCTTTTCTGGTAAATGCAAAACAGCATGGTATGTACGAAACTTCATTTGACATGTGCCACGCCACCGGAGGCAGCTAGGAACGGTACAGAAGCCATGAGGGGAAATTAGGTATTGGGGAATGCTGGTGTGGCGGCTCCTTCAACAATGAAACGGTTAAGCAGGTGCGAGACAAGGTTCGTACTGAGAGGGAGTTCAGTTGGAGTATTTACACACGCACCGCGGTGACGTCAGGTGCCCAAACAAACAACACGTGAGTCTACAGTGTGTGACTGAGGGCTCGAGCAGTACATCGCCGAGAAAGTCCAGTTAGCGAGACTGAAATAGACAGATAAAAGGAAATTACTGACACAATAAGAAAAAAAAAAGTTGTAAGAATACTTCGACAAATTCATCAGAGGAATGGGTGATGAGGCTAAGATCCTGAGCTGCAGGAGGGTGTCCGGCCTCTCTCATCGCCGATAAAAGTGATTAAATGCAGACGATGACAAAGCATCATGTTTACGTAAAGGTGTCAGCAAATACTTATCCTGTGACATCAATCCTATGGAACTCATTCAGGAAACGAAAGATCATGCTAGGTGGCCGATCAAAGTTTTGGGGTCAGTGATAATCTCGGGGCATCGAGTCCAAACAGGGAATGAAAATGAGTTTGACAGAGCTCTACAGGGGACCGCAGAAGGAGCTCCTTCTTCACCTA
>NC_051417.1:17790618-17791268 GCF_015228065.2 Penaeus monodon | reverse complement strand
CTGCGAATAAATTAATGCTTCTCAAAGAAAGGTAGAAAAAAGTCAAAGTTCCTCAGAGAGAAAGCTAATGTATTCAAAATGTCTGGCATTAATTGATTAACCTCAACCGATTCATGGGAAATAAAAGCAATCATAATTGTAAATATAAAGATTCACCGCGCGTCTCTTAGCTCTCCCCTCGAAGACACTGCCCTGCACAGTTAAAAAGAAAGAAAGAAAAAAAGCGGTACTTTCACCGTATCGCATCCTTTGCTCGCGCCACGTCAGGAAAGCCGTCTCCAGTGTCCCGAATGACCGTTAAATCGTGCGGGTGCCCACATACATGATAATGAAATCCCACAACATTATTGCTTTCATTGGTTGCAGGGTGGACGGTGGCGGTTCGGAGTTAGGTCTCTACCCATAATATGAAGGTGTGGTGAACTCCAAATCAGCCATTTTCCGAGGCTTAGAAGCTTTCACATAAACAAAGGGGAATTGGGTTATTTATCTCAAGCGGGCGAGTTGCTGCGTAGCTTTTGGACAGAAGCTAGAGGAGATAAGACATTTTACCCAGAGGCAAAGGGCTGCTCCCAGAAATGCTTGTGACAAGCACGAAAGTATGTGCATACGGACGAACTGGTGCAACAATGTGATGGGAAAGAACCAAT
>NC_051417.1:17790095-17790337 GCF_015228065.2 Penaeus monodon | reverse complement strand
ACAGAAGAGCAGGTTGACGCCTATCATAGCGTCACAGCTCCCATCAGTGACGTCACAGGGCCCACGATAAGAGCGGCAACAGGTGAAGATGACAGCCACATCCATCTACCTTTTCAGACTCTCCAGAGTGGCTCATGTCGGGAATGTGAAATTCTTTAATATGCGACGAGCACATTGCATCTGTGAAAGAGATTCATTATCATGCAAATCAGGAGTACAGTTCAGGCGCTGCAAGATGGCAT
>NC_051417.1:17788370-17789631 GCF_015228065.2 Penaeus monodon | reverse complement strand
TTAAAAGACGGGTCATATTTTTTTCCAATGAATGTACCAATTCGTCTTCTTACTTCATATTATTTTGGAATTTGTCCAAGTTGATGAAAACACTTTTCCTTCGAATTGTACCTAATATTTATCGGAGCTGAGTTTCCTGCGAGGTATCAACGCGTCCTGAGTTCTGGCTGAGGTTGGCGTCACTTGCTTCCAAAAGTTACTCAGATTACTCATTACTGGTAAAATGGCCTTTCTTCGTAAAACCGAGTACAGATATTAATCCGTGGTATGCGTGGTATGAAAAATAGCGGGCCAAGAATACTGTTCTAAGTACAATGGCGTTGGTGGTTGTTTATTCGAGGTGTGAGTATGACGTGCAACATTCTCGTCCAATTAGATGAAGCACGAGATCAGAAGTTCCTTTCTTTGACCTAAATCTACAGTGTTATTGATGGATAAGATTATACAAGTCATTCACTTCAGCAGAACATTTATTAACAAATAAGTGTCTATATGGGGACTGCTAATATCCTAGCATATTTCCAGATTTTTTTCTTATCAGGCCTTAATTTCGTCTGTTCAGGTTTAGTGAGTTTTTATAGTGCATTTCTATACCGAAAATGATATTAACAAACATGAGGACATTGAATAAATGAGTTTCCAACATCCATAACCATGGTCTTTTCGTCGACATTCACTAGGACTCGTGTTTGAGGATTAGCAAACCTACAATACTGTTGAGTCTTTCCATATTAAAGCAGTCATCTGTACCTCTTATTAAGAAGCTGGCTCGTTATGAAGCAGAGCTAATTCGAACAACTTTTTCTCTCTATCATTTAGTGAAGCTTAACATTCTTAGTGTTTTCCGGGATTGGAGTTAATACCCTCTGAAACTCTGACTTGGCAACTTTGCAAGAAAGTGGTGCTCTTAGTTATTACGTGAGATCTTGAGCTACCGGGTCGTTGAGTTTATTTTCGACATGGTTACACGATGATACCTTTACAGAAGAAATGGTTAACGTGTTGAAGGCTGTATTTATAGACTGGGAAAACGGTTTAACTCATCCATTTGGGCCAGCAACAGAGAGGGTAGGGATGTCTTTTCTTGTCAGCCAGTTTTGTATGGCTTACTTAGAGATAATGTGCTGAATGGTGACATTTTTTTCAGTGGTTTAACAGCACGTCAGGTAAGTCAGGTCTGAGGTCACATGATTTGAATTTCTGAGATTTTACGTCTATGCTCATGATTCGAATTTCTGAGATTTTACGTCTATACTCTTGC
>NC_051417.1:17787364-17788326 GCF_015228065.2 Penaeus monodon | reverse complement strand
GCAGCAGCTTTAACACCTGTTTGCATGGAAACCCTGACAGATACTCCTGTCCCTCCTTCAATAATGCATGATGCTCCGTCTTTACGTCTGCCTTTGACTGTACGTTGTTCAGGATGTCAAGATGGTCAGGTGATCCGACTGTTCCTTGGCCGTAACAGCTTTCGGTGTTTTCAGGAGAGACAGTAACAATCCAGTAATAGTGTTTTAATAGCCTGTGTACTAAGAATATGTTCATAAAACCTTGTAGTATATGTTGAATCACATCACATTCACAAAAAACAGAGAACTGAAAATGAACTAATATGGCAAAGAGGAAGTGTTGTTTTTGATGAGAGAGGCAGTTGATATGAGTAGATGCACTAAAATCGGATATTCCATGAAGGTCTTCCAAACCTAGTGAATAGTGCGAATCTAGAAGCAATTAATAGTCAAAAATCAAAAATACCATTCCAATTTTTTCTATACGATCTGTGCAATAACTTACGAGGATAAATAGATAAAACTATTAATGATTTAGCCAAAGTTCTCAGAATCTGTCGTGTTGAGGAAAGTCTCTAGCTGTAGCAATAAAAGCAGGCTTTTGGGGAACCATATTGTACTGTACCCTGGTAGCTGGGTACAGAGTCACATTTTGTCACGTCTGCCCAAAAGCCACGCCCCTCTTTGACTGGTTAATATAAAATGCTAGTGTTGCGATCCACATGTTTACAATAAGCTTATTTATAATCAGACCTGTTCTAAAGAATTATAATGATAAAAACTGGGTACTATGATATTGAACATAGATCACATTCAGGTCGAAATAAAGGATGCTAGTGAATACTCAGATGCAGTCTATTCATCATATATTTGTCTTTTAACAACAACTGGGACCAAGCACAGAACACTACAGGGCAGTAAAGTACGGTTTATATCAGCTTAGTATATCCCTCCTATGAAACTGAAGCAAGGAACAGTGGCTG
>NC_051417.1:17784871-17785169 GCF_015228065.2 Penaeus monodon | reverse complement strand
TGCCATTTTTCATGCATTTAAAGAAAGCCACAAAGTCATTCGCGGCAGAAAAGGTGAGTTGACCAAGATATCTTGCGGAAAGAGACCGTGTCTAGTGCGCTATGATAGGTTTAAAGTAATACAGTTTTTACAAAGCAATCAGGACTTGGCCGGCGTGCTGGAGGTGGCTGGTCTGCCGCCGCTCCTCCTGGGCGCCTCAGTTTTGACAGGGCGAGGAGTGCGACGCCGTCTCTCGCTGTCGACCTTAGTTTTATCTTTTTTATCCTAAATATTCTACCCTTTCATCTCTCTTTTTTTT
>NC_051417.1:17783084-17784853 GCF_015228065.2 Penaeus monodon | reverse complement strand
CATCACTCTTTCTCTAAGTTTCTTTACCTTTACCCTCCTTGTTTGTGTGTGTGTTTGGTTTTATCCATTTATCTCTTTCTTTTTCTTTTTCTTTTTCTCTTTGCTCTTTACTCTTTTCTTTTTCTGTCCCTGTGCGCTCACCTGCGTCGCTCTTTTCTCATCTTTTTTTCTATTGTCTCTTTCTCTTCAAACCCCTCCCTTGCTTTTTTCCATCTATTTCCTTTCCTTCTCTCTCCATGTCCCTTTCTTTATCTTTCTCTCCATTCCTCTCACGTTCGTCTCCATCTATTTTTCTTTATCATTCTCCTCTCTGTGTCTCTACATGTCGTTTTCTTTATTGCTCTCTCAATTCGCCTTTCCTTCTTTTTTTCTCATTTTCTTTTCCTTTATCTCTCTCCCCTTTTCCACTTCCTTCTTTTTCTCCATGTGTTTTATTTATCTCATTTATCTCTCTCCCAATCCGTCTTCCTTCCTTTACTCCGTTTTTTCCATTATCTCTTCAGATCGATTTGATTTCCTTTTCTTTTTTATTTCTCTCTCTCTCTCTTCATCACTTTCCTTTCTTTCTCTTTCTCTTTTCCTTTATATCTTTCTCAGTCCCTTTTTCTTCCTTCCTTCTTGTCTTTTTCATTATTTCTCCAAGTCCCTCCCCCTTTCTTCTCTCCATCTCTCTATTTTTTCTTTTTTTACTTATCTCTCTCTCTCTTCACCCCTCTCGTTTCTCTCTCCTTCTCTTTTCCTTTATCTCTCTCCAAATCCGTTTTCCTTCCTCTCCGTGTTTTCCGTTTCTCTCCAAATCCATTTCTCTTCCTTCTCTCCATTTCTTTATCATTATTTATCTCTCTCTCTCCATCCCTCTCCTTTTTCTCTCCATCTCTTTTCCTTTACCTCTCTTTCAATCTGTCTTCCTTCCTTCCTCTTTCCTTTATCTCTCCAAATCCCTCATCTTTCCTGCTCTCCGTCATTTTTTATTATTATCATTTATCTCTCTCTCCATCCCTCTCCTTTCCCTCTCCATCTCTCTTCCATCAGCTGTCTCCAAACCCTTTTCCCTTCCCCCCCCTTCCCCCTCACTCTGCCTCCCCCTTCCCCCTCACTCTGCCTCCCCTCTCCCCCCTCACTCTGCCTCCCCCCTTCCCCCCTCACTCTGCCTCCCCCCTTCCCCCCTCACTCTGCCTCCCCCCTTCCCCCTCACTCTGCCTCCCCCTTCCCCCTCACTCTGCCTCCCCCCTTCCCCCTCACTCTGCCTCCCCCTTCCCCCTCACTCTGCCTCCCCCTTCCCCCTCACTCTGCCTCCCCCCTTCCCCTCACTCTGCCTCCCCCCTTCCCCCTCACTCTGCCTCCCCCCTTCCCCCTCACTCTGCCTCCCCCTTCCCCTCACTCTGCCTCCCCCTTCCCCCCTCACTCTGCCTCCCCCCTTCCCCCTCCTCTGCCTCCTCCCCTTCCCCTCACTCTGCCTCCCCCTTCCCCCTCACTCTGCTTCCCCCCTTCCCTCCTCACTCTGCCTCCCCCTTCCCCCTCTCTCTGCCTCCCCCCTCCCCTCCCCCTTCCCCCCACTCTGCCTCCCCCCTCTCCCTCCCTCCCAAGCAGATCCGAACGGCACCGGGCGCCGCACCAAGCGCCGCCAAGGGGGTCTGGCCAGCGCGCCGCAAGGACCGAGCCGCCCTTCCGAAGTGGCAGGAGGCAGAGGTCACGTGAGCGCCGCGCTTCAGAGGCTACGTGACTCTCGGCTGTCGGGGTTCGGGGCAGAGCTGGCTTAAGAGTCTTGG
>NC_051417.1:17781155-17782746 GCF_015228065.2 Penaeus monodon | reverse complement strand
GCGAACGCAGTCTCTGGACTGCCTGATAGCATTTTCAGGGAACCCAACACCTCCGGTCGTGCGAAAAACCTGCAACCCGATAACAAGAATATTTGTAGGGCTAGCGCGGGTCCAGAGGTTAGGCGAGCAATATACTATTACGGCAGACACTGATATGCATTTCGAAGTTGTAAATTATTCTCGATAGGAAATTGGATATTTGTACTTGAGCGATGGAGAGAGGAGGAGAGGGAGAGCGATGAAGAGATAGGTGGAAAGTAAACATGCGGCGATATTAGGAGGGAGGGAGGAGATATTAAAGACGGCGAAGAAAGGTCGAGGTACAAGAGGGAGGGGAGAGAAGGCAGATGAGAGAGGAGAGAGAAGGAGGATGAGAGAGAAGAGAGAAGGTAGATGAGAGAGGAGAGAGAAGGTAGATGAGAGAGGAGAGAGAAGGCTGATGAAAGAGGAGAGAGAAGGCTGATGAAAGAAGAGAGAGAAGGCAGATGAAAGAGGAGAGAGAAGGAAGATAAGAGAGGAGAGAGAAGAGAGAGAAGAGAAAATGCAAAAGAAAGAGAAGAGAGAAGGCAGATGAAAGAGGGGAGAGATGGCAGATGAGAGAGGGGAGGAAACAGTAGAGAGAGGGTATGGGCAGCAGACGAGAGAGGAGAGAGAGGGCCTGGATAGAGAGGGGGCAGAGGTGTCGTTAGGGGAGGAGAAGAGGGCGAGGAGGAGACGTGAAGCGTGCGGTTGTTCGTGCCACAATTAGGATAACATATAGCTTCGCCAGTTATATCCTAGTCGGCGACGTCACTCGGACTGCATTTCTTTGTGTTCCAACTCTTCGGATACACAAAAGTCGCTCATAAAATTGGCCCTTTGATGAGATCATCACTGCCCTTGTTGGCACTCGAGGCCTGACGTCTGATATTTTTCGTCTTTTCACTGCAGTGAAATCTTGCCTCGGGTCCAGGCGCACTGAACATTGTTCGGAGGAAGAAACTAAGATGAATATTAAAAAAAGTGAAAATAAATACATAAAAAAATGACAAAAGTCGAAAAAATTTTCACGAACAGGCGTAACGGAGGCAAGACAAATCTGGGGGTTTGCAGTCGTATTTTATGATCTCAAGTTGTTATCAACCTCTTTAATCTGCAGATACATTCTTTTAAAAAGACTACGATGACAGTAGGTCAATAAACACAGATAAGACAAGAAAATGAACACAGAGGAACGAACAACTATACCGTCCAAGAGTCTGTGAGCGCGGAAGATCGCTTGCAGATTCAACTCTCATGAATAAGCACGTTTTCCAACTACATTAGCACATTGGAAATGACGCAGTAAAGATTATCCAGCAGGAATAATGATAGAGTTATCTCGCTGTCAGTCGCGGGCGGTGACATGGCACGGTGGCGGGCGTGAGGCGGCCGACCCCGTGCAGATCTAAACCTGGGTCATGTGCAACCTCCCCCCTCTCCCTCCCCCTTTCCCATCGTCAAGCACGTGTACCGCAACCTTGTAGATTGTTTTTGTCTTCTATTTCTTTGTTTTGTTGTCTTTGTTGCCTCTCTTTTATGCATGATTGATTCCTGTTGTCTTTTTTCGCTG
>NC_051417.1:17780840-17781036 GCF_015228065.2 Penaeus monodon | reverse complement strand
CCTCGCTATCCACCACTTTTAATCAGCCTATCTTTCCTCCCTTTCTCTACGGTCTTGCTAGAAGTAAGAGAGAGAAAAAAAGCAAGTTCTAGGTCAAAGGTCGACACCCGCACACCAAGATTACCCCCCCCCCCCTCAACCCTTTCCCAGGACGCCTTGAGCATGGGATCAGCGGTCAGAGTCTGGTGCGAGTGTG
>NC_051417.1:17780043-17780273 GCF_015228065.2 Penaeus monodon | reverse complement strand
TAATCCCCACACTGTCGATGACGAAACACATAAAATCAACAAAGCATCAAAGCCTGTCTGTTCACCTAGCTATGTGGCACTTGATCTAAAGTTAATACATTGAGAGATGCCAGCGCGCATGAACAGCCGGCTCTGTGCCTGTGTCGCTGTTAATACAGTCACAGGACGCCGAACTGTGACACACGCCGAGGTTGCTTCTGGGATTAAAAACGCGTGTGCTGGCCTTCGTC
>NC_051417.1:17779065-17779230 GCF_015228065.2 Penaeus monodon | reverse complement strand
CATCTGCAACAAATTCCTGATTCAACTCATATGCAAAATAGATCGTAAACGGTAGTATAAATCATCGCAAACTTACGGAAGAGCGCCACAGGAACCCAAAAGAAAGAGAATTACTGTACACGCAAAGTACTTGAGGATTAACCACGCTGGGGGAAACGCGGGCCT
>NC_051417.1:17778711-17779002 GCF_015228065.2 Penaeus monodon | reverse complement strand
ACATCCGCAGGCGTGACAGCAGATATTGAATGAGCCAGCGTAACCCCGCAAACGAGCGGACGAGAGTCGCAGTCGTGATGGCAACCGAGCACAGCCAACAAGCGAGTGAACGAGCGACTGAACACCATAGCAACCGAACGAGACATAGAACGAGTGAACACAACCGTTACCATGATAGCAACTGAACACAGCCAGTGAACGAGCGAACGAGCACAACCATAACTATAATAGCAATCGAATACAGCCAGCGAACGAGTGAGTAAAACCGTAACCATGATAGCAACCGAACAC
>NC_051417.1:17778408-17778633 GCF_015228065.2 Penaeus monodon | reverse complement strand
TCCCATCCGCCGCCCAGGAGGGGTGCGGTAGGTGCGCTCCGTACTCCGGCGGTCTAAGACGCTCGCCTCCATTCATAAGAGCTTTATAAACAATAGCTGTGAAGGCAGGCACTGAGACGGTGCATGTGCTATTGGCCCTGTTGGCGCTGGGCTGCCCTCGGGGAGCCTCGCTTTGTGGCCGCTTCCTTTCCGGCTGTTCGGCCCCTCGCCTCCTTCCCTTTCCTT
>NC_051417.1:17775872-17776088 GCF_015228065.2 Penaeus monodon | reverse complement strand
CCTTGTAATCAACCTAGTGGCATGAAAGCGACACCGAAATATCATATCGCTTGCTATTCCTTTTTCTCTCTGCACATAATAACCTTCCTCTTAATTACTAATTTCTTTCACAAAATCGGTGTCTTTTATCATAGTATGTGTCTGTAAGTTTACTAACGCATGAATTATGAGTGTCTATTGTCATTATGCATATAATTGCGTGTCCGTGTTTCCGTG
>NC_051417.1:17774794-17775328 GCF_015228065.2 Penaeus monodon | reverse complement strand
GTAATTGTCCTTCTCCCTCTCTCCCCCATTCGTTATCTCGTTTTTCGTTATTTGTTCTATTCTCACTCTCGTTCACTGCTCTTTCTCTTTCGTCTGTTCATGGTTCTTATTCTCATCCATTCTCTCTTTCTCTCTGAATTCTTTTTCTATGTATCTCTCTCTGTCTCCTCTTTCTTCACCGGTCTCTCTATCCGTCTCGTTTATCAACTGCTCTCTCTATTTCTCTGTATCTTTCTCTTTGCCTGCCTTGCAGATATTCAGTGTATAAGTTTCATGTCTGCTATTCTGTATTACTGGTGTCTTGATAATCTTATTTGCATTTATGATTTTAGTGATATTAATATCATAGAGATTTTTATTACCATTACACGCTTATTATAATGAGTATCATCAAAATACTGATTTCATTGTTATGTCAATTAGTGTTACTGGGTAGGAATAACAGTTGTGTTTTTACTGATTTATAAATGGTAGCATTAATTTTGACCATACACTTACCATTATTGTTTTAGTTATTTTGCATCATAATCGATG
>NC_051417.1:17773074-17774770 GCF_015228065.2 Penaeus monodon | reverse complement strand
ACATACTTCTATATCATCTACGATTTCATTATCTTTTTGTTGTGTTTATTTTACTATTGCTATTTTATTATTAACATTGCCACATTATCACTATTAGTCTCATGTTGATGATTATCATGGTGGTAAAATTGTTATTATTAGCGCCGTGATTACAAATAAAAGTATAGTTCCCATGGTTATAGTAATCCTCCTAGTAATGGCAATATAACTGTGTAATACCAGGTGTGTGCGTGGGTGTTCGCAGACTGTACTTATATATGAATTAAATACACAGATTCTGCATATAAACATGTATACACTAGTCATAAGTAATCGTGAGCGAGGGTGCGAGTTGTACACCTTCCCGTGCAGGTATCAGCCTATCTGTGCTATCTCTCCGCTCGGCTCCCGGTATCGACTCCTCTCACCAGGCATACCAACAGCTCGAGCGGGCTGCTTCCTTGCTTATATTACGTCAAGTGTTGTGCATTTAGATCGTTTGTATTGTGTTCAGTGGCTGTAATTGCTGTAAAAATAATTAATTAAGAGTGGAATTTATTACATATAGGCCAGGCATCGCGGACAGATCCTATTTCAATCTGGAGTGAGAGAGAGAAAAAAAACATTCAGCTTCATTCTTTCCAATTGGCAGACAATCTCGGATAAAATAAATGCGTGAAAAAATCACACCTATTTCTCATCTCGTATTTGCAAAGAGCAAGGCCAAGTAAGGGGGCAAGAAAAGCGGTGGAAGCCAGTATCGGAGTGGATGCGCGGTAGTGTTGGCTGGCCTGAGAGCTCGCCATATTCCCCCTCGCACTCCGCCCTAAGGTCGAGTTGTCGCTTGAATGGCTCAGGGTCAACGGCGGCCCCAGGTGGTCACAAACGGTCAAACTGGAACTCATGGAATTAGAAAACATTGTAGCCAACACAGTGTACCTGAAAGCGAGGGAAGGTAAGGCCTAAATCGTCGCCGAGGAGGTTGTGGCAGGGCGCGACGGCTGTGTGAACGTCCGCTCGGCCACAGACACGCTCCTTCGCCCAACCACAAGGCGCTTTTCTCCCCTTTTTTCTTCGTCTGGCCGCCCTCAGAGGGCATTCGGGAGGGCATGGCTCGGATGGCAGTGGCATCTCGAGGCATGGGGCTCCTGGGGGCAGCTCGGAAGGGCTGAAGGGCCAGTAAGGAGGCTTTGCATGGTAGCGGAAATTGTGTGGTGGAAGGATGGTGGGGCTCGTGGCGGGGCTAGGGCTACATGCTCAGGGCTACTGGGGTCTACTTGAATCTACTGGGGGTTGGCGAGGGGCGCGGGAGGCTATTTCTATGGTGCAGGCTTGATTTGTGCAGGGTTTGAGGCCCAGGAGGAGAGCCAGGAGCAGGGGAAGGGGTGACGTGCCAGGGGAGCCAAGTGGCCCTTGTGGAGGCGAGGCGATTGGCACTATGGGCATCGAGGGCGGGGGGGGGGGCAAAGCTAGGGTAAGAGGATGAAGTTTTGATTTGTTTGTGTGGGCATTAAGGACAAGCAGTGGGTATGGGGCTGCTTGTCACTATGGGCACCAAAGGCAAGGAGTGAGACATAGGGCTGCTAAGGCTGGGCTCAGGGAGTGAGTTTGCATGTTGAGAGATTTGCAAGAGAACCATTGATATTGCACTACTCTTTTGGAAGAGATGCAACAAAAGAGCAGCTAGACTGTATTATATTTCAAAATCTTTGATGTT
>NC_051417.1:17771740-17772325 GCF_015228065.2 Penaeus monodon | reverse complement strand
GCATACATACGTACTTTTCGGAAGAGAGTCCACTTTACATGAATTAAACGTTGAAATTTGACTAGATGTTCAATATTATTTGTTAAATTAGCAATACGCAATTCTGAAGGGAGGAATGTGTGCCCGAAGCTCGTTATAATATCTTATACTTATCTTTACATACATTAAAGGTGAATTTGTATCATATACAAGATGTTTTATTTTTATGTATACATGTCTTTAATTTGGGTAGATTTACTGAATAAACCTCAAATCAAGGGAAGTTGATCCTCCATGCATCCTGGTTGTGCAAATATATTCTGTCAATACATTCTGTCAAGCTGAAGTTTAGACTTTTTTCTTGGTTGGTGATGGACTACCAGGGAGGTTTAAAATCTGTAACTAACAAGGATACGTTTAGAAGATGTTCCGTGGCTAATGCAATAATGGCTATGCGATGGCTACGTTATCACTTGATGCTTAGATCCATTGACTTACATCAACAATTTTAAACTGACCTTAATTTTTTTTGTATATTTTTTTGTATATGCTTTTGTTTGTTTTAGGTTTTCTTTGTGACTGTTGCATTAGTATTTCTTAATATTC
>NC_051417.1:17770201-17771294 GCF_015228065.2 Penaeus monodon | reverse complement strand
GAATCTGCAACAACTGTTGATTGTTGAGTAATGCTGGATCTGGTCTTGTGTTTACATAAAATAGAGCTTGAACAGTAGGTCTTATAGATTTCAGTCTTTGCCAGTAGCCAAATTGGATATATAAAAGAATTAAGAAGCCAAACATTTTTCTTGAGAATATTTACAATCTGTGTTGATTTTAAATATATGTCAGTACAGTACACCAGTAATCAGATGTTTTTATAAGGATTTCTGTTGTTTATAATTATATTGTCAGTTTGGAGGCATCATACTTAGTAAATTTCTTGGACTGATTTGGAATGTCAGTTCTGCTAGGAGACTGCTTTAATGATTTTTTGATAATCGGGATCAAAAATTAAATAGTTTCATATACAACATTAAGACTGTTTTTACACTTTATGTCTTTGTAAATTAATAGTTAAAATAGAATTGAATGAAGTTTTCAGAAAGACAGAACTGGCATCATTGAGATGACAGATGTTTATGTGAATGAATTTTGAATTTTTATCACTTCAGATAATGCTCATCTTCCTTTTTAGTAATATAAACCTGTTGGTTGTGAATAATTTTTATGATGTACTAAAAGTTATATTCTAGATCTTGTGCAGGTTTTTTCAATGAGCTTTTCTTAGTTTCAGATGAGGTTGATAGTGTAAATTGTAAGATGCCAGGGTACAGAATTTGCAAACCCACCTCATAAGTTTCCAGGTGTATGAAGTAGTTTATGTATATTTTAAGTTTTATTATTATTTTTTTTTCCAAGATGACCTAAGCTGTTTTGTGAAATTATGCAAGTAACTGTTGTGACAAGTATACTTTATTAAAACATACTAGGTTGGCATGCAGTTTTGCAATTTTTTTTTTTCTGATATATGGCATCTCATGTACAGAGTGAGATGTCAAATGCCACATGAATTGTGTTAGTGCTTTATGCTGAAATCTGTTATTGACACCTCAGATATATCATAATATTTTTTTTAGAAGAAATAAGTTCAACAGTAGGGTATATTCTTACAAACAAATCTTGCAATTATTTTAGTATTTTCCTATTTAATGATGAAAACCTTTTTCTTGCATCATATCACATTCATTG
>NC_051417.1:17769219-17769290 GCF_015228065.2 Penaeus monodon | reverse complement strand
TGAACTGGAAAACTTTGTCCCAAAGCCCCATCCTAAAGCCCCACCCTATCGCTATGTTTTGTATACTCTGC
>NC_051417.1:17764922-17765006 GCF_015228065.2 Penaeus monodon | reverse complement strand
CAGTAGCATAAGTGCTCAACTTTCATGTGTGAATATTAAGACTTTACCCTGTCAATAACCAAGAAAGGGTAAATTCATATGGGA
>NC_051417.1:17764218-17764391 GCF_015228065.2 Penaeus monodon | reverse complement strand
AGGGACAGGCTATAGATTCCCCCTAAAACAGATGTTTCAAAGTAGAAGGAAGTTGCCTGTGTAACTATCTTACAGGGAAATCCTTTGATATGTTAAAATTTCCCTGCCCTTTTCATTTGATAAACTGATTAGCACTTTTTAAAGGTTATTTCGTAATAATAGTAGTCAGCCAG
>NC_051417.1:17759867-17759981 GCF_015228065.2 Penaeus monodon | reverse complement strand
GTATGAACTTTTTTTCTTTACAATTTTTAACATGTTATACTATGGTTATACTGAAAACTATCCTCACAACAATGCTCATCTTCACATTAGTACCTATGGAAAGGAGTAAAGATT
>NC_051417.1:17759037-17759842 GCF_015228065.2 Penaeus monodon | reverse complement strand
CTCAGGACATTAAAAACCTTTCTTGTCTTCCCCAGGCCTTCCTCCTGGGATCTCGGCACTGCCGGGCCCTTCCATGTCACAAGGTGCTGCTAGTCAAGATGCCAGCCAAGGTATGTACCAAAGAGCCACACAGTACTCCCTTCATTTTGGTGCATCACAGTCTCAGTCAGTATTTTATTGGGAAAATTGGAAATCTTTTGTCAACTTCAGTATTGTAATGAAAAATTTTCAGATATAAAAGACCAAAAAAAATTAAATATAATATTTAAAAAATTTACATGCATCACCCCAGACTGTGAAGTACCAGATGAATAACTGAAAACCATTTCAACTTCCATTCGGCAAAAAGATTGTTCAGTTCCAATTCTGTGACCATTGTCCTGTGTTTGATTCTCAGAGCAACAAGGTTTTCACTTATTCAGCTTGTCTTTAGATAAGAAAAAGTAAAAGGGCAGTGTATCATTGTAACATCTTTACAAAAGTCTATATTTGGCTTGAATGGATTTATTGTAAAGTCATTATTAGTAATGTATATCACACATTTTGAATTACACTTAACCCTTTTACTATTATTTTGAGTGCTTGATTATTTTTTTGATAAGAGCCGAAGGTCAAACATGTTGTTGGACGTTCGACTTGTATCCTATATTGTTTATTGACGTAGTTTAAAAGAGGATTAAAATGGCCCAATCAGTTCTTTTCTTCATTTATTTTTGTCTTGCATAGTTTAGGAAGTAGTGTATTGGTGGTCATTGTCACTGTTCTTCCTCTTGCCTCATGTGGTATTCCTTTTATATATATAGAT
>NC_051417.1:17758864-17759016 GCF_015228065.2 Penaeus monodon | reverse complement strand
GGAAGGGGATGGCACTCATGGCTTCTGTAAATGCCACTTGTGGATTTAAGGGATGTATTTTGAACATTGCAGTAGTCCCCCCCACCCCCACCGTCCCTCCCCCCATTCTTTCTTTCCTTGTTTCAGTATTGTTATTTTAAGATTTCCCCACT
>NC_051417.1:17758137-17758640 GCF_015228065.2 Penaeus monodon | reverse complement strand
CACAAAACATGCCCCCACACAAAAAAATACTACATGCCCAAAACCATTACACAGACACACAAACAACACAAACATCACATGAAACCCCAAAAGGTGACATGCACACAAACATGCACATGCCACGATACTTTCATATGCCAGATGATGTGAAATCCCAAACACACTAAATTTTGGAAAGTAGAGGCTTTTCAACCAGTTGAAGCAAAAAATGAATAAATAAACTGAAAATAGTTACAAAGTTATAAAAAGAATACAAACAGTTAAGTCATACCATAATTAATATCATTTGTAAGAGCGGGAAAGGTGATATTTTCCAAATTAAATTTGGAAAAAAAAGTTGCTTTTTTGGGGGTTGCTTAATAATGCGCCATTTTTAAACATAGCTATTGGAAATAAAGGGAAAACAGGGCCACAAACACAGGCAAACACAAGCATTCAAAACCCATAGCATATAAAAATTCATGTAAAAAACATTTAAAAAAAAAACAAAAACTCATGTGCCC
>NC_051417.1:17756583-17758045 GCF_015228065.2 Penaeus monodon | reverse complement strand
TGTCAGAACCCAACACATATGACCCCCCCCCCCCCCTACACACACACTGAGGGCACATCCTTACTTTTGGGGTTTTTTCCCTTAAATTTATTGTAAATTGATAAATTTTCAAGGTGGTAGCATCCTTATATTGTATAAAAATCCTGTAAAAAAGTTATTGAAGGTGATAATTTTGTAGGGTATCTTTAAGCACATCTTAAAATGTTTGAGCGAAAGATGATGATTCTATTTTTCTGAATAATTAAAATGTAGTTTTTAAATGAGAAAAAATTTTTTTCCCACTACAAGAATTTTTACAGTTGTTGGAAAAAATATTATGAGATCCATAAAGAACTCTTGGTACGGGACAATTGTATGTTTTGCTTGGTATGTTAAATTTTTATTTCTTCCAGATGTAGAACGCTATTAGGGACCAACGCCATAGGAAACTGCTATTTAGGCATTTTTGTGAATGGTAAAGCCAATGTACCAAAAGTACAAAAATTTCCTAGTGACTTTGTAAGTCCACTTGCCCCTCTGTATCTTAGGCTTGGCTTGAGTTTTTGTAGTTTAACTTGGGAGGTCAAAGTATTGCTTACTGATATTTACAACAATTTTTGGTGGAGGGTGAAAGTAATATTAAAGTTTTTTTAGAGTCTTAAAATGTACTTTTATTCGCCCTTTGGACACTCTTTGTTTTATGGAGTGTTAGTAGTGCGGGTTAGAAAATTTCTGCCTCACTAAAGTGCTTTCAAATGATATAAAGGGAGGAGGATCGGGTTTTGTTTTGGGAACGGGAAAAAGATATTGGGGATGATTATTCTGTTAGTAGACATTTTTTTAGATTGTTTCAATTATAGTTCAAAAGGGTTCAGTTTTTGATTTTTAAAAAAAATTGATTTTTGCCCTTAATTAAAGTACATTTCTGAGATTTGTTTTATTTTTTTTTTTAGTTCTCAAAAAGGTGAATTTATAAAAGTAAAAAACACAATTTAGCATGAGGAAAAAATTACTTTTCAATTGAATAATTTGATTGTCATCCTTTTTAAAAATTAAAGGAAAGTGTTTTTGATTTTTTATATCAATTTTTATTTGCATGTTTCTTATATATTATATATAATATATATATATTATATAAAATATAATATAAATAAAAATATATAATATATGCATTTAATATATGTAATTTTATATTTTTAAATTTTTTTATAACATTTTTTTACATTTAAATTTTAAAATTTTTAAAAAGCAATACAATAAAGATATACATTTAAAACAATAATTTTATATATAATATATATAATATTAAAAAATATAATATATATATTCTAAAATAAATATAGTAATATACAATATGAGAAAACTATATATACTAATTTTTAAATAAATATTACAATTGTAAAATAGTATATATACATTACATTACTAAAATATTTTTTACTAACAAAATACAAACAAATTTCATATTAACAATTTTCCCTAT
>NC_051417.1:17750960-17752018 GCF_015228065.2 Penaeus monodon | reverse complement strand
TTCCTTAACTTTTATAAAGGATGACAATCAAATTATCAATTGAAGTAACATTTTATTTCCTCATGCTAAATTGTGTGTTTGTAACATTATCGTAAATTCACTTGTGTGAGAAAACTAAAAGAAAATAAAAACAAAATCTCAGAAATGTACTTCAATTAAGGTCAAGCTAGCAATTATTTTTAAAAATCAAATGACTTGTGAACCCATTTGACCTATAATTGAAACCAATCTAAAAATATGTCTACTAACATGAATAATCAGTCCCCAAATCTTTCCTGTTCCATAAAGCTAAACGATGATCTCTCCTCCATTCCATGTTATATCATTTGAAAAGACTTGAGTGATGCAGAGAATTCTCTAACGCCTGCACTACTTAAAACACTCCATAACACAAAAAAAGACTGTGTCCAAAGGTCAGAAAAAAGCTACAGTCAAGTTATCTCTAAAAATACTTCATATATTACTTATCAACATCTCCACACAAAAGTTGTTGTAAATAGTTCAGTAAGCACTACTTTGACCTCTCCAAGATTAAAACTACATAACACTAAAGGCCTAAGCCTAAGGATACAGAGGCGGCAAGAGGACTACAAACGTCATCTAGGAATTTATTGTACTTTGTGGTACATGGATTTACACATTCACAAAACTGCCTAAATAGCAGTCTTTCCTAAGGCCGTTGGTCCACTACATAGCTGTATCTTACATCTGGAAGACAAAATAAAATCAGTATTAATACATACACAAGGCAAAAGCAGACAAATTGTTCTCAGTAACCAAGAGGCTCTTATGGATCATCATAATATTTACCAAAGCATACTGTAATGATTCTGCTAGGGGGAAACAATTTCTCTACATTTAAAAGCTACCAGTTAATTATTGCAGTAACAATAGAATCATCATCTTACAGCTACAAAGCATCAAGAGTGCTTACAAGATACCATACAATAATTAATCACTTAAATATACTTTATACAAGGCAGTTATCATATCAATATAGGATGCTACCACCTTGGGAAAATTATCCAAGTACAAAGTAAATTAAGGCAAAGTAACCC
>NC_051417.1:17750408-17750750 GCF_015228065.2 Penaeus monodon | reverse complement strand
TTTCACCATGAATTTTGCATATGATAGTGGTTCTGAAGGCTTGAGTTTGCTGTGTTTGTGGCCCATTGTATAGGCCTTCATTTCCAATAGTATGACTTATAAGAAAATGGCTGCATCTAGTAAAGGCAACCAAACAGCAACTTTTTTTTCCAACTTTTAATTTGAAGATATCACCTTCCATGCTCTATACAAATATTGATATGGTATATTATGGTATGACTTAACTGTATGTATTCTATTTTATATACTTTGGTAACTATTATCATTGTTTATTCATTTCATTTGCTTCAGACTGGTTGAATAGACTCTACTTCCAAAATTTAGTGTGCTGTTGATATTTCA
>NC_051417.1:17747408-17748459 GCF_015228065.2 Penaeus monodon | reverse complement strand
AAAACACATTCCTTAACTTTTATAAAGGATGACAATCAAATTATTCAATTGCAAGTAACATCTTATTTCCTCATGCTAAATTGTGTGTTTGTACATTATAGTAAATTCACCTTTGTGTGAGAACTAAAAGAAAAATAAAAACAAAATCTCAGAAATGTACTTCAATTAAGGTCAAGCTATCAATTATTTTTTTAAAAATCAAATGACTGAACCCATTTTGAACTATAATTGAAACAATCTAAAATATGTCTACTAACATGAATAATCAGTCCCCAATATCTTTCCTGTTCCATAAGCTAAATCCATGATCTCTCCTTCCATGTTATATCATTTGAAAGCACTTGAGTGAGGCAGAATTCTCTAACTCCTGCACTAACTTAACACTCCATAACACAAAAGACTGTGTCCAAGGTCAGAATAAAAGCTACAGTTCAAGTTATCTCTAAAAATACTTTCATATATTACTTATCAACATCTCCACACAAAGTTGTTGTAAATATTCAGTAAGCAATACTTTGACCTCTCCAAGATTAAACTACATAAACTCAAGCCTAAGCCTAAGATACAGAGGGGCAAGTAGGACTTACAACGTCATCTAGGAATTTATTGTACTTGTGGTACATTGGCTTTACACATTCACAAAACTGCCTAAATAGCAGTCTTCCTATAGGCTGTTGGTCCACTACATAGCTGTATCTTACATCTGGAAGAAAATAAATAGTATTAATACATACACAAGCAAAGCATACAATTGTCTCAGTACCAAGAGTCTCTTTATGGATCATCATAATATTTACCAAAGCATACTGTAATTATTCTTGCTAGTGGGAAACAATTTCTCTACATTTAAAAGCTACCAGTTAATTATTCAGTAACAATAGAATCATCATCTTACAGCTACAAAGCATTCAAGATGTGCTTACAAGATACCATACAATAATTAATCACCTTCAATATACTTTATACAGGCATTTATCATATCAATATATGGATGCTACCACCTTGAAAATTTATCAATTTACAAGTAAATTAAGGCAAAGTAACCCAATAA
>NC_051417.1:17746884-17747146 GCF_015228065.2 Penaeus monodon | reverse complement strand
GCCATGTATAGCCTTCATTTCCAATAGCTATGACTTATAAGAAAATGGCTGCATCTAGTAAGCAACCCCCAAAACAGCAACTTTTTTTTCCAACTTTTAATTTTGAAGATATCACCTTCACTGCTCTATACAAATGATATGTATATTATGGTATGACTTAACTGTTCTGTATTCTATTTTATATACTTTGTAACTATTATCATGTTTATTCATTCATTTCTGCTTCAGACTGGTTTGAATAGACCTCTACTTCCAAAATTTA
>NC_051417.1:17745479-17745568 GCF_015228065.2 Penaeus monodon | reverse complement strand
AAAACACAGATGCATCACACAAAAACTGTGCCCAAAAACACACCCACACAACACATGTACACATTACACCAACCCACATATACATGATG
>NC_051417.1:17745103-17745276 GCF_015228065.2 Penaeus monodon | reverse complement strand
CATTTACTAATCCGCTATCTCACCTATTTACTATTTCCTTGATTTTGAGATATCTATTTTTGTAGATTCTATTAGTGTTGTAGTAAAAAGAAATAATAATTGTCAAAAATGACAATGGGTATCACTATATAATTATGTATTTTTTTAGTCTCTTATAAAGAAATCATATATGG
>NC_051417.1:17743530-17745003 GCF_015228065.2 Penaeus monodon | reverse complement strand
TTTCTTACATGCGAGTAATGCAAGAAGTATGACTTTAATGACAAATAATAATATTCAAAATCCTATATGAACAAGACCAAAACCCAATCATACTTACAACAAATCTGGAATTAATCTTCTGAAGAATTTGCTTCTCTATAAGCACCATTGCTTCTCCTTTTCGCTTCTTTATTCTCTTCTTCTCTAATTTCTTGCACGCATACATCTTCCCTGTTGCTCTTACTTGACACGCACACACCTCCCCAAAGCCTCCTTTCCCTAGAACCCTGTACATTCTGAAGGTCTTGTATGTTACTGGTTGACTGAAAAGATATTTTGAAGGCAAATGAATACATGATAAACCAAAATGTATAGATAATATCAAAGATCAGAGTAGGGGGAAGTGACCATGAGAAAGCAGAGATTAATTATAGCAGAAAAATGTGTGTACATTATGCATATTTTTCTTTAAAAATAAATCACTATGGCTTAAAACCTTCAGATACATGTTTATTTTGTTAATGTTACTGGTTTACTGCCATGATAAATCTAAGAACCAGTCAAAATTAATGAAATGTTTCACAAGATTCAGATGACCATAAAACCTTTTGTTACATACACACCTAAAGATCAGAACTTCTAGACAACGAAACAAAAGCCATTCTTTGATACAGCAAGTACTAGGAATTCATCTAGCCTACTTTTACATTTCCACTGAATAATTTAAAGAGATTAACTTATTATCAATATCACCAAAAGGATGCTCCTTTTCTTTTAGGGTGGGGGGTGGCACTTTCTTGCATTTTACCTTTCTAGCCATTTCCATTGTAGATATCTGTGGAAGTACATGGAAGCCTCAAATTCCTTGAAAGGTTCATTAGCCAGGAAGAGCTTTACGTCGGCAACGCATCCTTGGAAGAGGTCCTTCTCCGCTGTGTCTCTGCTCAGGTTCTCCTTGCATGTTTCCACTAAGGACTCGTTCAAAATTCCCAAAATCTGCCATTCCATAAACTGAAAGAGAAGAAAAAAGTAAAGCACTACTCAATATCTAAATAACATAATTTTTAAAAATTTGGAAATCCCAAGGAACTTAACACTCAATAAATTATCTCACATAGTGAATTCTATATATATATCATCTTCTAATATCTAATGACTTACAGCTTTTTGAAGATATTTGTTAAATATGGTATGTGCAGCCTCTTGTCTCTTCTCATCTAATTCTACTTGGTACTGTTCCTGTAGAAACACATATATAACAAATAAGACGAACTGCATAATCACAATGATTTGTTTTTGCCCCCCTCCCCCAAAGCCCACACTAAAAATGTCTCTTGCTACAAAAATAATTATGTGAATTTTCTCTCTAAAATGGTCAAAACACCATATATGAACAATATACCTCTTATCTGTCAAAATAAAAAATAACAAATATGTGAGCAGCAAACAAAATAAACATATAAAGAAGAAGTGTGTTTTGTAAGTGTGCATATT
>NC_051417.1:17742534-17743408 GCF_015228065.2 Penaeus monodon | reverse complement strand
TCTGCCTACAAGTGTTTGCCTATATACTTTTGCCTGCAAGTGCGCTTTTGCCTGCAAGTGCACTTTTGCCTGCAAGTGCGCTTTTGCCTGCAAGTGTGTGCATTTGCCTGCAAGTGTGTGCTTGCCAGCAATTGCACATACTTGCCTGCAAGTGTGTGTGCTTGCCTGCAAGTGTGTGCTTGCCTGCAAGTGTGTGTGCTTGCCTGCAAAAGTGTGTGTTTGCCTGCAACTGTGCTTCTCTGCAAGTGTGTGCTTGCCTGCAAGTGTGTGTTTGCCTGAAAGTGTAATGCACTTGCCTGCAAGTGTGTGTAATTATCTACACAAGTGTGAACTTGCCTACAAAAGTGTGTGCTTGCCTGCAAGAGTGTTTGCCTCCATGTTTGTGTGCTTGATGCCATGTGTGTGGCTTAATGCCATGTTTGTGTGCTTGATGCCATGTGTGTGGCTTAATGCCATGTATGTGTGTCTGCCTCCATGTGTGTCCATTTGACTCCAAAAACAAATGAATAATACATATGTATGTGCATGAACCACTATAATTTCATCAAGTCTTTTCACACAACCTTCTGTAATTTACTGCGATAGCTCTGACGGTTAAATTAGCATGCATGTTTGTTTCTCCAAGAGAAGAGATTATGGAGCCCCCCACTTGAGGCTTGGTCAAGTAGGTGGCAATTTACAACTGTGTATATTTTGAAGATATTCAAGTAGAGACTCAAGGATTTGTTTTTCTGTGAAGAGAAATCTAAAAGGTTTAGATGTTAATGTGGTTTCTGACATTAATTGGGGCAAACTGTATGGGTATGAACTGTGATACTATCATTTTCATAATTGTAAATACCAAATCACTAACCATTACAAAATAATCATTTGG
>NC_051417.1:17738545-17739569 GCF_015228065.2 Penaeus monodon | reverse complement strand
TCCTTAACTTTTATAAAGGATGACAATCAAATTATTCAATTGCAAGTAACATCTTATTTCCTCATGCTAAATTGTGTGTTTGTACATTATAGTAAATTCACCTTTGTGTGAGAACTAAAAGAAAAATAAAAACAAAATCTCAGAAATGTACTTCAATTAAGGTCAAGCTATCAATTATTTTTTTAAAAATCAAATGACTGAACCCATTTTGAACTATAATTGAAACAATCTAAAATATGTCTACTAACATGAATAATCAGTCCCCAATATCTTTCCTGTTCCATAAGCTAAATCCATGATCTCTCCTTCCATGTTATATCATTTGAAAGCACTTGAGTGAGGCAGAATTCTCTAACTCCTGCACTAACTTAACACTCCATAACACAAAAGACTGTGTCCAAGGTCAGAATAAAAGCTACAGTTCAAGTTATCTCTAAAAATACTTTCATATATTACTTATCAACATCTCCACACAAAGTTGTTGTAAATATTCAGTAAGCAATACTTTGACCTCTCCAAGATTAAACTACATAAACTCAAGCCTAAGCCTAAGTCGAGGGGGGTCAACGTTGGATTATGTACTGTGTATGGTTCCATTACAATGCAATGGTTTTGGGTGGTCATGTGTATTACATTGGGTGTATTCATGCACAGAGTTTTGTCTCGTAAGTCTTTTATGATCTCATATATTTCAGAACTGTAATTTCTGTAGTGGAAACATTATGCTTCATTTAAACTAAGTAATGACTTATAACAGAGAATGGCGATCTTAAGACAAAAGCATCAGATTTTTTCAACTTTTACATTGAATTATCACCTTCACATAACTCTATACAGATTTCATATGTCATATATGGATGACTTACATCTGAAAATTATAATTTATATATAAATTAAGAAGCATAAGTATACAATAGTTTATGTCATCATTTCGCTTAGATGGTTGCTGAGTGGGACTTCATTACATTAAATAGTGTGCTGTTGTTTCATGTACATGCACATCATCTGTGCATAGAATGATGCA
>NC_051417.1:17737085-17737241 GCF_015228065.2 Penaeus monodon | reverse complement strand
ATATATGCCTTGACATACTCCCTCATATTCTCTTTATACTCTCACACATTCTCTTTTGCTTTCACACACAAACACAGATGCATCCACACAAAACTGTGCCCAAACCACACCCACACAACACATGTACACATTACACCAACCCACATATACATGATG
>NC_051417.1:17735736-17736618 GCF_015228065.2 Penaeus monodon | reverse complement strand
CCTTAACTAATCGACAGTGAACATCACATATTCCAAGCAGAATAGGGGGTAATAAAACAAAACCAAACTGCCCATACCATCAAATGGGTTAATCAGCTAAATTTAGAAATAAGTAATTATCAAATTTCATTATTAACCACAATAAAGTAAGTAAAGTGTGGCATCACATTATTATGGGATTGGCAATCTAGCTCTCATCATTTTTCTTGTATTAGAAACAAATAACCTGATTATTCTTCACTAATTTTTTTTTTTTTTGTTGATATAACCTGAAATCAATTCATAGAATTCAAAAAAGTTTGAAACACAAAACCTACTAAGTGACATTGACCAGGCCTTGTTATGTTTAGCTATTCACTAATACGACATATGCAAATAATGCTGATGACACAGACTTGAATACTATCAAGATTATGGTATTTGTTAAAAATTGGACTATCTACATTCCAGCAATGCTGTAGGTTCCATAACATTTCAGCAGTCCAGCAAATGTCAACAAACCTCTACCCTATATATATATGGGCAAGTAACCTGAGTGAATACAAAGACTACATACTTTCAGGTCTAGTCTTTCGCCTTGATCCCAGACTTGCATTTTGTTTTTCTTTTTATACATATATGTCAATCAGATGTTTATGCATGGTGAATACGATAATCATGTTCATGCTGGCTGACTAGATGAGAATCCTCCTCCAGTTGTTCATTTATCAAATTTTGGCTGATATTTTTATACCTTAAGTTCAAAATCTTGTTTTACGAGTAAAAAACAAATTCTTTGATTACAGGCTTCCTTTTCATTTTAGGTAAATTGAGATGATATATACTATACTATACATTTCTCTAATGACAGAATGTGTCATCTTACTGTATGCATTAGTCTAC
>NC_051417.1:17735613-17735714 GCF_015228065.2 Penaeus monodon | reverse complement strand
TTATGAGGCAACCAGCAAGTCATACAGAAGAATGTTTTCTTGCACACTAAATCTTCATTTATCTGACGGCCAAAAGACTACCTCCTCCATTAAAATGATCA
>NC_051417.1:17734854-17735588 GCF_015228065.2 Penaeus monodon | reverse complement strand
GGTTCCTTAACCAAGAATAACTTTTCAGCATTGCCTTTAAATATTTCAGGAGCATTCTTTTCATACCCATCCCTGAAATAAAATATGCAGACTCTGGAGTTTGTGTTGGTTTCTTTACCAGCTCTTGCTCTAAGCTATCAAAAATTCATAAATCATATTTACTTATGGCAAACTTGATGACAATGTTTTTATCAAACTATGCACAAAATACTTAATTGTTGATATCTTGGGTAAGAAAAATGTAAAAAAAAAAATCAAAGTTGAACTTTTACTTAGAATGTCTGTTCTTTATACCTCATCAAGATGGGGCCCTTATATTAAACGTTTAACATTAAATAAAAAAAAAATTCTAAAACCCCATCACATTAGGATATTTTGGGATCAAATTTTATATGAACCTCAAACAAGATCATCAAGTGAAGGAATCTAATTTGACTTGGTTAAGAGGCACATTAATTTATTTCTTAAAAGATGACTGAAGTCTAACACAAGTTTCTCCACAGCTATATTATGTTAAAATATTACGGCCAAAGGCAAATTACTTAAAATATGACGTGTAACACCAATTATACAACAGTCTAACAAATTCTAGTATTTCTAATATCTTTAAATATATTAACCGTATACTCTCACCAACACAACAGTGCAAGTAAATTTTGTTTAAAGATAGTGCCTTGTTACTATGGCAAAGTGACATGACAACTTTACCACTCCATATAAAATCACAGTATTGT
>NC_051417.1:17734335-17734699 GCF_015228065.2 Penaeus monodon | reverse complement strand
GAAAAAAATAAACTAGTGTACTTACCTAATTTGCTTTTTAAATCTAGACATTGTGATATATGTGGAAATTGTAAAAGTTTTTTCCATTTTTTGCTTTTTCCTTTATTGCTGTCTGACCCTCCTGAAATGAAAAGGAAAACAATAATTAGATATTTACTTTAAAGATGCATATTTCTGGGGGGAAAGAATGGTTTGGCATTCAATACAGGTAAATAAAAAACTATGTTAGTCATATCACATGAAAGATAGAAACAAAAGTTGTCAAAGTGAAATGTCACTCAGAAGGAACAAAAGAATGAGACACAACAAAAGGCAATG
This sequence comes from Penaeus monodon, assembly GCF_015228065.2. Taxonomy (NCBI): domain Eukaryota; kingdom Metazoa; phylum Arthropoda; class Malacostraca; order Decapoda; family Penaeidae; genus Penaeus; species Penaeus monodon. Next base: position 17,734,381 of record NC_051417.1, on the reverse strand, counting down.
GTCATTCTCTCACACTCTTACAGGGAAACTAGATACTCATGGGAAA
>NC_051417.1:17734159-17734306 GCF_015228065.2 Penaeus monodon | reverse complement strand
AACATACAGACAATAATGAAAATATGTTTATACATATATAAGTACAAAATCAGAAATTTATGAGAACTCACTGCTATTTACTCTGCTTATTTAAATCTGTATCTAGTATGCAGATTGTATTTTTTTATTGTCAAAGAAACTGGTACT
>NC_051417.1:17733558-17733657 GCF_015228065.2 Penaeus monodon | reverse complement strand
CATAAAAACTATCCAATGATTGGGGTGAGGATCCGGGAGGCCTATGAAACTGCCCTTTGATACAAATTGCTGTGCAGCCACCTACATAATTGAACAAAA
>NC_051417.1:17732974-17733221 GCF_015228065.2 Penaeus monodon | reverse complement strand
CCTTAACTAATCGACCAGTGACATCACATATTTCCAAGCCGAATAGGGTGGTAATCAAAACAAAACCAAACTGGCCCATGACCATCAAATGGTTTTAATCAGCTAAATTTTAGAAGTAAGTAATTATCAACTTTCATTATAACCACAATAAAAGTAAGTAAAGTTTGGCATCACATTATTTGGGATTGGCAATCTACTCTCATCATTTTTCTTGTATTAGAAAACAAATAACCTGATTTTCTTCCAC
>NC_051417.1:17732327-17732953 GCF_015228065.2 Penaeus monodon | reverse complement strand
GATATACCTGAAATCAATTCATAGGATTCAAAAAGTTTGAAACACAAAACCTGCTAGGTGCCATTTGACCAGGCTTGTTTATGTTTAGCTAATTCACTAATTACGACATATGCAAATCATGGCTGATGACACAGACTTGAATACTATCAAGATTATGGTATTTGTTTAAAATTTGGACTATCTACATTCCCAGCATGCTGTAGGTTCCGATAACATTTCAGCAGTCCAGCAAATGTCACAACCTCTACCCTATATATATATGGGCAGTAACCTGATGAATACAGACTACATACTTTCGGGTCTAGTCTTTCGCCTGATCCCAGACTTGCATTTTTGTTTTTCTGTTTATACATATATGTCATCCGATGTTTATGCATGGTGGAATACGATAATCAATGTTCCATTGCTGGCTGACTAGATGAGAATCCTCCTCCAGTTGTTTCATTTATCCAAATTTTGGCTGATATTGTTTATACTTAAGTTAAAATCTTGTTTAAATCTGAGTAAAAAAAATTCTTTTGATTACAGGCTTCCTTTCATTTAGGTAAATTGAGATGAATATATGCTATACTATAACATTTCTCTAATGACAGAATGTGTCATCTTACTGTATGCCTGTAGTCTAC
>NC_051417.1:17732203-17732305 GCF_015228065.2 Penaeus monodon | reverse complement strand
TTATGAGCACCCAGCAGTCATACAGAAGAATGTTTTCTTGCACATCTAAATTATGTCATTTATCTGACGGCCAAAAGACTACCTCCTCCATTAAAATGATCA
>NC_051417.1:17731406-17732178 GCF_015228065.2 Penaeus monodon | reverse complement strand
GGTTCCTTAACCAAGAATAACTTTTCAGCATTGCCTTTAAATATTTCAGGAGCATTCTTTTCATACCCATCCCTGAAAATAAAATATGCAGACTCTGGAGTTTGTGTGTTGGTTTTCTTTACCAGCTCTTGCTCTAGGAAAGCTATCAAAATTCATAAATCCATATTACTTATGGCAAACTTGATGACATGTTTTTAATCAAACTATTCACAAACTAACTTAATTGTTGATATCTTTCGGTAGAAAAAATGAAAAAAAAAAATCAAAGTTGAACTTTTACTTAGAATGTCTGTTCTTTATACCTCATCAAGATGGGGCCCTTATATTAAACGTTTAACATTAAATAAAAAAAAAATTCTAAAACCCCATCACATTAGGATATTTTGGGATCAAATTTTATATAACCTCAAACAAGATCATCAGTGAAGGAATCTAATTTGACTTTGTTTAAGAGGCACTTAATTATTTCTTAAAAGAATGACTGAAGTCTAACACAAGTTTCTCCACAGTCTAGTTATGTTAAAATATTACGGCCAAAGGCAAATTACTTTAAATATGAACGTGTACACCAATTATACCACAGTCTAAACAAATTCTAGTATTTCTAATATCTTTACATATATTAACCGTATACTCTCACCAACACAACAGTGCAGTTAAATTTTTGTTTAAAGATAGTGCCTTGTTACTATGGCAAAGTGACATGACACTTTACCACTCCATAATAAATCAACAGTATTTACATGTTCCATAATGTTTCACTTAATAACTC
>NC_051417.1:17730901-17731277 GCF_015228065.2 Penaeus monodon | reverse complement strand
GAAAAGAAATAAACTAGTGTACTTACCTAATTTGCTTTTTTAAATCTAAGACTTGTGATTATTGGTGGACATTGTAAAAGTTTTTTCCATTTTTTGCTTTTTCCTTTATTGCTGTCTGACCCTCCTGAAATGAAAAGGAAAACAATAATTAGATATTTACTTTAAAGATGCATATTTCTGGGGGGAAAGAATGGTTTGGCATTCAATACAGGTAAATAAAAACAACTATGTTAGTTCATATCCATGAAAGATAGAAACAAAAGTTGTCCAACAGTGAAATGTCACTCAGAAGGGAACAAAAGAAATGAGACACAACAAAAAGGTAGTGGTCATTCTCTTCACCCTCTTACCGGGAAACTAGATACTCATGGGTAAA
>NC_051417.1:17730727-17730873 GCF_015228065.2 Penaeus monodon | reverse complement strand
TAACCATAACAGACCATAATGAAATATGTTTATACATATATAAGTACAAAATCAGAATTTATAGACTCACTGCTATTTACTCGGCTTATTTAAACTGTATCTAGTATGCAGATTGGTATTTTTTTATTGTCAAAAGAAACTGGTAC
>NC_051417.1:17728626-17730091 GCF_015228065.2 Penaeus monodon | reverse complement strand
TTTTCTTCTCTTTCTCTTTCTCTTTTTTTTCAGTTACCAGTTGCCTTTGGACACTAAGAAAATACAATCTGCATACTAGATACAGATTTAAATAAGCAGATAAATAGCAGTGAGTTTCTCTAAATTTTCTGATTTTTGTACTTAATATATGTATAACATATTGTTCATATATTGTCCTTATGTTAAAAAGAAAAAGAAAAGACAACAAACAAATTTCCCATGATTATCTAGTTTCCCTGTAAGAGTGTGAGAGACTGACCATTGCCCTTTTGTTGTGTCCTCATTCTTTTTGTTCCTTCTGAGTGACATTTCACTTGACAACTTTTTGTTTCTATCGTTCATGTGATATGACTTAACAGTAGTTTTTTTATTTACCTGTATTGAATGCCAAACCATTCTTTCCCCCCAGAAATATGCATCTTTAAAGTAAATATCTAATTATTGTTTTCCTTTTCATTTCAGGAGGGTCAGACAGCAATAAAGGAAAAAGCAAAAAATGGAAAAAACTTTTACAATTTCCACATATATCACAATGTCTAGATTTAAAAAGCAAATTAGGTAAGTACACTAGTTTATTTTTTTCTAAATAAATAGAGAGAATGAAGTGTGTGTGCCTGTGTTGTATTAATGTTGTGCAACAAGTATGTCTTGTTGTATGTATTGATATTTAATGGTTCACATTATGTATATATTTGATTTAGGTGAAAGAGTATAAGTGAAACATGTATGAACATGTACAATACTGTGATTTTATATGGAGTGGTAAAGTTGTCATGTCACTTTGCCATAGTAACAAGGCACTATCTTTAAACAAAATTTACTTGCACTGTTGTGTTGGTGAGAGTATACGGTTTTAATATCTTTAAAGATATTAGAAATTACTAGAATTGGTTAGACTGTTGTATAATTGGTGTTTACACGTCATTTTTATAATTTGCCTTGGCGTAATTTTTAACATACTATAGCTGTTGAGAAACTTGGTTAGACTTCAGTCATCTTTTAAGAATAAATTAATGTTCCCCATCTTAACCAAGTCAAATTAGATTCCTTCACTTGATGATCTTGTTTGAGGTTCATATAAAATTTGATCCCAAAATATCCTAATGTGATGGTGGTTTTAGAATTTTTTTTTTATTTAATGTTCAACGTTTAATATAGGGCCCCATTTGATGAGGTGTAAAGAACAGACCATTCTAAGTAAAAGTTCAACTTTGATTTTTTTTTGTACATTTTTCTACCCAAGATACAACAATTAAGTATTTTGTGCCTAGTTTTGATAAAAACATGTCATCAAGTTGCCCATAAGTAAATAGATTTATGAATTTTTGATAGCTTAGAGCAAGAGCGTGGTAAAGAAACCAACACAAACTCCAGATGTCTGCATTTTTATTCATGGGTGGGGTATGACAAGAATGCTCCTGAAATATTTAAGGCAATGCTGAAAGTTATTCTTGGTTAAGGAACC
>NC_051417.1:17728500-17728601 GCF_015228065.2 Penaeus monodon | reverse complement strand
TGATCATTTTAATGGAGGAGGTAGTCTTTTGGCCGTCAGATAAATGAAGATTTAGTGTGCAAGAAAACATTCTTCTGTATGACTTGCTGGTTGCCTCATAA
>NC_051417.1:17727611-17728479 GCF_015228065.2 Penaeus monodon | reverse complement strand
GTAGACTAAATTCTACGTATATGACACATTCTGTCATTAGAGTAATTTATAGTATAGTATATATCATCTCATTTACCTAACTGAAAAGGAAGCTGTAATCAAAGAATTTGTTTTTTACTCGTACACAGATTTTGAACTTAAGGTATAAAAATATCAGCCAAAGTTGATAATGACAACTGGGGAGATTCTTCATCTATCCAGACCAGCATGAACATGGATTATCGATGCACCATGCCTAAACATCTGATTGACATTATGTGTATAAAAAAAAACAAATGCAAGTCTGGGATCAGGCGAATACTAGACCTGAAAGGATGTAGTCTTTGTATTCACTCAGGTTACTTGCCCATATATTATATAGGGTAGAGGTTTTGTTGACATTTGCTGCTGCGTGATGTTATTGAACCTACAGCATTGCTGGAATGTAGATAGTCCAATTTTTCAAATACCATAATCTTGATAGTATTCAAGTCTGTGTCATCAGCATTATTTGCCATATGTCGTATTTAGTGAATAGCTAACATAACAAGGCCTGGTTCAAGTCACTTAGTAGGGTTTTTGTGTTTTTCAACTTTTTTGAATTCTATGAATTGATTCAGGTTATATCACAAAAAAAAAAAATTTAGTGAAGAATATCAGGTTTATTTGTTTTCTAATCCAAGAAAAATGATGAGACTAGATTTGCCAATCCCATAATAATGTGATGCCATCACTTTTACTTACTTTATTGTGGTTATATGAAATTTTTGATCATTACTTATTTCTAAATTTATCTGCTTCACCCTTTGATGGTATGGCATTTGGTTTTGTTTTTTATTCCCCCTATTCTGCTTGGATATGTGATTGTTCACTGTCGATTAGTTTAAGG
>NC_051417.1:17727337-17727523 GCF_015228065.2 Penaeus monodon | reverse complement strand
TGATAAAAGAGAAAAAAAGGAATGTTTATTTATGTCAATGCCATTATTGTTTAGACATATTATTATTTCATTTTTACTACAACACTAATAGAAATCTACATAAATAGGATATTCTTCAAAAAATCAAGGAAATAGTTAAAATATGTGGATAGGCGGGATGAGTAAAGATTTTATAAAACATTCAAT
>NC_051417.1:17727188-17727286 GCF_015228065.2 Penaeus monodon | reverse complement strand
TAATTTTGTTTACAATTTATGTAGGTGGCTTTCACAGCATTTGTTATCAGGAGTTTTTCTAGGCCTCCCGGTCTCACCCCAACCTTGGATAGTTTTTG
>NC_051417.1:17726953-17727168 GCF_015228065.2 Penaeus monodon | reverse complement strand
TCAAAGTATAACATCACTGTATTATGTGGGTTGGTGTAAATGTGTACATGTGGTTGTGTGGGTGTGGTTTGGGCACAGTTTTTGTGTGGATGGCATCTGTGTTTGTGTGTGAAAGCAAAAGAGAATGTGTGAGAGTATAAAGAGATATGAGGAGTATGTCAGGCATATATGGATTATAGGAAGCCAGAAGAGTATGAGGGAGTGTGATAAGACGC
>NC_051417.1:17723795-17723968 GCF_015228065.2 Penaeus monodon | reverse complement strand
TAAGGAAGCTTTACAAAAAGCAAATTAACGTGTTTTTCAAATAGAAAAATAGGGATACGCCAATACAAGAATGAAAATATGCTGAAAGCCATAGAATTTTAGACTTAACATTTGGTGCTCACAAATAGAAAACATAAATGTAGAGATTTTATTAGCATTTTATAAGATATACA
>NC_051417.1:17723059-17723374 GCF_015228065.2 Penaeus monodon | reverse complement strand
TAACTGATTCTATAAAAGAATATACTCTAATAAATAAATGATTACTAGTACACATACTTCCTGAAACAAGTACAAACTTGGGCCTAGATATAACTTAAAATGTAATACCAAATATATCCCCAATACCCCCCACAGAACATACAAATAAACTTTATGGACAATATCAGAAAAAATACTCCTCAAATTATCATTCAAAGGCTATACCAAGAATTAAGAAACTTCCTATGAAAACTTCAGTAAGATTTTCAGACATTTCAAAGATAAAAGAACAAGAATTAACTGTAATAAAGTTTTTATTCAGAAGAAAAATATAAC
>NC_051417.1:17722750-17722823 GCF_015228065.2 Penaeus monodon | reverse complement strand
TGTGATTAGCTCAAAGAAGTCCTGAAATAAATAACTTCATGTTCAAAAATCCCAAATTGTATTATAAAAGAAA
>NC_051417.1:17720871-17721386 GCF_015228065.2 Penaeus monodon | reverse complement strand
TTACGATAACTTATCCCATTTTCATGCACATGAGCATTTATGTGCTCTTATGGATGCAAAGAAGAGGGCTTGCAGTTTTTAGGATTAAGGGTTAATCTCCTCTGAAGATGTTAAGAATTTCTATAATATCACAATTTTTTTTTCTTTCAGCTCCAGAAGTGATAGACAATGGAAATACACATTTTCCCCCGACTGGTTTAGCTTGGATGCTAATATATGAAATGATTGAAGGACAACTCCCCTTTCCCAGCCGTAAAAAAAAGGTATGTTTTTACAATATGCTTGACACATAGTGAGAGAAAGAGAGACTAGTTTGTGATGGTTTGTGTAAAAATTTGATTTTTTTTGGTTGGCATATTGATTAATGCTGATCCACAGGTAAAACGGGGAAAAAGTAGATCGCCGATGAAAGAACAGCAAGAAAAATACTCTCATAATTTTCTGAGAGGCAAGTTAATATGTCAAAAGGTAAATTGTTATTATGGATATTGTTATATTGAGGGTGGTGGTGGTGG
>NC_051417.1:17718800-17720708 GCF_015228065.2 Penaeus monodon | reverse complement strand
AGTCATTGTGGAAAAAGGCATTAGCTTAGAATGTTTGAATTCTGTGCCCGGGAAACGATGCTTGTAATTGTCTTTGGGGTTAATTTTTTTGTAGCTAATAAAGTGAAGTATGGTGTGTTAAAGACTTGAGGTATTTAATGTTTATCAATGTAGATTTTCACATTGACATTTGTAGCATTTCATTTAGATCAGTGTTTATGTAAATGGGTCAGCTTTTTCTTGAGATTTTTGTGAGAGAAAGAGGAAAAAAAAAAAATGCATTGAGAACCATTGGTGGATTGAAATCGTACACAATACATGGCAGACATATGCCTAACCAGGGATTAGTTGGTGATGGGCATTTTAGGAGTTAGTGTTTGGTTTGTTAGTGTTTTATTATTTTGATTATGAATTTATTTAATTTTCAGCAACAATAAAAGTTCACATTTACATCTCCTTTGCAGCTACTCAAGAAGAATGCACGAGAACGACTGGGATGCAATCGGGGTCGACACGGTGCTGCTGAAGTCAAGAGTCATGACTTCTATCGTAATGTCAACTGGAAGAGATTAGAAGCTGGCATTTGCGATCCTCCCTTTGTTCCAGATGTAAGTGTAGCTACTCCTTTTGCTTTGATATCTTTGGTTGCATTGTAACATCAGAAGTTAGGAGCTCATGCAAGAATGTTGATGAATTTGGTCTTAATCATTCTTTAAAGAATTTATTAATGATTTTGTTGATAAAAAATATATATATTTTAAAGGGCTTACTGAAAAACAGGAAGTTAGGAACAATTGATCGGTATTAGTCTATATTTAGGAGGGGCAGGTGCAACTCCTTCTACTTGATACAAGTGCTGAAGACAGGAAAATGATGTTACATATTGAAAAGGGCAGTATCTTTGACAGGACAGCAGAGGGGAAAAATTTGCTCCATCTGAAATAGACCATAGGACCCTCTTCATGTAATGGAAAATAAACAAAAAGAACACCTTGTTGAAAAGGGACACGGTAGTTGACAGTGATGACAGTGAGGATTTTATAGCTGTACTAGCTACAACAAATTTGGTATTGTCAAGCTTACTAAGCAAGTATTTATGGTTGCAGGCAAGGGCTGTTTGAGGCAGTTAGGCCCTGACTTGAAATGGATTAACTGTATTCAGTATACTTGTTTAGGTAGACTTTGCCTTAAAAGTGATCCTTTTGTATTTTGTGCAGGAATAAGAAATAATTTAGGTAACTTCATGGGTACGGTAAGAGAAAATCTCTATTTTTATGGCAATTTTCTGTAATGTTTGACTGTGTAGAGTCATTGCAATGTAAGTCTATTTGTAGCTTGAGAACTGATGTCGTATCTGCAAAGTTGTATCTAACAAGTCTTCCAGTTATCACTTAAAATTATTAAAGCTTTGAGAAGCACCAGAAACTGTGAATTAAAATCAGAGGGGTGGACAGAACATTAGGAGAGCAAGGCTTGGAAGCAAGAATGGCTTATGCAATAATACACTGTACCTGAGTACTATCTGTATATATGTGGTGTGGAGAAGCAGGTAATTGATGCTACTGACTTTTATTTCAGAATGTGAAACAATTTGTACAGTTAGGAGAAAAAAAAATAATGCAGAAGTTGTGAAAGAATGCAGCAATATATGAAATAATGATTTATTTAAAGAAAATACTAATATTGACAAATGACTTTCATTATGATAAAATCAGAAAGGAGTGAGCAAGGAATATTCAGTGAATTACTGTAATATTTCTTTAAACTAGTGGCTGTAGACAGTGGGATATAAATCACCCTAAGTTGTGATAGGTACAATAATTCATTACACCAATAGCAGTCATATTTCCTGTGTCACTAAGCATTCACTGAAATGCTATGCTGTTTTGATTCTTTGACAGTGATAAAGCATAAAAATATGGAGAGATA
>NC_051417.1:17717927-17718760 GCF_015228065.2 Penaeus monodon | reverse complement strand
TAAGCACTGTGTTAACACAACACCTGAAACCTACCTAAGATTTTTTTCTTTCCAGCCACATGCTGTATATGCCAAGGATGTACTGGACATCGAGCAATTTAGCACAGTGAAGGGGGTAAACCTGGATGCCACAGATGACTCCTTCTACTCTAAGTTTAACACAGGCTCAGTTTCCATCCCATGGCAACAGGAGGTGAGTGGGCTTGAGTCTGGTAATAGGATACCGGTATGTATATTGTATAATAGTACTTCTGCATGATATTGATGAGGCTAGAGTTGTTGGATTTTCCCCACTTTATTGCTTATTGTTAGATGATATTTTAGCTGACAAGTCTTACCGTCTTCCTTAGTGAAGGAAATATGGTGGTGATATATATGATTAATTGATCATTACTATTGTTATATAGTACCTTAAATTTTTATTATTGGTATTCATTTGTACATTATTGATATCAATTTGTAAATATGATTAATTTATAATGTAGACTTTGAATGAAATAGAGAAAAAGAGAAAAAAATAATGAGCATCAGGCAGATGATTCAGAAATTGGAAGATGTGATTATCAGGATTCATATATATAGTTTTCCACTCATGCTTCTCGTGCTGTCATAGATATTTTTTGTTTTGTTTCCCATATTTCTTGAAGACAGAAATATGTATTTACTTATTGATTTCCCTAATATTATTATTTTTACAGAGTGGAGTTTGTCAGTTTTTCAGTGCACTTTATCCTTTCTTTATCTTAGAGGTAAAAATGGCTCCTGTTAGTTTATTTAGCAAATATTTGGTATGTTCTAAAATTTTCATGTATTATTCATTAACCCAAAGAAGC
>NC_051417.1:17717395-17717703 GCF_015228065.2 Penaeus monodon | reverse complement strand
CCATGAGAACCATTCAAGTTAAAAATCTGGAATCTATAGAAAATGAAAGCTACAAATTTGAAATCTATAAGCATTGTTACATCACCACATTGCAGTAGATTAGATTATGCATTAGAGCAATGTTTCAGTAAAAAAGCGCAAACAACAGTCTCACTAATTGGAGATTTAGATGTAGATTGCACCAGCACAACGCACCAAAAAAGCAAGAAACCTGGTGCTATTTTAGAAGAATGTGGTATTTTCCTTTAGGTGTATGCAGCAAGAATGCTGATGTAGAAAATTGCTTTAGTTGTAGTAGAGTATATTAG
>NC_051417.1:17716158-17717196 GCF_015228065.2 Penaeus monodon | reverse complement strand
TGCTTAACATTATCTCGCTTAGACTTGGTTCACCGTGTTTAGTTTGAGTTTCGCCTGTTCGTTTTTTCTCCCTTATTACTTTGTCTTTTTTATGTTTGATTTGATTTCTTGGTTCTTTATTAATATATTGTATTGCTATTATTAAGATTTGTTTGTGATTTTGATTTTAGTTTTAAGTATTACTTTTATTATTCTTTATTTATTTAACTTTTTTTTTAACTAATAAGTTGTTTGATTTGTGGCAGATGATAGAAACAAAGTGTTTTGAGGAACTGAATGTGTTTGGGCCAAATAACACACCCAGTAATGATCTAAGACTGGATCTGCCCCCGCCAGAGGACAGCAAGAGTTGCTTCCCTTTCAGAAGACGGGTACGTGCCACGTGTGGATTGGGACATCTATCCAACCTGTTCTGGTTTGCATTCTTTTATTCTGTACATTTTTGTGAATATATAGCAATCTGTATATTGTATAAAGATCAAGAATTTATTGTACCCTTGTGATAGGCCCAGTGATATTTGTGTGTGGATATATGTCACTGATGATCTTGCAGATATGGATTGCATATAAGCATGGCTTTGATGACATAACTTGTACTTTCTATCAGTGTCATGGTATTCCTCCCTCCATTTTAATATGATAAGTATAGTTCCTAGTGTATGTTTCCCTCTTGGGGCATTGAGTGATAGCAGACTCGCCTTTTTTCAGCGGCGGAGGTAGCTAGGAGGTTGCCGTTTTGCATGAGAGAACATCATCATCATCCAGGAACATCCAAAGCAGAGAATCAATCATTGGGAGTTCATCATATTCCCGCCAAAGCATCTGAGGTTCATCTTCATTTCCTGAATATCACCTTCGAGGCATCTGGGGTTCGCCTTCCACGAGTCAGCCGCAGAGAAGAGGCACAGATGCCACCCATTTTTGTCCCTTAGTGCCAAGTGATTTAGAAGATGATAAGCTTAGACTTAACATTTTGAGAGCCCATGGATAGGACGTTTTTGTTAGGAAGGAAAACTAGAATCTAAATTTTATTTTGGG
>NC_051417.1:17715954-17716135 GCF_015228065.2 Penaeus monodon | reverse complement strand
TGTTTATTTTATTAACAGGACCTTTTTTTTTTTACTTTTGAGTTTTTGTGATAATGCTTTTTTCTAGTAATTCTTAAACTGAAGAATCTTAAGTCAGAGATGACTAAGAATGTTCAGAATTTGACTATATTTTTTTTAAGCTATTATTTTTATATTTTTTTGAGTGAAGCCCAAAACTTCT
>NC_051417.1:17713702-17714579 GCF_015228065.2 Penaeus monodon | reverse complement strand
CCTTTAATTTAATTTTGGGCTCTGAAAATGTGAAAACTTAACCCTTCAGGGATAGGCATCAATGCTGGCAGTGTCTCCTGTAAGGCCAGGTATCTTGTGGGAGAATAACAGATGTTCAGTCACTGTTCTGTATTGTAAATGTGGGTCATCTATACTACATTGTATTTATTGTTAACCAAGGGTGTATTACACTTGGGGGACATGTTTCCCCTTAATCACTTTTCTTAAAGGGAATGCCAGGAATTTGACTTGCAAAATCAGGGAGCAAAGATACTGATAGTACTTGACCATTCCTTGATGCATTTATATGTTACTGTCATTTTTTAAAATAAATTTTATGGATTGTGTTTGTTCAAGATTTCATTATTTTTATGGATGCTGCTACTTTTGCATACATAGAATAATTTTAGATTTTTTTTTTAATCAGTGTAATTAGTGAAAGGGTGGTACAGTAAAAGATACTTGAGGAATGTGAGCTATGTCAATGGGCATTTTGATTACAGTAGCTGGCTACTGAAACATGATGTATGCTTCACCTTCCTCAAGCTCATTATCTTTTGCATATTTCCCCATTTGAATTCAAAATGTATGTAATAATCTCTCAAGATTTTTCATTGTGCTTCATGTATTGAAAATGCCCTTTTATCTTTTTTTTTTTTTTCTAAAGTAAACAGTGATCTGAAAATCGAAGAAAATGTTAGGGTCTAAGAATCGGTTGAAGTTCAATCTGACTTGGAGTCGGACCCGTTGTGCTGAGGGGTTTGCGGCTCACGTAACAGGAAGAATTTACACTCTAGGGTTATACTCTCTCCATGAAGGGTTAAATTGTAAACTGAATTTGGACAGTTGAAGCACCGTCCTAGAAGCCATATATATA
>NC_051417.1:17713495-17713678 GCF_015228065.2 Penaeus monodon | reverse complement strand
GTGGAAATTTAAGGTCAGTATTTGTCTAATGTGTTGTTTTAGGACTACAGACTAATACAGTCGTCAAGGGATCATTTGGGAGTAATCAACCCATGAATAATGATTTTTGTATCTGGTTTTAGTCATCTACATTGTTTTATGCTTTAATTACAGTATTTAATGACTGCATGAAATGGACATCAA
>NC_051417.1:17711748-17712680 GCF_015228065.2 Penaeus monodon | reverse complement strand
TTTAGTCTTCAGTGTGAAAATTTGTGCTCTCTTACCTTGGTTGAATATAAAGGCCAATATAAGTTGTGGAGAAAAAAAAGCTCAAATGAAACTGGTTGTAAGTAGTTGCACTAATATGTTGTTTTGTGGAACCTGGGAACCTATTGCTCATTAAGAGACTACAGTGTATGTGCAAGTAACTTTTGTGTTCATTCTGGAGTGTACATCTTTTGTAGAAAAGAAATATCTCCTATGCTCTAGGCAGGCTGTGGCTTCCTGTAGCCAGAGAAACAGGAGGGGGCAGGGGCTAGTTAGGCCTTGTTTTGTTTTATGGCAGTCTGAACATAGCTTGATTTAGCATTGATGATTATTGGTAGTGGTGTATGTGTGAGGTACTTTTGAATAGGATTGTTTTTTTATTTTTTTCACATCTATTTTGTTCAAGTTGTTATTTTTGTTGTTTCTTTGAGAAGTGATTTTATTTTGACTTGTACATTAGACTGTTCTCAGGACATTGTTCCTTATCTAGTGACATTATAAAAATTTGCATTTTCTCCTCTGTATAATGTTGGCCTGCCTTGTTTCATTTTATTATTTTCTTATTTTTTCTCCACTATTGTGTTATAATTGCCTAAGATATTCATGAGTCCAAAACTAGTTGGGGTGTATCAGGTGTATCAGGAATGAGCTTTTTGAGTTTACAAGGAGAAATTTGAATAGTAATAGTAGTGGAAAGACTATGGAATAATTATCAGTTAGGAGAAGTTAGAAGTGAACTGATTAAAAGAAAAATTATTACTGAAGTGTAAAGCCAAGGACAAATGTGTAAGGAAATTCATATCTATATTGGGAAAACTATTTTGCAAGACCTTCTGGCATAATTATAACACTGTGGCAGTAAATGCTTCCGTCTCCTAGTGTTGAACCTGTCCTGAGATTTGTCACAATGAGAC
>NC_051417.1:17709788-17711708 GCF_015228065.2 Penaeus monodon | reverse complement strand
TGGATCATCCTATTATTTTTTAACTGCAGAGTCCTAGGAGGGTACATATTGTTATAGATGGTGAAAGGGGTTTGGCAAAGTCATTTTAATAGTAACCTTTTCGTATATTTCCTGTTATAGTTTATCCACGCAGTTTTGCGGAGGTGGAAGAGCATGATAATTTTCATTAATTTTCCCTCATGGTTCATACTCATTGCAACATTTCATGTATTCGATCTTCCTAAAGATAAAACTGAAGCCAGAATGTTTCAACAATTCAGCAGTTTCTTCTCTGTATATCCAGGTTGTAAGACAACTGGTAGTGAAACATTAGCCATTACAGACATTTACATTAACTCCTATATTTGATAGAATTATTGAGCTATTTTTTTTATTGATACAATTAAAGGAATCAAATGACTTATTGCAGATTGTGATGTTATTTTGTTAAAACTATTTTAATTCTGTTAGGATGTATATTCTTGCTAGTCAGGGACACTGTACTCTGTTAATGGAGGAAAACAGACCTAAAATACCTCTGCACAAATTGACAAGATCACTACTGACAAGGGACATTATTTTTATCTTGTCTTGGCACTATTAGTGAGGAATCTCAATATCACTACAAGTTGTACTGTCACCAGCAAAACAGATGTGAACAGATAATAATATTATGTTGATGAGACTTGTACCAAAGCATCATTTTTACTAGTGAACGACATTGTAATAGTCATTGTCATTGAGGGACTTTTTAACTGTTTAGGTAATGTTATGTCTAGTGAGGATCCATACTACTATTTTCACATGGTGTTACTAATGATGAAGAACCTCTGTTGTGAGTGTGGGGTTGTAGGATGAAACACTTCAGCTACCTATGGTACTGTATTGAATTGTCTTCAGAAATTGCAACAGATCAGTAAAAAGTTTAGATACATTGGATTTTGGTGTTAAGAGTATCAGTTTCATGTCATGAAATGAAATTTCCTTGTGATTGTTTTCTTTTTTCTAGAAATTGCTAAGCACTTGTTATGAATACTAGTGTAACTTGCAGATATTTTGACACAAGTCAGTTGATAAGGAGTAATGATGTAGCATGCATAGTGTCATTACCCACCACTGTATTGGCTTTGGTAGAGGGACATTGTAGATGTGTGCATGGTACTTTTATCCAGTATTGCTATGGCAACACCAGGGGGCTAAAGCTTGGGAGACTTAGCATATGTGTCATTGTCACCTACCCTTGTGGATGCCACGGTGCATGAGGGAGAGACCATGTATCTTGACACAAAGCATTGTTACCTGCCAGTGTCATGGTCAAGGTGGAATGAATGGGAGAGTCTGTGAGAGTGCTGTAGCATGTATTGTATCATTGAATGCTAGAATTGAAGCACAGTGAAATCTGATCCTTTGTTACTTGGTAACACAGCATTACCCATGAAAGTGTTTTTACAAACAAGTAGGCATATGAACAGCCAGTGTCCCTACACAAAAAGATTAAAGATTATTCTTTTAATAACATGATATATTTCCAAATGAAGAAGTAGCATGGATTTAAGATACTTTAAGAGGTTGTCATCAAAGACAACATTGTTTAAAAATGGTAAATGTTACATCGTGAGATTCATTTACAGCCACTTGCAATGTTGTTTCATTAAAGGAAGTGCATTGTGCAAACCCTGTAACACTATTTCCTTTATTGTGTTCAGTGAAAGCACCTTGAGCCTCTAACATGTGTAAATAACTGCATATGGCTATTGGCTATAAAGGGGTACTATTTAGGTCAGATACTCCCAGAGTCCACTGTACAGTCATTGGGCACAACTAGAGCCCATGTACAGTGTTGTAAGTGCAGAGTTCTCTTACAAATAGGCCTATATTTTTAATTCCAATTGAGTTATTTTAGGTTCATTTTTGTCATTTATTTAGATATCATTTTGATTT
>NC_051417.1:17707424-17709302 GCF_015228065.2 Penaeus monodon | reverse complement strand
CTCATCTTAAGTTTCATTTGTTTTCTTTTTATATTCATCTCTCTCTTTGTGCATTCTCAATCTTTTAGACCTTCCCTTTTATTATACTGCCGTATGCATGAGCGTCATTTTGCTTGTTTTTTCTCTTGAAACTACTTAAATTATAAAGTGTTTTGTCCTTTTTATGTTACCATCTTCACACACTCTTAAACATAACAGTGTGAGGTTAACTACCCTGTTTCATGCAGACTGAATTGACCCAATGGGAATATTTTATAACTACTCTTTTTATAATTACAATACATCTTTGTAAACACTGGAATCTACAAAGCTAAGAGAAATTGTTGTGGGATGTGTCCTACCCCTACAATTCACAAGTTAAATGATAACATTTGTAGAATTGCTGCAGTAAAAGCCTTTAGAGCCTTTTATTTATTCAAAGTATAGATTGATGTATATGTATTTTTGGTTGTTTAATAATAATTGCATAAAAAAAGTCTTTTGTAAGGGAAGGGATGGTATTTTTTATTTTGCACATTCAATGCTCTGAGGCTTGGATAAACTGGTTCAGATAAAAAATAATTGTATACTTGTACAGTAAATTATAATTCCTTTAGACCTTTTTAGAAGTTTGTAGCTTGTGAGCACGTACAAGTTACCTACAAGCTTTGATTTTATACCAAGGGACTGATATACAGAAAATACCTGGTACTGCCATAGTTAGGGACTAATTCATTAGTAGTTTAGAGGTGTTCACAGGCAGAGCATTTTGGTCTAATAGGAGGAACTGTCATTCTAGTCTGTGTTGGTAGGAACTTTGAATTTATGTCGCTATGTTGGATAATCACTGGATTGCAATGATTTTTTTTAGATGCAACCAGAAATATAGCTGCTCAGATTTTAAAGAATACAATGTCCATGTAGATTGTTATTGGTGGTCCATTCATCTTTGTCCTCCTCATTTCATGACCTGTGCTTTTTCACCAAGACTCAAACCTGCTGCGGTATTTATTTAGACCTATTCAGGTGAATATTTCAGGGGCAGGAAGTAGAATCATGAGCATAGTTGTTACAGGCAGACACTGTAATAACGATGTCAGTATTGCTTCAAATCTCCAAGAATTGTCTAAAACCTTGATGTGATATGTTTAATGGATTAGAAATGTTGATTTAAGTGGTTTTCATGTGTTTTCAATCATCCTAGAACAAGTTTACTAGGAATTTGTATATCTGTTAAACATTTTAATAGTATTCAAAATCTAGTTGGCATGGGATTGAGTACAATATGCAGATTATGATAAATACTTGATAAATTTGAGGTTATACTTTTTTCAAATATTGTATTAATGCCTAAGAAATGATAATGTGATGCATATCCAGTGTTTACTGATTGCAGTTGTGAAGTATAACGAGGTCGCCAGATAGCAGTAATATGTATAGATATTTGAACCAGATTTATAGTAATCATTGACAGCAGACAATAGTTTTCTGCAAAGCTTTATAAGCAGTAGAAAATATGCTTGCCAAGATTTATTTTCTATACTTTTGAGTATTTGCAATGATTGCTATAAAATTGCAGTTTTAATTAAAAGGGACTTGCTAAGAGTTAGTGGTAATCATTGATCTTATGATTGCCATATTACACATCAAGACAATACAAATGTAGGCTAGACATATTGTGTACAGTATTGTATCTTGTCAGTGACTCCTAAATGTGTTTGTATGTAATCATTTCAGTCTGCATGGAAGGTACTGCACTACATCACTTTATAGAGACAGTCATCAGACAGCAATGTCAGCATATAAAAGTTGTGGTTTCTCGCCACTAGTTTTATGTGCAGAACAGATCATTTAACATTTCACTTCATGGTACAAAGTCATTTATAGCTTATTTCAGTC
>NC_051417.1:17705998-17707380 GCF_015228065.2 Penaeus monodon | reverse complement strand
GTCTTCAGAACAGTTTATAATTTGATAAATGTATTTAGAGTATGGCAGTACAGCCACAGAATTTTATGGAATTCCTTTCTTAACAGATAAAGATTACCAAAGCCAGTGTAATGGAAATAAATATTTTCAGGGTTTGTACACTAGTAATAATTGTATGTTTGAAAGATGTATAAGGTTTACAGTGACAAAAGAAATCATGACAGACTCCAAGTAAAGACCCTGTAGTAGCATGTTGAGCGCTGCACGAGGTATGGAGCATCTCATACTGAAGGAGCTATCATTCCCACCTGGGAGAGGTAGTCCTGCTAGGTAGTCCTGCCAAGTAGTTGAGAAAAGAAAACTACTTGCCAGCTGGCAGCACCCCCCTCCTCCCTTGCACCAAGAGTACCAACCACAGGTGTGTTTGTAAAGAACTGACACCTGGGCAAGGTGAGATACCAAGTAAGCTAGTGACGGGCCTTCTTGTAAGCTCTAGTGTAGCACAGGAATTGAAAGTTGATTTTTCTGTAAAGTTTTCAAAGATCAAAAAAAATAAGTGACAACAAATCAAAGGCTTAGTAATCAGCAGTCAGTTTCTGTGATTATCAGGGGTTATGAAAACGTGTGATTGTCACAAACAGCGTGCAGGCTTGCCTCGCACAGGTGTCTTGGATGTGTAGTGTTGACCCCTCTCGCCTCCCACCAGCATTCCTTTTGTCCTCATTAGTCCAGAATTATGTTTTGAAAATCACTTTCAATTTATTAATGTCACTCTACTCATACTGTGCTATTTGGAAACCTGTCTCCCTTAGTCTTGCATTTGAATTTAGTATGTGTTACCTGGGTACTAAATATACAGTATATTTTTTATAACCTGCCTTTATATTTTTGGATCATTTTGCATGAATGTATGATTTCTAGTATGCTCTATCACTCCAATATACCCTGTTTAATTTTGATATTTTAAGTTCGAAACTGAAGACGTCACTCATAGATTTTGGAGATAAGTAGTCTCACTTCGTCATTTTCAACTCTGACTTTTGCATAGTATCTGGTTCTGTATTTCATGATAGCGTATCTGGAGATCGTTTCTTGTGACTGAAAGATTTCATAATTTCTGGTTTCCCTTTCCAAACCCTCGCTCCTTGACCCCTAAACCCCCTGGGAGAAGTTTGCCATGACATCACCATCTCTGTAACTGTCAGTTTTTGCACGTGTCACTTCCTCATTGTGCAGACATTCACTCTCCTGTCAGTTTTTGTTTTTCTTTCCTTTCCCGTCTTTGCCTCTTTCACTTTGACCTTTCCGATTTATTTCCTTATGCATTCCACACGCATTCTTTCTGGATTTCGTTACCATCCATTTCGAATTTGCTTCTCTTTTCACACCTCAACCATCTCGAA
>NC_051417.1:17704396-17705827 GCF_015228065.2 Penaeus monodon | reverse complement strand
AAACCCGTTATGAAGCGCTCCCAGGTTTAGAGCACGACAAAGCGACCCGTCACCCGCATAATCTAGTATCGATGTCAAGTGTGTTTGTAGCGTTTATTATGCGGCAGAATCATCTGGCTTGGTACTTTAATACCTCAATTATTTATGTGAATGTTGTAAGTAAATATACTCTGTTCTCTAGTTGAGTTTTTTATTCGTTTCCTTCAAAATCTTTTTTTTTTGTCGAACCCCTGTGCTTAGTACCGTCAATGAAATATGATGGAATGAGAAATTACGAGATGAAGGATATTGCAGTATAGAAAAGATTTAGAAACGTGAAATTGATATACTGTTGATATTTAGAAGAAGAAAATAAAAGTAGAGAGGGCAGAACACACAACTGATACCTTAATAAAAGTTTCAAGCATATCAGAATTATCAGAGATAATTATTTTGTCAACTGGACCATTCTCAAATAACACACTTGGGCACAACGAGAAATATGAGCTGACAAAATCTTATGACACTGGTCACATTATATGAGAATATATATAAGTTAGAAATAGATTGTATCGATATTTGCTTTATATATGATCGGAGCAGCTTGTGACTATTAGGAAGTTGAAGAGGGCAGATACCCTTGTGTCCCATGCAATCGTAGACTTTTATAATCCAAAATACTGATGAAACCAATCCTAGGCCAGCCCAAGTGTGATGTAAGCCACTACTAGATAATGGGACCAATAACACTAAAAGTTGTCTATTACATAGCCAACTGATTTTTTTATCTGCATGATCGTTAAATCAATACCTCATGTTACAGAATATATAATAATCCTACATCTCTCTGGGTATTCCGTGGGCAATGCACCACTTCATAAGAACATTCTAAAATTTGTGAGAGAAATAGACCTACATGAGTGATATATTTTTATCTGAAATGAATGTATTTTTTTACGAGAAATTTCTTTTAATGACACAATTTTTTTGTTAGGCAATATCTGATACTGACAGTACTTTATACGAGAGCAAGGACTGTGGAAAAAAAACAGTTCTAGTAAAAGAAATAAGGGAAAAGTCGATCAAAAACGAGCGATCCCCGACATGACTCAAGGAGTGTCGACCTGTAGACCAACTGCCGTGGCCTCTGCAGGTAGTTGTTATTGCTCAGCATTCCACCTAGATCTGGGTGTATTGATATCATATAATGAGTACAGGGAAAGTATTACCAAGTTATCACACCACCCGGGAGTCAGACTCAAGACTTGAACGAAGGATACTTTGTAAGTGAAAAAGAATAGCCCGAATTTCGACTTAAATATGCTACTAGTACACTTAGTTTCGACCAACGTTTTTATGTACTGATGTATCGTGGAGGCATAAGAGAAACTGTTTGTCACTTGTATAAACTTAACTTTCTGTTAGTGTTGCAAATACGGTATTGTGTACTGC
>NC_051417.1:17700633-17700914 GCF_015228065.2 Penaeus monodon | reverse complement strand
TGAAGTTTAACTGATTGTACAGGAATTTATGCCTGAGTTTAAAAATATATATTACCAGCCGGAAATTATATAATCAAATCCTCTTAGCACCTCCGTTATTCTAGGGATTATTTCGTCTGCAAACAGATCCTAATTTATCTTAATATTCATGACAAGATTGGTTTTCAAACCTGTGGGGCGCTTGGGTGGTGAAGAGTTGATAGAGAGACCTATGCAGTGTGGTGGAATTTGAAATCTGTGCAGAAAACATGCGAAATTATCACACAAGTGAAATGAAATTT
>NC_051417.1:17699700-17699863 GCF_015228065.2 Penaeus monodon | reverse complement strand
TGTATTCAACAGTGCTTATCCTTTATCTCGATAAACTTGAGATAACGCGGAGGAATACCTTCGTGAAGCGGCCACGGTACTATTAACCCATAGTGCCCGAAAAAAATTTTTATTTTTTTTTAAAAACTTGGATTTTCAGATTTTATTAAAGGAAAAGTTAAAA
>NC_051417.1:17698894-17699600 GCF_015228065.2 Penaeus monodon | reverse complement strand
GAGTCCTAACTTGGCAGTACGGGTATTTTCTGTATACCCGTCCTTGGTATAAAATCAAAGCTTGTAGGTAACTTGTACGTGCTCAAAAAGCTACAAACTTCTAAAAAGGTCTAAAGGAATTATAATTTACTGTAAAAGGGTATACAATTATTTTTTATTCTGAACCATTTATCCAAGCCTCAGAGCATTGAATGTGCAAAAAAAAAAATACCATCCCTTCCCTTACAAAGACTTTTTTTATCAATTATTATTAAACAACAAAATACATATACATCAATCTATACTTTGAATAAATAAAAGGCTCAAAAGGCTTTTACTGCAGCAATTCTACAAATGTTATCTTTTAACTTGTGAATTGTAGGGGTAGGACACATCCCACAACAATTTCTCTTAGCTTTGTAGTTTCCCAGTGTTTACAAAGATGTATTGTAATTATAAAAAGAGTAGTTTAAAAATATCCCATTGGGTCAATTCAGTCTGAAATAAAAACGGGTAGTTAACCTCACAACTGTTATGTTTTAAGAGTGTGTGAAGATGGTAACATAAAAAGGACAAAACACTTATAATTTAAGTAGTTTCAAGAGAAAAAACAAAGCAAATGACGCTCATGCATACGGCAGTATAAAAAAAGGGAAGGTTTTAAAAGATTGAGGAATGCCAAAGAGAGAGATGAATATAAAAGAAAACAAATGAAACTTAAGATGAG
>NC_051417.1:17698701-17698809 GCF_015228065.2 Penaeus monodon | reverse complement strand
CACATTGACGTGTATACTTAGTAATATAAAGGGTGTTTTCACCCTACAATCATGCTTGTATGCATATAAATAGATATATGTGTGGAACAATTTATGAATATGTATAAA
>NC_051417.1:17695514-17698410 GCF_015228065.2 Penaeus monodon | reverse complement strand
AAATCAAAATGATATCAAAAATAAATGCCCAAAAATGAACCTAAATAACTCAATTGGAATTAAAAATATAGGCCTATTTTTTAAGAGAACTCTGCACTTACAACACGTACATGGGCTCTAGTTGTGCCCAATGACTGTACAGTGGACTCTGGGAGTATCTGACCTAAATAGTACCCCTTTATAGCCAATAGCCATATGCAGTTATTTACACATGTTAGAGGCTCAAGGTGCTTTCACTGAACAAATAAAAGAAAAAGTGTTACAGGGTTTTCACAATGCACTTCCTTTAATGAAAACAACATTGCAAGTGGCTGTAAATGAATCTCACGATGTAACATTACCATTTTTAAACAATGTTGCTTTGATGACAACCTCTTAAAGTATCTTAAATCCATGCTACTTCTTCATTTGGAAATATATCATGTTTTTAAAAGAATAATCTTTAATCTTTTTGTGTAGGGACACGGCTGTTCATATGCCTACTTGTTTGTAAAAACCTTTCATGGGTAATGCTGTGTTACCAAGTAACAAAGGATCAGATTTCACTGTGCTTCAATTCTAGCATTCAATGATACAATACATGCTACAGCACTCTCACAGACTCTCCCATTCATTCCACCTTGACCATGACACTGGCAGGTAACAATGCTTTGTGTCAAGATACATGGTCTCTCCCTCATGCACCGTGGAAATCCAAAAGGGGTAGGTGACAATGACACATATGCTAAGTCCCCCAAAGGCTTTAGCCCCCGGGTGTTGCCATAGCAATACTGGTAAAAGTACCATGCACACATCTACAATGTCCCTCTACCAAAGCCAATACAGTGGTGGGTAATGACACTATGCATGCTACATCATTACTCCTTATCAACTGACTTGTGTCAAAATATCTGCAAGTTACACTAGTATTCATAAAAATTGCTTAGCAATTTCTAGAAAAAAAAAAAAATCAAAAGGGAAAAATTTCATTTCATGACATGAAACTGATACCTTAACACCAAAATCCAATGTATCTAAACTTTTTACTGATCTGTTGCAATTTCTGAAGACAATTAAATACAGTACCATAGGTAGCTGAAGTTTTTCACCCTACAACCCCACACTCACAACAGAGGTTCTTCATCATTATTAACACCATGTGAAAAAGTAGTATGGATCCTCACTAGACATAACATTACCTAAACAGTTAAAAATCCCTCAATGACAATGACTATTACAATGTCGTTCACTAGTAAAAATGATGCTTGGTACAAGTCTCATCAACTAAATTTATTACTGTTCAAAATCTGTTTTGCTGGTGACAAATACAACTGTAGTGATATTGAGATTCCTCACTAATAGTGCCAAGACAAGATAAAAATAATGTCCCCTTTTCAGTAGTGATCTTGTCAATTTTGCAGAGGTATTTAGTCTGTTTTCCTCCATTAACAGAGTACAGTGTCCCTGACTAAACAAGAATATACATCCTAACAGAATTAAATAGTTTAACAAAAAACATCACAATCTGCAATAAGTCATTTGATTCCTTTAATTGTATCAATAAAAAAATAGCTCAATAATTCTATCCCAAAAATAGGAGTTAATGTAAATGTCTGTAATGGCTAATGTTTCACTACCAGTTGTCTTACAACCTGGATATACAGAGAAGAAAACTGCTGAATTTTGAAACATCTGGCTTCAGTTTTATCTTTAGGAAGATCGAATCATGAAATGTTGCAATGAGTATGAACCATGAGGGAAAAATTAATGAAAATTATCATGCTCTTCCACCTCCCCAAAACTGCGTGGATAAACATAACAGGAAATATACGAAAAGGTTACTATTAAAATGACTTGCCAAAACCCTTTCACCATCTATAACAATATGTACCCCCTAGGACTCTGCAGTTAAAAAATAATAGGATGATCCAAAAACAAACAATAAATCAATTGAAGAATAAAAATAAAGTCTCATTGTGACAAATCTCAGGACAGGTTCAACACTAGGGGACGGAAGCATTTACTGCCACAGTGTTATAATTATGCCAGAAGGTCTTGCAAAATATTTTTTCCCAATATAGATATGAATTTTCCTTACACATTTGTCCTTGGCTTTACACTTCAGTAATAATTTTTCTTTTAATCAGTTCACTTCTAACTTCTCCTAACTGATAATTATTCCATAGTCTTTCCACTACTATTACTATTCAAATTTCTCCTTGTAAACTCAAAAAGCTCATTCCTGATACACCTGATACACCCCAACTAGTTTGGACTCATGAATATCTTAGGCAATTATAACACAATAGTGGAGAAAAAATAAGAAAATAATAAAATGAAAAGGCAGGCCAACATTATACAGAGGAGAAAATGCAAATTTTTATAATGTCACTAGATAAGGAACAATGTCCTGAGAACAGTCTAATGTACAAGTCAAAATAAAATCACTTCTCAAAGAAACAACAAAAATAACAACTTGAACAAAATAGAGTGAAAAAAATAAAAAAACAATCCTATTCAAAAGTAAACCTCACACATACACCACTAACCAATAATCATCAATGCTAAAACAAGCTATGTTCAGACTGCCATAAAACAAAACAAGGCCTACTAGCCCCTGCCCCCTCCTGTTTCTCTGGCTACAGGAAGCCACAGCCTGCCTAGAGCATAGGAGATATTTCTTTTCTACAAAAGATGTACACTCCAGAATGAACACAAAAGTTACTTGCACATACACTGTAGTCTCTTAATGAGCAATAGGTTCCCAGGTTCCACAAAACAACATATTAGTGCAACTACTTACAACCAGTTTCATTTGAGCTTTTTTTTCTCCACAACTTATATTGGCCTTTATATTCAACCAAGGTAAGAGAGCACAAATTTTCACACTGAAAACAAATATACTTTCCATTCTATA
>NC_051417.1:17693356-17694469 GCF_015228065.2 Penaeus monodon | reverse complement strand
GCACTTAAACGTTAAACAGCCATTGATGTCCATTTCATGCAGTCATTAAATACTGTAATTAAAGCATAAAAACAATGTAGATGACTAAAACCAGATACAAAAATCATTATTCATGGGTTGATTACTCCCAAATGATCCCTTGACGACTGTATTATCTGTAGTCCTAAAACACACATTAGACAAAATATGACCTTAAATGTCCACAAAAGGAAAAAAAGAAAAAGAAAAATAATATATATGGCTTCTAGGACGGTGCTGTCAACTGCAAATTCAGTTACAATTTAACCGCCTTCATGGAGAGGAGTATAACCTAGAGTGTAAATTTCTTCCTGTAAGTGAGCCGCAAAACACTCAGCACAACGGGTCCGACTCCAGTAATGATTGAACTGCAACCGAGTTCTTAGACCCTAAACATTTCTCTTCGATTTTCAGATCACTTTCACTGTGTTTACTTTAGAAAAAAAAAAAAAAGATAAAAGGGCATTTTCAACATGAAGCACAATGAAAAATCTTGAGAGGAATTATTACGTACATTTGGAATTTCAAATGGGAAATATGCATAAAGATAATGAGCTTGAGGAGTGAAGCATACATCTGTTTCAGTAGCAGATACTTGTTAATCAAAAATGCCCCTTGACATAGCTCACATTCCCAGTATCTTTACTGTACCACCCTTTCACTAATTACACTGATAAAAAAAAAAATCTAAATTATTATATGTATGCAAAGAGTAGCAGCATCATAAAAAAATGGAAATTCTTGAACAACACAATCTCATAAATTTATTATTAAAAAATGACATAACATATAAATGCATCCAAGGAATGGTCAAGTACTATCAGATCTGTGCTCCCTGATTGCAAGTCAAATTCCTGGCATTCCCTTTAAGAAAGTTGATTAAGGGAACATGTCCCCAAGGTTATACACCCATACGGTTAACAATAAATACAATGTAGTATAGATGACCCACATTACAATACAGACAGTGACTGAACATCTGTTATTCTACGCACAAGATACCTGGCCTTACAGAGACACTGCCAGAATGATGCCTATCCTGTAAGGGTGTAAAAGTTTCACATTTTCAGAGCCCAAAAATTAAATTAAAGGTGT
>NC_051417.1:17691173-17691383 GCF_015228065.2 Penaeus monodon | reverse complement strand
CCATACTTCTCAATTATTATCAAACTACTTAAAACACAGAAGTTTGGGATTCACTCAAAAAACATATAAAAAATAATAGCTTAAAAAAAATATAGTCAAATTCTGAACATTCTTAGTTCACTCTGACTTACAGATTCTTCAGTTTAAGAATTACTAGAAAAAAGCATTATCACAAAAAAAAACTCAAAAGTAAAAAAAAAAGTCCTGTTT
>NC_051417.1:17689991-17691127 GCF_015228065.2 Penaeus monodon | reverse complement strand
AATTTAGATTCTAGGTTTTCCTTCCTACAAAAAACGGGTCCTATCCAGGGGCTCTCAAAATGTTAAGTCTAAGCTGATCATCTTCTAAATCACTTGGCACTTAAGGGACAAAAATGGGTGGCATTCTGTGCCTCTTCTCTGCGGCTGGACTCGTGGAAGGCGAACCCAGATGCTCGAGGGTGAATTCAGAAATGAAGATGAACCTCAGATGCTTGGCGGGGAATTGAGAACTCCCAATGATGATCTCGCTTTGGATGTTCCTGGATGATGATGATGTTCTCTTCATGCAAACGGCAACCTCCTAGCTACCTCCGCCGCATGAAAAAGGCGAGGTCTGCTATCATCAATTGCCCCAAGAGGAAACATACCATAGGAAAAACTATACTTATCATATTAAATGCGAGGGAGGAATACCATGACACTGATAGAATAGTACAAGTTATGTCATCAAGCCATGCTTATATGCAATCCGTATCTGCAAGATCATCAGTGACATATATCCACACACAATATCACGGGCCTATCACAAGGGTACAATAAATTCTTGATCTTTTTAACAATATACCAGATTGCATATATTCACAAAAATGTACAGAATAAAAGAATGCAAACCAGAACAGGTGGATAATGTCCAATTCAACACGTGGCACGTACCCGTCTTCTGAAAGGGAAGCAACTCTTGCTGTCTCTGGCGGGGGCAGATCCAGTCTTAGATCATTACTGGTGTGTTATTTGGCCCAAACAACACAGTTCTCAAAACCACTTTGTTTCTATATCTGCCAACAAAATCAAACAACTTATTAGGAAAAAAAAGGTTAAATAAATAAAGGAATATAAAAGTAATACTTAAACTAAATCAAAATCACAAACAAATCTTAATAATAGCCAATAATATATTAATAAAGAACCAAAGAAATCAAATCAAACATAAAAAGACAAAGTAATTAAGGGAGAAAAAACGAACAGGCGAACTCAAACTAAAACACGGTGAACCAAGTCTAAGCGAGATAATGGAAGCAAAATAGAAAATACCATTAGAATAATCTAAAATAAATCATGGAATCACAGATAATATATGAAACTTGTGGATAAAATCAATCAACCAACAGGACAATTATAAATGAAACTTCAATACT
>NC_051417.1:17689597-17689905 GCF_015228065.2 Penaeus monodon | reverse complement strand
TGAATACTTAATATACTCTACTACAACTAAAAGCAAATTTTCTTAAATCAGGCTCTGCTGCAATACACCTAAAAGGAAAATACACATTTTCAAAATAGCACCAGGTTCTGCTTTTTGGTGCGTTGTGCTGGTGCATCTACATCTAAATCTCCAATTAGTGAGACTGTTGTTGCGCTTTTTACTGAAACATTGCTCTAATGCATAACTTAATCTACCTGCAAGTGGGAGTAACAATGCTTATAGAGTTCAAAATTTGTAGCTTCATTTTCTATAGATTCCAGATTTTTAACTTGACTGGTTCTCATGGG
>NC_051417.1:17689219-17689363 GCF_015228065.2 Penaeus monodon | reverse complement strand
GCTTCTTTGGGTTAATGAATTAATACATGAAAATTTTAGACCATACCAAAAATATTTGCTAAATAAACTAACAGGAGCCATTTTTACTCTAAGATAAAGAAAGGATAAAGTGCACTGAAAAACTGAACAAAACTCCATCTGTAA
>NC_051417.1:17688519-17689180 GCF_015228065.2 Penaeus monodon | reverse complement strand
TTTCTGTCTTCAAGAAATATGGGAAACAAAACAAAAAAAATATCTATGACAGCACGAAGAGCATTGAGTGGAAAAACTATATATATGAACCTGATAATCCACCTCTTCCCCAATTCTGAATCATAGCCTGATGCTCATATTTTTGTCTCTTTTCTCTATTTCATTCCAAAAGTCTACATTATAAATAATCATATTTACAAATGATATCAATAATGTACAAATGAATACCAATAAATAAAAATTTAAGGTACTCATAAAACCAAAGTAATGATCAATTAATCATATATATCACCACAATATTTCCGTCACTAAGGAAGACGGTAAGACTTGTCAGCTAAAATATCATCTAACAATAAGCAATAAAGTGGGGGAAAATCCAACAAAACTCTGAGCCTCATCAATATCATGCAGAAGTACTATTATACAATATACATTACCGTATCCTATTACCAGACTCAAGCCCACTCACCTTCCTGTTGCCATGGGATGGAAACTGAGCCTGTGTGTAAACTTAGAGTAGAAGGATCATCTGTGGCATCCAGTTACCCCCTTCCACTGTGCTAAAGTGTCGATTGGCCAGTACATCCTTGGCATATACAGCATGTGGCGGGAAAGAAAAAAATCTTAGGTAGGTTTCAGGTGATTGTGTAACACAGTGCTA
>NC_051417.1:17686446-17688494 GCF_015228065.2 Penaeus monodon | reverse complement strand
AATTATACATCACCTCATACTCTCAATATTTTTTATGCTTTATCACTGTTCAAAGAATCAAAACAGCATAGCATTTCAAGGAATGCTTAGTGACACAGGGAAATATGACTGCTATGGTGTAATGAATATTTTATATCACAAACTTAGGGTGATTTATTATCCCACGTCTACAGCCACTCGTTTAAAGAAATATTACAGTAATTCACTGAATATTCCTTTGCTCACTCCTTTCTGATTTTATCATAATGAAAGTCATTTGTCAATATTAGTATTTCTTTAAATAAATCTTATTTTTCAATTTTTGTTTTTTATATTGCTGCATTCTTTCACAACTTCTGCATTATTTTTTTTCTCCTAACTGTACAAATGTTTCACAATTCTGAAATAAAAGTCAGTAGCATCAATTACTGCTCTCCACACCACATATATACAGATAGATCAGGTACAGTGTATTATTGCATAAGCCATTCTTGCTCCAAGCCGCTCTCCTAATGTTCTGTCCACCCCTCTGATTTAATTCACAGTTTTCTGGTGCTTTCTCAAAGCTTTAATAATTTTAAGTGATAACTGGAAGGACTTGTTGATACAACTTGCAGATACGACATCAGTTCTCACAAGCTACAAAATAGCCTTACATGCAATGGACTCTACACAGTCCAAACATTACAGAAAAGCCACTAGAAATAGAGATTTCTCTACCGTACCCATGAAGTACCTAAATATTTCTATCCTGCACTAAAAATACAAAAGGATCACTTTAATTGCAAGTTCTACCTAAAACAAGTATACTGAAATACAGTTAAATTCATTTCAAGTCAGGGCCTAACTGCCTCAAACCAGCCCTTCCTGCAACCATAAATACTTGCTTAGTAAGCTTGACAATACCAAAATTTGTTGTTAGCTAGACAGCTATAAAATCCTCACTGTCATCGACTGTCAACACCGTGTCCCTTTTCAACAAGGGTTTTCTTTTTGTTTATTTTCCATTACAGAGAGGGTCCTATGGTCTTTTCAGAGGAGCAAATTTTTCCCCTCTGACTGCCTGTCAAAGATACTGCCCTTTTCAATATGTAACATCATTTACGTCTCAGCAATTGTTATCAAGTTAAGAAGAGTTGCACCTGCCTCGAACTATAGACTAATACGATCAATTGTTCTAACTTCCTGTTTTTCAGTAAGCCCTTTAAAAGATATATATTTTATCAACAAAATCATTAATAAATTCTTTAAAGAATGATTAAGGACCAAATCATCAACATTCTTGCATGATCTCCTAACTTCTGATGTTTTACAATGCAACACAAAGATATCAAAGCAAAAGGAGTAGCTACACTTACATCTGGAACAAAGGGAGGATCGAGCAAAATGCCAGCTTCGAATCTCTTCAGTTGAACTACGATAGAAGTAATGGACTCTTGACTTCAGCTAGCACCGTGTCGACCCCGATTGCATCCCAGTGTTCTCGTGCACTTCTTATTGAGTAGCCTGCAAAGGGATGTAAATGTGAAACTTTATTGTTGCTGAAAATTAATAAATTTCATAATCCAAATAATAAAAACACTAACAAACCAAACACTAACCCCTAAAATGCCCATCACCAACTAAATCCCGGTTAGGCATATGTCTGCCAGGTATTGTGTACGATGTTCAATCACCAATGGGATTCTCAATGAATTTTTTTTTTTCCTCTGTCTCTTACAAAAATCTCAAGAAAAACTGACCATTTACATAAACACTGATCTAAATGAAATGCTACAATGCTCAATGCTGAAAATCTACATTGAAAACATTAAATACACTCAAGTCTTTAACACACCATACTTCACTTTATAGCTACAAAAAAATAACCCCAAAGACCAAGTACCGCATGATTCAGGGACAGAAGTCAAAACATCTAGCTAATTGCCGTTTTTCAACCTCCCAATCCTATATTTTATCCAATCGTCGCCACGATTATTTATTATAATTATAACTGTCATGAATCAATGATTTATAATAAAAATTTATTACGCTATTTCCACAATGACTTGGTCAGTTAGCATTAATGT
>NC_051417.1:17685786-17686317 GCF_015228065.2 Penaeus monodon | reverse complement strand
CCACACCACCAACCCTCAATATAACAATATCCATAATAACAACTTACCATTGACATATTAACATTGCGCCTCTTCAGAAAATTTATGGAGTATGTTTCTTGCTGTTATGTTCACTCGCCGATCCTTACTTCTTCCCGTTTTACCTGCTGGCATCGATTTACTCCATATAGGCAACCAAAAAAATCTATTTACACAAAAGCCTCACAAACTAGTCTCTCTTTCTCTCACTATGTGCTCAAGCATATTGCAAAAACTACCTTTTCTTACGCTCGGAAGGGGAGCTTGTCCTTCAATCATTTCATATATTAGGCCATCCAAAGCTAAAACCAGTCCGGGGAAAATGGGTATTTCTCATTGTCATATCACTTCTGGAGCTGAAAGAAAAAAACAAAAAATGTGATAATTATAGAAATTCTTAACATCTTCAGAGGAGATTAACCCTTAATCCTAAAAACTGCAAGTCCCTCTTCTTTGGCATTCCATAAGGCACATAACTTGCTCTTGTGCATGAAAAATGGGAATAAGTGATCG
>NC_051417.1:17679998-17681102 GCF_015228065.2 Penaeus monodon | reverse complement strand
ATTTTTAAAAATAATAAATAAGTGTCAATCACCCATATAGCCAATGGTCCAACACGTCCACGCACCATCTCCCCTTCTGGAATCCGGCACAGCTAGCCAAGGTCAGATATTCGAACAGGCCATGATCATTCCATACAAAATGTTTTCAGGCTGCAGTCTCTATACACAAGGCAATTGCATGTGTAAGTGCCAGTCCACACATACGTGGATAAAAATCACATGGAAAAAAAATGATAATAATTTAATCAAACATCATGCTAACATAATTCTTGCTATTCCATAATGAAGAAAAGACATTTTCAATTGTTAACAATGCCTTAATTATCTTAAAAAAAGAATGATTCCCATCTAATTTTGCCAAAGTCTAATCTTCAGTAATAATCTAAACTCAGAACTGAATAATCCTCACCAACAAATGAATTTAATCTGATAAAACAGTTTTGACTAAACATACACCTAGCACATTTTTGACTTCCAGAATAACTTAAAACCAGGTGGTTGGTCAAGGTTCCTATTATGTTTGACCCAAAATAAACTGATATATCCGTTGATCCACTTAATTTTATAGATGAAATTTATTTTATGGATTATTTTATGCCACTTAGTGGCAGAGGAAGTTTAGCATATGATCATGTCAGTCTGAGTCTGAGCCAGAAACTTTTATGTCCAGCAGTAGACACAAAGATAATTTAGCCAAGCAGGTAGAGAGGAATACAGCAAATAGATGAAAAAATGAAAGGGAAAAAGAAGAAAATAATCTGAAACTGAAAAAAAAGAACTATGTCTTGCATAATATTCTTTTTAATTAAATAAAGCCAGACTCATATTCAAATGAAATTAGTTACATACAAAAACATCACATAACGGACTAGAGTATTTTAAATATTTTTGTTGTTATACAATAACCATTGTCAAAAAACTGCAGCATGAGCAAGCCTAGCAGAATAAAAATGCAAAACAAGATTGCATTTTGAAATTCTCATGCTTGTATTAATTTCTGACTAATTGTCAATGAATTTACACCTATACAAAAATTTGCTGATGAAAACTTGATTATCCTTATATTTTCTAACCTACAATAATAAATGTGTGGTAGTTTGGTGT
>NC_051417.1:17679320-17679956 GCF_015228065.2 Penaeus monodon | reverse complement strand
GTATCAATGGCAAAACAGCACATATATTCTGGCTAGAAGTCCACTGGACAAGCAGCTATCAACACAGAACTGCTGTTATGTTACTTAAACTATAACTGGGAATATGATGTTAGTGATTCCATAATGAAAAAATTAGGACCCTCCCAAAAATAACTATTTTAATATGACTAAATGACTTCAAGAAGATATTTCTGATTTTGCAATGATCCTGAAGATGAAGCTCAGGGGTACTTGTTACCAAAACTACAGGATAAAATATGACCAGTCTGTGAGAAAGCATACACAATTTTTTAACAAAGTCACCCACAAAATCAATAGAATGTTGTTGTTTTTTTCTACTCTTCTAAAAACTCAAAATAAATATAATATAACTAAAATATGGTCATAATAGAGCATATCTTTATATATCAACTGTATATGCCCAATATCTGGCCAATCCATTTAAATGGTAAAACAAACAAAATCAAGATGATCAAAGGTAAAACCTCTCAAAAAAAGTTCAGAATGGATGGGATTTTTCAGCACATGAGAGAAAATTCAAGTGCACAGGAGGTAAAAAGAAAAAAAATCTGATTTCCAGTAGGTTCCCATAAGGATTTGGGGGATTTGTGATAGTAAATGGCTAATAACTGTCCA
>NC_051417.1:17678660-17679220 GCF_015228065.2 Penaeus monodon | reverse complement strand
CCATAAAATAAATTCATCTATAAATTAATGGATAACGGAATATCAGTTATTTGGTCAAACATAATAGGAACCTTGACAACACCTGGTTTAAGTTATTCTGGAGTCAAAATGTGCTAGTGATGTTAGTCAAATGTTTACAGTTTAATTCATTTGTTGTGAGGATTTTTCAGTTCTGAGTTGATTATACTGAAGATTAGACTTTGGCAAAATTAGATGGGAATCATTCTTTTTTTAAGATAATTAAGGCATTGTTAACAATTGAAAATGTCTTTTCTTCATTATGGAATAGCAAGAATTATGTTAGCATGATATTTTGATAAATATTTAAATTTTTATTCCATTTGATTTATCCAGGTATTGTGTGGACTGGGCCACTTACACATGCAGGGCATTGTGTATAGAGACTGCAAGCCTGAAAACATTTTATTGGATGATCATGGCCATGTTCGAATATCTGACCTTGGCTTAGCTGTGCAGATTCCAGAAGGGGAGATGGTGCGTGGACGTGTTGGGACAGTTGGCTATATGGGTGAGTGACAATTATTATTATTTTTAAAAAT
>NC_051417.1:17673862-17674350 GCF_015228065.2 Penaeus monodon | reverse complement strand
TTACGATAACTTATCCCCATTTTCATGCACATGAGCATTTATGTGCTCTTATGGATGCAAAGAAGAGGGCTTGCAGTTTTTAGGATTAAGGGTTAATCTCCTCTGAAGATGTTAAGAATTTCTATAATATCACAATTTTTTGTTTTTCTTTCAGCTCCAGAAGTGATAGACAATGAGAAATACACATTTTCCCCAGACTGGTTTAGCTTTGGATGCCTAATATATGAAATGATTGAAGGACAAGCTCCCTTCCGAGCCCGTAAAGAAAAGGTATGTTTTACAATATGCTTGACACATAGTGAGAGAAAGAGAGACTAGTTTGTGATGGCTTTTGTGTAAATTAGATTTTTTTGGTTGCCATATATTGATTAATGCTGATCCACAGGTAAAACGGGAAGAAGTAGATCGCCGAGTGAAAGAACAGCAAGAAACATACTCTCATAAATTTTCTGAAGAGGCCAAGTTAATATGTCAAATGGTAAGTTGTT
>NC_051417.1:17671660-17673551 GCF_015228065.2 Penaeus monodon | reverse complement strand
ATATAGGATTGTGAAAAAAGGCATTAGCTTAGAATGTTTGACTTCTGTGCCCTGAATCGATGCTGTAATTGTCTTTGGGGTTAATTTTTTTTTTTGTAGCTAATAAAGTGAAGTATGGTGTGTTAAAGACTTGAGGTATTTAATGTTTATCAATGTAGATTTTCACATTGACATTTGTAGCATTTCATTTAGATCAGTGTTTATGTAAATGGGTCAGCTTTTTCTTGAGATTTTTGTGAGAGAAAGGGGAAAAAAAAAAAATGCTTTGAGAACCTTTGGTGGATTGAAATCGTACAAATACATGCAGACAATGCCTAACCAGGGATTAGTTGGTGATGGGCATTTTAGGAGTTAGTGTTTGGTTTGTTAGTGTTTTATTATTTTGATTATGAATTTATTTAATTTTCAGCAACAATAAAAGTTCACATTTACATCTCCTTTGCAGCTACTCAAGAAGAATGCACGAGAACGACTGGGATGCAATCGGGGTCGACACGGTGCTGCTGAAGTCAAGAGTCATGACTTCTATCGTAATGTCAATGGAAGAGATTAGAAGCTGGCATTTGCGTTTCCTCCCTTTTTCCAGATGTAAGTGTAGCTACTCCTTTTGCTTTGATATCTTTGGTTGCTTTGTAACATCGAAGTTAGGAGCTCATGCAAGAATGTTGATGAATTTGGTCTTAATCATTCTTTAAAGAAATTTTTTAATGATTTGTTGATAAAAAATATAATATTTTAAAGGGGTTACTGAAAAAACAGGAAGTTAGGAACAATTGATCGGTATTAGTCTATATTAGGAGGGGCAGGTGCAACTCCTTTACTTGATACAAGTCTGAAGACAGGAAAATGATGTTTCATATGAAAAGGGCAGTATCTTTGACAGGACAGCAGAGGGGAAAAATTTGCTCCATCTGAAATAGACCATAGGACCCTCTCATGTAATGGAAAAAAAACAAAAAGAACACCCTTTTTGAAAAGGGACCACGGTAGTTGACAGTGATGACAGTGAGGATTTATAGCTGTACTAGCTACAACAAATTTGGTATTGTCAAGCTTACTAAGCAAGTTTATGGTTGCAGGCAAGGGGTGTTTGAGGCAGTTAGGCCCTGACTTGAAATGGATTAACTGTATTCAGTATACTTGTTTAGGTAGACTTTGCCTTAAAAGTGATCCTTTTTTATTTGGCAGAATAAGAAATAATTTAGGTAACTTCATGGGTACGGTAAGAGAAAATCTCTATTTTTATTGGCAATTTTCTGTAAGTTTGACTGTGTAGAGTCATGCAATGTAAGTCTATTTGTAGCTTGAGAACTGATGTCGTATCTGAAAGTTGTATCTAACAAGTCTTCAGTTATCACTTAAAATTTTTAAAGCTTTGAGAAGCACCAGAAACTGTGAATTAAAATCAGAGGGGTGGACAGAACATTAGGAGAGCAAGGCTTGGAAGCAAGAATGGCTTATGCAATAATACACTGTACCCGAGTACTATCTGTATATATGTGGTGGGAGAAGCAGGTAATTGATGGCTATGACTTTTATTCAGAATGTGAAACAATTTGTACGTTAGGAGAAAAAAAATAATGCAGAAGTTGTGAAAGAATGCAGCAATATATGAAATAAAAGATTTATTTAAAAAAAATACTAATATTGACAAATGGGCTTTCATATGATAAAATCAGAAAGGAGTGAGCAAGGAATATTTAGTGAATTACTGTAATATTTCTTTAAAATAGTTTGGTGTAGACAGTGGGATAAAATCACCCCAAGTTGTGATAGGTCAATAATTCATTAACCAATAGCAGTCATATTTCCTGTGTCACTAAGCATTCACTGAAATGCTATGCTGTTTTGATTCTTTGACAGTGATAAAGCATAAAAATAGGAAGAGATA
>NC_051417.1:17670792-17671621 GCF_015228065.2 Penaeus monodon | reverse complement strand
AAGCACTGTGTTAACACAACACCTGAAACCTACCTAAGATTTTTTTCTTTCCAGCCACATGCTGTATATGCCAAGGATGTACTGGACATCGAGCAATTTAGCACAGTGAAGGGGTAAACCTGGATGCCACAGATGACTCCTTTTACTCTAAGTTAAACAGGCTCAGTTTCCATCCCATGGCAAACAGGAGGGGAGTGGGCTTGAGTCTGGTTTAAAAGGATACCGGTATGTATATTGTATAATAGTACTTCTGCATGATATTGATGAGGTAGAGTTGTTGGATTTTCCCCACTTTTTTGCTTATTTTTAGATGATATTTTAGCTGACAAAATCTTTTCCGTCTTCCTTAGTGAAGGAAATATGGTGGTGATATATATGATTAAATTTATCATTACTATTGTTATATAGTACCTTAAATTTTATTATTGGTATTCATTGTACATTATTTATATCAATTGTAAATATGATTAATTTATAATGTAGACTTGAATGAAATAGAGAAAAGAGAAAAAAATAAGAGCATCAGGCAGATGATTTAGAAAATTTGGGAAAATGTGATTATCAGGATTCATATATATAGTTTTCCCCTCTGCTTCTCGTGCTGTATAAAATATTTTTTGTTTTTTTTCCCATATTTCTTGAAGACAGAAATATGTATTTACTTATTGATTTCCCTAATATTTTTATTTTTACAGAGTGGAGTTTGTCAGTTTTTCAGTGCACTTTATCCTTTCTTTTTCTTAGAGGTAAAAAAAAGGCTCCTGTTAGTTTATTTAGCAAATATTGGTAGTTCTAAATTTTCATGTATTTTTCATTAACCCAAAGAAGC
>NC_051417.1:17670256-17670573 GCF_015228065.2 Penaeus monodon | reverse complement strand
CCATGAGAACCTTTCAGTTAAAAATCGGGAATCTATAGAAAATGAAAGCTACAAATTTGAAATCTATAAGCATTGTTACATCACCACATTGCAGTAGATTAGATTATGCATTAGAGCAATGTTTCAGTAAAAAAGCGCAAACAACAGTCTCCTAATTGGAATTTGATGTAGATTGCACCAGCACAACGCACCAAAAAAGCAAAAAACCTGGTGCTATTTTGAAGAATGTGGTATTTTTCCTTTAGGTGTATGCAGCAAGAATGCTGATGTAGAAAAATTGCTTTAGTTGTAGTAGAGTATATTTGTATTCATTTTTA
>NC_051417.1:17668851-17670186 GCF_015228065.2 Penaeus monodon | reverse complement strand
GTATTGAAGTTTCATTTATAATTGTCTGTGGTTGATTGATTATTTAAAAAGTTTTATATATTTCTGTGACCATGATTATTTAGATTATTTAATGGTATTTTCTATTTTTCTTAAAATATCTCGCTTAGACTTGGTTCACCGTGTTTAGTTTGAGTTTCGCCTGTTTGTTTTTTCTCCCTTTTTACTTTGTTTTTTTATGTTTGATTTGATTTCTTTGGGTTTTTTATTAATATATTTTATTGCTATTATTAAGATTTGTTTGTGATTTTGATTTAGTTTAAGTATTACTTTTATTATTCTTTATTATTTAACTTTTTTTTTAACTAAAAGTTGTTTGATTTGTGGCAGATGATAGAAACAAAGTGTTTTGAGGAACTGAATGTGTTTGGGGCCAAATAACCACCCAGTAATGATCAAAGACTGGATCTGCCCCGCCAGAGGACCAGAAAGAGTTGCTTCCTTTCAGAAGACGGGTACGTGCCACGTGTGGATTGGGACATCTATCCAACCTGTTCGGGTTTTGGCATTCTTTATTCTGTACATTTTTGTGAATATATAGCAATCTGTATATTGTATAAAGATCAAGAATTTATTGTACCCTTGTGATAGGCCCAGTGATATTTGTGTGTGGATATATGCACTGATGATCTTGCAGATAGGGATTGCATATAAGCTGGCTTTGATGACATAACTTGTATTTCTATCAGTGTCATGGTATTCCTCCCTCCATTTTAAAATGATAGTATAGTTCCCAGTGTAGTTTCCCTCTTGGGCATTGAGTGATAGCAGACTCGCCTTTTTCAGCGGCGGAGGTAGCTAGGAGGTTGCGTTTTTCATGAGAGAACATCATAAACATCCCCGGGAACATCCAAAGCAGAGAATCAATCATTGGGAGTTCATCATATTCCGCCAAAGCATCTGAGGTTCATCTTCATTTCCTGAATATCACCCTTTGAGGCTCTGGGGTTCGCCTTCCACGAGTCAGCCCCAGAGAAGAGGCACAGATGCCACCCATTTTGTCCCTTTGTGCCCAAATGATTTAGAAGATGATAAGCTTAGACTTAACATTTTGAGAGCCCCTGGATAGGACGTTTTTGTTAGGAAGGGAAAAATAGAATTTTAAATTTATTTTTGGGGATTAATATTATGTATGTATATTGTTTATTTTATTAACAGGACCTTTTTTTTTTACTTTTGAGTTTTTGTGATAATGCTTTTTCTAGTAATCTTAAAACTGAAGAATCTTAAGTCAGAGATGACTAAGAATGTTTAGATTTGACTATATTT
This sequence comes from Penaeus monodon, assembly GCF_015228065.2. Classification (NCBI taxonomy): domain Eukaryota; kingdom Metazoa; phylum Arthropoda; class Malacostraca; order Decapoda; family Penaeidae; genus Penaeus; species Penaeus monodon. The sequence goes on along the minus strand of NC_051417.1, from coordinate 17,668,899 downwards.
TTTTTAAGCTATTATTTTATATTTTTTTGAGTGAAGCCCAAAACTTCT
>NC_051417.1:17666599-17667468 GCF_015228065.2 Penaeus monodon | reverse complement strand
TTAATTTAATTTGGGCTCTGAAAATGTGAAAACTTAACCCTTCAGGATAGGCATCAATGCTGGCAGTGTCTCCTGTAAGGCCAGGTATCTTGTGGGAGAATAACAGATGTTCAGTCACTGTTCTGTATTGTAAATGTGGGTCATCTATACTACATTGTATTTATTGTTAACCAAGGGTGTATTACACTTGGGGGACATGTTTCCCCTTAATCACTTTTCTTAAAGGGAATGCCAGGAATTTGACTTGCAAAATCAGGGAGCAAAGATACTGATAGTACTTGACCATTCCTTGATGCATTTATATGTTACTGTCATTTTTTAAAATAAATTTTATGGATTGTGTTTGTTCAAGATTTCATTATTTTTATGGATGCTGCTACTTTTGCATACATAGAATAATTTTAGATTTTTTTTTTAATCAGTGTAATTAGTGAAAGGGTGGTACAGTAAAAGATACTTGAGGAATGTGAGCTATGTCAATGGGCATTTTGATTACAGTAGCTGGCTACTGAAACATGATGTATGCTTCACCTTCCTCAAGCTCATTATCTTTTGCATATTTCCCCATTTGAATTCAAAATGTATGTAATAATCTCTCAAGATTTTTCATTGTGCTTCATGTATTGAAAATGCCCTTTTATCTTTTTTTTTTTTTTCTAAAGTAAACAGTGATCTGAAAATCGAAGAAAATGTTAGGGTCTAAGAATCGGTTGAAGTTCAATCTGACTTGGAGTCGGACCCGTTGTGCTGAGGGGTTTGCGGCTCACGTAACAGGAAGAATTTACACTCTAGGGTTTACTCTCTCATGAAGGGTTAAATTGTAAACTGAATTTGGACAGTTGAAGCACGTCCTAGAAGCCATATATATA
>NC_051417.1:17666353-17666576 GCF_015228065.2 Penaeus monodon | reverse complement strand
GTGGAAATTTAAGGTCAGTATTTGTCTAATGTGTTGTTTTAGGACTACAGACTAATACAGTCGTCAAGGGATCATTTGGGAGTAATCAACCCATGAATAATGATTTTTGTATCTGGTTTTAGTCATCTACATTGTTTTATGCTTTAATTACAGTATTTAATGACTGCATGAAATGGACATCAATGGCTGTTTAACGTTTAAGTGCATAATTGTTTTAATTTGC
>NC_051417.1:17662645-17665549 GCF_015228065.2 Penaeus monodon | reverse complement strand
AAATATAGAATGGAAAGTATATTTAGTCTTCAGTGTGAAAATTTGTGCTCTCTTACCTTGGTTGAATATAAAGGCCAATATAAGTTGTGGAGAAAAAAAGCTCAAATGAAACTGGTTGTAAGTAGTTGCACTAATATGTTGTTTTGTGGAACCTGGGAACCTATTGCTCATTAAGAGACTACAGTGTATGTGCAAGTAACTTTTGTGTTCATTCTGGAGTGTACATCTTTTGTAGAAAAGAAATATCTCCTATGCTCTAGGCAGGCTGTGGCTTCCTGTAGCCAGAGAAACAGGAGGGGGCAGGGGCTAGTTAGGCCTTGTTTTGTTTTATGGCAGTCTGAACATAGCTTGATTTAGCATTGATGATTATTGGTAGTGGTGTATGTGTGAGGTACTTTTGAATAGGATTGTTTTTTTATTTTTTTCACATCTATTTTGTTCAAGTTGTTATTTTTGTTGTTTCTTTGAGAAGTGATTTTATTTTGACTTGTACATTAGACTGTTCTCAGGACATTGTTCCTTATCTAGTGACATTATAAAAATTTGCATTTTCTCCTCTGTATAATGTTGGCCTGCCTTGTTTCATTTTATTATTTTCTTATTTTTCTCCACTATTGTGTTATAATTGCCTAAGATATTCATGAGTCCAAAACTAGTTGGGGTGTATCAGGTGTATCAGGAATGAGCTTTTTGAGTTTACAAGGAGAAATTTGAATAGTAATAGTAGTGGAAAGACTATGGAATAATTATCAGTTAGGAGAAGTTAGAAGTGAACTGATTAAAAGAAAAATTATTACTGAAGTGTAAAGCCAAGGACAAATGTGTAAGGAAATTCATATCTATATTGGGAAAACTATTTTGCAAGACCTTCTGGCATAATTATAACACTGTGGCAGTAAATGCTTCCGTCTCCTAGTGTTGAACCTGTCCTGAGATTTGTCACAATGAGACTTTATTTTTATTCATTCAATTGATTTATTGTTTTGATTTTGGATCATCCTATTATTTTTTAACTGCAGAGTCCTAGGAGGGTACATATTGTTATAGATGGTGAAAGGGGTTTGGCAAAGTCATTTTAATAGTAACCTTTTCGTATATTTCTGTTATAGTTTATCCACGCAGTTTTGCGGAGGTGGAAGAGCATGATAATTTTCATTAATTTTCCCTCATGGTTCATACTCATTGCAACATTTCATGTATTCGATCTTCCTAAAGATAAAACTGAAGCCAGAATGTTTCAACAATTCAGCAGTTTCTTCTCTGTATATCCAGTTGTAAGACAACTGGTAGTGAAACATTAGCCATTACAGACATTTACATTAACTCCTATATTTGATAGAATTATTGAGCTATTTTTTTTATTGATACAATTAAAGGAATCAAATGACTTATTGCAGATGTGATGTTATTTTGTTAAAACTATTTTAATTCTGTTAGGATGTATATTCTTGCTAGTCAGGGACACTGTACTCTGTTAATGGAGGAAAACAGACCTAAAATACCTCTGCACAAATTGACAAGATCACTACTGACAAGGGACATTATTTTTATCTTGTCTTGGCACTATTAGTGAGGAATCTCAATATCACTACAAGTTGTACTGTCACCAGCAAAACAGATGTGAACAGATAATAATATTATGTTGATGAGACTTGTACCAAAGCATCATTTTTACTAGTGAACGACATTGTAATAGTCATTGTCATTGAGGGACTTTTTAACTGTTTAGGTAATGTTATGTCTAGTGAGGATCCATACTACTATTTTCACATGGTGTTACTAATGATGAAGAACCTCTGTTGTGAGTGTGGGGTTGTAGGATGAAACCTTCAGCTACCTATGGTACTGTATTGAATTGTCTTCAGAAATTGCAACAGATCAGTAAAAAGTTTAGATACATTGGATTTTGGTGTTAAGAGTATCAGTTTCATGTCATGAAATGAAATTTCCTTGTGATTGTTTTCTTTTTTCTAGAAATTGCTAAGCACTTGTTATGAATACTAGTGTAACTTGCAGATATTTTGACACAAGTCAGTTGATAAGGAGTAATGATGTAGCATGCATAGTGTCATTACCCACCACTGTATTGGCTTTGGTAGAGGGACATTGTAGATGTGTGCATGGTACTTTTATCCAGTATTGCTATGGCAACACCAGGGGGCTAAAGCTTGGGAGACTTAGCATATGTGTCATTGTCACCTACCCTTGTGGATGCCACGGTGCATGAGGGAGAGACCATGTATCTTGACACAAAGCATTGTTACCTGCCAGTGTCATGGTCAAGGTGGAATGAATGGGAGAGTCTGTGAGAGTGCTGTAGCATGTATTGTATCATTGATGCTAGAATTGAAGCACAGTGAAATCTGATCCTTTGTTACTTGGTAACACAGCATTACCCATGAAAGTGTTTTTACAAACAAGTAGGCATATGAACAGCCAGTGTCCCTACACAAAAGATTAAAGATTATTCTTTTAATAACATGATATATTTCCAAATGAAGAAGTAGCATGGATTTAAGATACTTTAAGAGGTTGTCATCAAAGACAACATTGTTTAAAAATGGTAAATGTTACATCGTGAGATTCATTTACAGCCACTTGCAATGTTGTTTCATTAAAGGAAGTGCATTGTGCAAACCCTGTAACACTATTTCCTTTATTGTGTTCAGTGAAAGCACCTTGAGCCTCTAACATGTGTAAATAACTGCATATGGCTATTGGCTATAAAGGGGTACTATTTAGGTCAGATACTCCCAGAGTCCACTGTACAGTCATTGGGCACAACTAGAGCCCATGTACAGTGTTGTAAGTGCAGAGTTCTCTTCCCAAATAGGCCTATATTTTTAATTCCAATTGAGTTATTTTAGGTTCATTTTTGTCATTTATTTAGATATCATTTTGATT
>NC_051417.1:17657268-17662156 GCF_015228065.2 Penaeus monodon | reverse complement strand
CTCATCTTAAGTTTCATTTGTTTTCTTTTATATTCATCTCTCTCTTTGTGCATTCTCAATCTTTTAGACCTTCCCTTTTATTATACTGCCGTATGCATGAGCGTCATTTTGCTTGTTTTTTCTCTTGAAACTACTTAAATTATAAAGTGTTTTGTCCTTTTTATGTTACCATCTTCACACACTCTTAAACATAACAGTGTGAGGTTAACTACCCTGTTTCATGCAGACTGAATTGACCCAATGGGAATATTTTATAACTACTCTTTTTATAATTACAATACATCTTTGTAAACACTGGAATCTACAAAGCTAAGAGAAATTGTTGTGGGATGTGTCCTACCCCTACAATTCACAAGTTAAATGATAACATTTGTAGAATTGCTGCAGTAAAAGCCTTTAGAGCCTTTTATTTATTCAAAGTATAGATTGATGTATATGTATTTTTGGTTGTTTATAATAATTGCATAAAAAAAGTCTTTTGTAAGGGAAGGGATGGTATTTTTTATTTTGCACATTCAATGCTCTGAGGCTTGGATAAACTGGTTCAGATAAAAATAATTGTATACTTGTACAGTAAATTATAATTCCTTTAGACCTTTTTAGAAGTTTGTAGCTTGTGAGCACGTACAAGTTACCTACAAGCTTTGATTTTATACCAAGGGACTGATATACAGAAAATACCTGGTACTGCCATAGTTAGGGACTAATTCATTAGTAGTTTAGAGGTGTTCACAGGCAGAGCATTTTGGTCTAATAGGAGGAACTGTCATTCTAGTCTGTGTTGGTAGGAACTTTGAATTTATGTCGCTATGTTGGATAATCACTGGATTGCAATGATTTTTTTTAGATGCAACCAGAAATATAGCTGCTCAGATTTTAAAGAATACAATGTCCATGTAGATTGTTATTGGTGGTCCATTCATCTTTGTCCTCCTCATTTCATGACCTGTGCTTTTTCACCAAGACTCAAACCTGCTGCGGTATTTATTTAGACCTATTCAGGTGAATATTTCAGGGGCAGGAAGTAGAATCATGAGCATAGTTGTTACAGGCAGACACTGTAATAACGATGTCAGTATTGCTTCAAATCTCCAAGAATTGTCTAAAACCTTGATGTGATATGTTTAATGGATTAGAAATGTTGATTTAAGTGGTTTTCATGTGTTTTCAATCATCCTAGAACAAGTTTACTAGGAATTTTGTATATCTGTTAAACATTTTAATAGTATTCAAAATCTAGTTGGCATGGGATTGAGTACAATATGCAGATTATGATAAATACTTGATAAATTTGAGGTTATACTTTTTTCAAATATTGTATTAATGCCTAAGAAATGATAATGTGATGCATATCCAGTGTTTACTGATTGCAGTTGTGAAGTATAACGAGGTCGCCAGATAGCAGTAATATGTATAGATATTTGAACCAGATTTATAGTAATCATTGACAGCAGACAATAGTTTTCTGCAAAGCTTTATAAGCAGTAGAAAATATGCTTGCCAAGATTTATTTTCTATACTTTTGAGTATTTGCAATGATTGCTATAAAATTGCAGTTTTAATTAAAAGGGACTTGCTAAGAGTTAGTGGTAATCATTGATCTTATGATTGCCATATTACACATCAAGACAATACAAATGTAGGCTAGACATATTGTGTACAGTATTGTATCTTGTCAGTGACTCCTAAATGTTTTGTATGTAATCATTTCAGTCTGCATGGAAGGTACTGCACTACATCACTTTATAGAGACAGTCATCAGACAGCAATGTCAGCATATAAAAGTTGGGGTTTTTCTCGCCACTATTTTTTATGTGCAGAACAGATCATTTAACATTTCACTTCATGGTACAAAGTCATTTATAGCTTATTTCAGTCATTTTATTATTTTGTAAGTTTAATCTTTTTTTTTGTTGTTTTTTGTCTTCAGAACAGTTTATAATTTGATAAATGTATTTAGAGTATGGCAGTACAGCCACAGAATTTTATGGAATTCCTTTCTTAACAGATAAAGATTACCAAAGCCAGTGTAATGGAAATAAATTTTTTCAGGGTTTGTACACTAGTAATAATTGTATGTTTGAAAGATGTATAAGGTTTACAGTGACAAAAGAAATCATGACAGACTCCAAGTAAGACCCTGTAGTAGCAGTTGAGCGCTGCACGAGGTATGGAGCATCTCATACTGAAGGAGCTATCATTCCCACCTGGGAGAGGTAGTCCTGCTAGGTAGTCCTGCCAAGTAGTTGAGAAAGAAAACTACTTGCCAGCTGGCAGCACCCCCCCTCCTCCCTTGCACCAAGAGTACCAACCACAGGTGTTTTGTAAAGAACTGACACCTGGCAAGGTGAGATACCAAGTAAGCTAGTGACGGGCCTTCTTGTAAGCTCTAGTGTAGCACAGGAATTGAAAGTTGATTTTTTCTGTAAAGTTTTCAAAGATCAAAAAAAAAAAGTGACAACAAATCAAAGGCTTAGTAATCAGCAGTCAGTTTCTGTGATTATCAGGGGTTATGAAAACGTGTGATTGTCACAAACAGCGTGCAGGCTTGCCTCGCACAGGTGTCTTGGATGTGTAGTGTTGACCCCTCTCGCCTCCCACCAGCATTCCTTTTGTCCTCATTAGTCCAGAATTATGTTTTGAAAATCACTTTCAATTTTTTAATGTCACTCTACTCATACTGTGCTATTTGGAACCTGTCTCCCTTAGTCTTGCATTTGAATTTAGTATGTGTTACCTGGGTACTAAATATACAGTATATTTTTTATAACCTGCCTTTATATTTTTGGGTCATTTTGCATGAATGTATGATTTCTAGTATGCTCTATCACTCCAATATACCCTGTTTAATTTTGATATTTTAAGTTCGAAACTGAAGACGTCACTCATAGATTTTGGAGATAAGTAGTCTCACTTCGTCATTTTCAACTCTGACTTTTGCATAGTATCTGGTTCTGTATTTCATGATAGCGTATCTGGAGATCGTTTCTTGTGACTGAAAGATTTCATAATTTCTGGTTTCCCTTTCCAAACCCTCGCTCCTTGACCCCTAAACCCCCTGGGAGAAGTTTGCCATGACATCACCATCTCTGTAACTGTCAGTTTTTGCACGTGTCACTTCCTCATTGTGCAGACATTCACTCTCCTGTCAGTTTTTGTTTTTCTTTCCTTTCCCGTCTTTGCCTCTTTCACTTTGACCTTTCCGATTTATTTCCCTTATGCATTCCACACGCATTCTTTCTGGATTTCGTTACCATCCATTTCGAATTTGCTTCTCTTTTCACACCTCAACCATCTCGAATCTCTGTCCCTTCCCTTCCCCTTCCCTCTCTTCCCCTTTCCTTTCCCTTTCCCTCTCTTCCCCTCCTCTTCACCCTCCCCTTCCCCTTCCCTCTCATCCCCTCCTCTTCACCCTCCCCTTCCCTCCTCTCCCTTCTCAGTCCCTCCCCCCTCAAACCCGTTATGAAGCGCTCCCAGGTTTAGAGCACGACAAAGCGACCCGTCACCCGCATAATCTAGTATCGATGTCAAGTGTGTTTGTAGCGTTTATTATGCGGCAGAATCATCTGGCTTGGTACTTTAATACCTCAATTATTTATGTGAATGTTGTAAGTAAATATACTCTGTTCTCTAGTTGAGTTTTTTATTCGTTTCCTTCAAAATCTTTTTTTTTTGTCGAACCCCTGTGCTTAGTACCGTCAATGAAATATGATGGAATGAGAAATTACGAGATGAAGGATATTGCAGTATAGAAAAGATTTAGAAACGTGAAATTGATATACTGTTGATATTTAGAAGAAGAAAATAAAAGTAGAGAGGGCAGAACACACAACTGATACCTTAATAAAAGTTTCAAGCATATCAAGAATTATCAGAGAAAATTATTTTTGTCAACTGGACCATTCTCAAATAACACACTTGGGCACAACGAGAAATATGAGCTGACAAAATCTTATGACACTGGTCACATTATATGAGAATATATATAAGTTAGAAATAGATTGTATCGATATTTGCTATAATATGATCGGAGCAGCTTGTTGACTATTAGGAAGTTGAAGAGGGCAGATACCCTTGTGTCCCATGCAATCGTATGACTTTATTATAATCCATAAATACTGATGAAACCAATCCTAGGCCAGCCCAAGTGTGATGTAAGCCACTACTAGATAATGGGACCAATAACACTAAAAGTTGTCTATTACATAGCCAACTGATTTTTTTATCTGCATGATCGTTAAATCAATACCTCATGTTACAGAATATATAATAATCCTACATCTCTCTGGGTATTCCGTGGGCAATGCACCACTTCATAAGAACATTCTAAAATTTGTGAGAGAAATAGACCTACATGAGTGATATATTTTTATCTGAAATGAATGTATTTTTTTACGAGAAATTTCTTTAATGACACAATTTTTTTGTTAGGCAATATCTGATACTGACAGTACTTTATACGAGAGCAAGGACTGTGGAAAAAAAACAGTTCTAGTAAAAGAAATAAGGGAAAAGTCGATCAAAACGAGCGATCCCCGACATGACTCAAGGAGTGTCGACCTGTAGACCAACTGCCGTGGCCTCTGCAGGTAGTTGTTATTGCTCAGCATTCCACCTAGATCTGGGTGTATTGATATCATATAATGAGTACAGGGAAAGTATTACCAAGTTATCACACCACCCGGGAGTCAGACTCAAGACTTGAACGAAGGATACTTTGTAAGTGAAAAAGAATAGCCCGAATTTCGACTTAAATATGCTACTAGTACACTTAGTTTCGACCAACGTTTTTATGTACTGATGTATCGTGGAGGCATAAGAGAAACTGTTTGTCACTTGTATAAACTTAACTTTCTGTTAGTGTTGCAAATACGGTATTGTGTACTGC
>NC_051417.1:17653652-17653922 GCF_015228065.2 Penaeus monodon | reverse complement strand
TTTAAATGATTGTACAGGAATTTATGCCTGAGTTTAAAAATATATATTACCAGCCGAAATTATATAATCAAATCCTCTTAGCACCTCCGTTATTCTAGGGATTATTTCGTCTGCAAACAGATCCTAATTTATCTTAATATTCATGACAAGATTGGTTTTCAAACCTGTGGGGCGCTTGGGTTGGTGAAGAGTTGATAGAGAGACCTATGCAGTGTGGTGGAATTTGAATCTGTCAAAAACTGCGAAATTATCACCAGTAAAATGAAATTT
>NC_051417.1:17652096-17653113 GCF_015228065.2 Penaeus monodon | reverse complement strand
CCCCACACAAAACACGTACAAATTGACCTTTAAAATTTAAGTTCCCAAAATTCTTTTAAATTGGAATGCGTCACTACATATCTTCTGTTGTAATAGTATTTTTTCTCATTCATATTGTTTTTTTATTACCCCCTATTAATTGTTTCAACGTGCTTATCCTTTATCTCGTAAATTTGGGAATAACGGGGAGGAATCCTTCGTGAAGGGGCCACGTTTTTAAACCTATAGTGCCCGAAATATATTTTTATTTTTTTTTTAAAAAATTTGGGATTTAGCATTTAAAATTTTAAATTTCGGGGAAAGTGGGTTCCATAAGTTTAAAATTTTTTTCTGATTATCATATTTCGATAAATTATTTTTCAAAAAATAAAAAAATGAAAACAAAAATCTGCACAGCTATTGATACCTTTAAACAGAATAAACATTTTTATGAAAAAAAAAAACCCCAATACTAGTATACATAGGATATTTACAAGGCGGTCCTACTTACAAACCGACTCGACGACTTCCATCCGTCTTTTAGCAGAAAATAATGGTTATAACCTCGCTTTTTTTATGTATTCTTTAAATGTAAAAATGGGTTTTTAGATATTTGCTCCTTCCCCGGGAAATTTCTTGCGCAAAAAATCAGCATTTTGAAAAGTCTCCCCAATTTTTCGTTCGTCGTTCACATTTTGACCTTGTCTGTCATTCCCTCCTTGTTTGATTTATTCAAAACCGGTGGTCCTGGGGCGTTACTTTTTTTTTTTCTCTCTGAAATTCTTTGCATTTTACATGCGGGAACATCGGGGCCCCGCGAATTATCCATCTATTACAGTAACTTTTTCTGTTTTGTGTCAGCACCTGTACAGCGGTTTTATCTATTGAATATTTTTCGTGGGGATTTTTTACTGTTCTCTCTGACATCATATATCTGTTTTTTTTCCCGACCCCATATTCCTGTCTTGTAGTTCCTTCCAAAATGGGAAAAGGGGGTGAGCAATTTTTCGACACGCAAGTTATGAGGGAAAATCGCTC
>NC_051417.1:17651340-17652057 GCF_015228065.2 Penaeus monodon | reverse complement strand
GAATATAGGTTTTATATTTCAAACTGTTTCCATTTTTTGGGTATCCCCAAAATTGATCCCTTTGGCACAGATCAAAGTTTTTTAATATCGCATCGTTCTGCATTTTGACACTAACTTCGCAAGTAAATCTGAGGGTTTTTCCCGATGTACTTTATCACTGCTTCACGCGGGAAACGAATCTCAGAGGAAGCTTGACCAAAGGACAAAATTTAAACATATATTCGGTTTTCAAATGAGCATTTTTAGCAATATTGAAAACGCACAAAAATTTCAAAACTCTTTTTCCCATAGCTTATACCAAACCCTTTTCTGGCACGTTTTATTTTTTTTCCGAAAAAATCCTTTTGAACGACGGAAAAATCTCGATCAATTTTAACTTTTCCTAGAAACTTCTTTCGAACCATACTGAAGTTTCTCCTTTGATATAATTAAAATCCATCACTATCTAGCCACTTCATCCTCGAAAAGCGTTAAAAATTGGGGTCAAACTTTTGAAATTTTAATAAATTTGCCTTTTGGAAAAAAAAAATTTTACAGGAATACCATGGAATTTTTTTATTGTCTTTTAAATTAATCCTATTGGCTGCATCACTTTCAAAAGTCTCGGTTGCAAAAGAGATTGTGTATTAAACAATCCTCCTCCTCAAAACGTATTATCGGTTTTTAGTTTCGACATCATGGAATATTTTATCTTCTAGCGTGCTTAAATTTCTTTTC
>NC_051417.1:17648460-17651239 GCF_015228065.2 Penaeus monodon | reverse complement strand
GGGTTTAAATTTTTCCCAATAAAAACAAAAATAAATCGATTGGTACTTGTTTATTTAGATAAAAATTGCAACATTCACTGTATTCTTCTCCATTGTGAATCACTGGACTTTCTTTCAAGAAAATTCCAAATTTTTGCGAGTTAAGGAGAAAATTCGCCCGCCAGGGTCAAATGGTGGGGACGAATTTTCTCCTTAAAAAGATAACTCTCATGGATTCTACACTAGATGCTGCATGAGGAAGTATCAGCTCCTACACTGAACGGCCGCCTTTTCTCCAGACCTTTTTTCCAGTGCCTTCAAAATATTTCCAATTCGGGAGGGTTCTTAGCTGATAATAGGCTTCACTTAACATGAGCTGCTGAATTTCAAGAGAAACTAAAAGAGTACAGTTATTCAGAAGAGGTACGGAGCTTGATGGTCCAGTCTCTGCAACCTAACGCTTCGAGGCTGGATTCTGGCGGCGCAGAAAATGAAGGCACTCAGGAGACCTGCGATCGACACAGACATCATGTGGCGCCTGTCGAGCACTTCATCTCGATCAGAAGGGCTCGCGGCTGCAATTTAATACCAAGCCTTCCAATAAATGAGAGTATTTCTAAATAGCTCAGTGAGATTTGTGCTTTCGTGTCATTGTCATTAAAATAGGATAAATTTATTTTATTTCGTCTTTATTTATACACGAAATTCAACGTTACATTTTTTTTTGTAAGAACCTTGGTATTGCTTCTCTCAGAGGGACGTTAAATTTCTTGGCGAAGAGTCTTTGACAAAGAGGAATTACGAAAAAAAAATTGTAACAGCCTCGAATTGATGAGGTTAGGTTTCACTGAAAAGTAGAGGCAAAGTCAAAGGGCGGCAAGTTAATTTTGTCCCGCCTTTACGTTCTTATTTTGGAAACTTCATGCTGGAAGACGGAAGGAGAAAAAAAGCGCAACAAAAAGGTTGATTGAAAGAGAGTGCTATGAGTTCGATGAGTAGTTATGTTTGGACGTGATATTGTGGAAATATGAAATTGCATAGCGCGCGAAATTCTGAGTAATATCTGCCAGCATCTAATTCACATTGGAATCTTTCATTAGGTTTTCGTGTAATTCTGCTGATGAATTAAACAACCAAGAAGCCGATGGATGACCATGTACAGAAATATATGAGCACTTGAATGGCATATGTGAGCATGCCTCCAGACACTTTCTTTGTAGCCATGACCCTGCCTCCTAAGGACCTCCTTCCGGATCCTCGACTCTTCCGGTGATTTCAAATTTAATCTCGCGCCACTCTCTCATTATTCTCCAAGGGCACAGAGTCACAGTGGGCCACTCGCCTCCACGGGTTCTCTCCCTCTCTCCCCACACTGCTACTTAATCTGAGGCTAACCGCAGCTAAGTACATCTATTTTTCTGCGCACTGAAGATCTCAGTATGAACAGAAGTGAACTGAATTTATGCTTCAGGTTTAGTTTCAAAAATGGTTGTTCAATAAAAATGTCTGTTGTATAATAACGGTTAAAGTAAAAAGAGACGGCTTTTCGATAAATTTCAAGGCAAAGAGCGGCGACTGTTCAGTAAAACTCTAAGTAAAAGGAGACAATTTTACAGTAAATAATATTAATAAGAGACGCTTACTAAGCCATGTTCCAAATATAAAGTTTGGTAAGATAAATCCATTCTTATCGTTGTTTGGCGTATCCTTGGCGTTTAATTAGGCGTCTCCAGACCATTATGGGACTTTGAATTTGGACCACTTATCTCTCTTATATTGATTTCTCCCTCTTGACTTTGGTGCCAGATTTTCTACTTATGTATATAAAGTACGTATTGGTTTATCATTTTCTTTTCGTAAAGAGAATCGTCGAATGTTTTCTAGTATTTACCAGTAATCAGATGAAATATCTTCGAGTGCTATTATGTCTTTTGTATAAATCGAATTCCATACTTGGCACTGATGCCTAGAACCACAAAATTCTCCACATTGGTATACATTGGTCTGGATCACTTGTCTTAAAAACGCTCATCATCCATCCACTCACTCCGGTGATTTCAAATATAATCTCTAGATAGCGACCCATCCCCAGCCATTCCTTCATCATTCCCTTTGCTGTCTGCCTGCACAGTACGATGGCAGAAGCTCATGCCGTCACTCACAAACAAGCCAGAGCCTTTTACGACTCGACTCCTTTGATCTCTGAACCCTCCGCTAATTACGATCATGGTCTCGGCTCATAAGTTAATCAGCATTGGATTCCATATCGTTCTCTTTGGCTCCTAGATCCTCTTTACTCTTGTCCCTCCATTTTTCAGTGTTTATTTATTAATGTTAAACTTGTCCTTGGATCGTTTGCAAAGGATATTTAGTCTTGGGTACTTAATACCTTCGTTAAGGTCCCCAATCATAATTAGAAGCTTGTGTCATTAAATACTATTAATTTTGTGAGGAATTTTTGTTTTTTGTCTATCTCGCCTTTCCCAAGTCTTTAATTTTGTAGAAATCAATAGTAATATTACATGGTCAGCCTTGGCAAAAAAAGAGAGATTATAAATACTTTATCTGCCGTGATTATTATAAGAGGCCACGTGTATCGTCTGAAACTGAATGGATTATTTTTAGAATGGTATTATATGCAGAGATACATATCTTTAAAACATACTGATCGGCATTACTATATCCATCTATCGTATAGTTTATGATTACGAAAGCCATCTCCTATGTAGTCTTGTTTCTGAATTCTGTGTAATCTGGTATCATTTCTATTATTTTGTTGGTAAAGTTGCATCCAGTTTCA
>NC_051417.1:17647858-17648045 GCF_015228065.2 Penaeus monodon | reverse complement strand
ATTCTGCACGTGCAAAAATGTAATAGTTTGATACTTTTTAATAGCTCACCGCGGTTGCCATGCACACAGAACATGCACCGTACTTCAATGACAACTCTTGCAATAGTGCTATTGCATTCACAACATTTTGTCAACGGAGACAAGTAACAAAAGTCAACGCATTAAGCATGCAGACATTCCAGTTTTA
>NC_051417.1:17646046-17646226 GCF_015228065.2 Penaeus monodon | reverse complement strand
TTTAAAGAAAGCTGTGTAAGGCCTACACATCCGATTCGCTGTTTGACTCGCCTTCCGAAGGTTATCCCTTTTTGGGAGGAAAGATAGAAGGATTATGAGAAGGAATATTGAGAGGTAGATGGACACATTAGGGAATTGCTAGATTGCTAGAGAGATAGAATAAATAGCTGAGATATTCAG
>NC_051417.1:17645291-17645733 GCF_015228065.2 Penaeus monodon | reverse complement strand
GATAAATAGATAGATGAAGATAGGCACAAAGCAAAGTTCATATATAGCAGTAATTCTCTACAGGTGAGTTAAGAGGCGTGCTTCCGCTCCCACGCACCTAATCACACTGACCGAAGGAAACACCGACGCAAAACTTTCCACGATCTTTAGATTAGAAATCGTAATCCGGAAAAAAATAATTCTTACAATCGTCTGTTTTGGGGCCCTCCCGGAAACCGAACCCCCAGGGGAAAAAGGAAAACAAAAAAAGTATGCCAGCAAGCACACACGCGCCTGGCAAACGGGAGGGAAGCCCATAAAGAGAACGGCGATAGCGTCAGAGGATGTTACAAATAAATCTCTGTTGATGGCGACAGTAAAGAACTATCGAAAGTTGCATGAGGCCGTCTCGATGGAACTGCCTGTGTACAAAAGTGTGTGTGGGGGAGATAGATAGGCTGAG
>NC_051417.1:17640503-17641169 GCF_015228065.2 Penaeus monodon | reverse complement strand
AGGCAGACGCAAGCAACAACACGTATTCACCCGCCACCATTGCCGCTGGTCGAGAGACTGAGCAGAAGTTTGGGAAAGGGTTTGCGAACCCCGGAGGTCTTTGCCGAGGATATAAAGGGAATCAAAGGCAAAGGCCTCGACACAATCCGAGACAGTGATTCGCTTTCAGTTATATCCAGCGATAAAATGGGAAAGGCACTGGACGTTCTTGGTCATAAAAGACAAAGATTTGATAGAAGCTGCAAAACGGCGGTTCTACAGAAGGGGAGGGAAAAATGACTGCTGTGAAATCAGTTTTAATGAAACTGAGGGATGATATCTTATACGAGATTTTAGAGCCCCAGTCATAACAGCATCCGCCCCAGGACGTGTAGTTATTTCAATACCTTTGTCCGTGAAGGGGAGAAACACAAAATTGATAATCCCTAGGCGGCGATCAAAAGTGACTTGTTTAATTGCTTTTCCCTCCTTCTTACGGGGAGCTCGAGCGCTGAAGGAAAAAAAATGCACATTTTCTAACTACTTTGCTAAGATCCTTTGACTCTTCACGGAAAAAACCCCTATAGGAAAAAATTTTTGATTCTTTAAAGGGGTTTTGCTTTTAATTCTGATATTACCCTGAAAAATTCTTTATTACCGTGCCCCTGGATTTTATTTTTTTTGGGG
>NC_051417.1:17640038-17640157 GCF_015228065.2 Penaeus monodon | reverse complement strand
CGCCTGACGACTTACGAGTCCCACTTACAAACAGATATGTATCATAACAAGCGTGTTTTTGTTGCAGTTAATCAAAGAAAAATAGATTCATGGTCCACTGGGCTGTTCTTGGGTCTAAG
>NC_051417.1:17639172-17639886 GCF_015228065.2 Penaeus monodon | reverse complement strand
AAACAGACCTTTTGCCCAGAACATCGGGGGACACATCGCGAGGAATTCTCTCCCTCACCTGACGGAAGAAAAGGAGTCCGGATTGGACAGACTCTCTCATCAGTAGCTCAACTTCTCTCCAACATGAGCGTCAAACGGTTTCCGACCTTGTTGCAGCCCAGCGGAAAGTTCCTTTTTGAGAGAATTCCAAAGGACCAACTTCCGCCCAGATCACCTTTGGAATGTTGCAGGAAATTGCATGCAACATTCATCTCTTCTTGTGGCACATCTATGCGCGAGTATGGCTTCTTTGTTTATATTAAAAAACAATACAAAACATTATTTGAAAAGTTTTCTCGTGCCTGATTAGTTTCTGTCCGTCAATTACTTTTCTTAAAACTTCTTTCTAGCCTGGCAGTAATTACGACAACTTGTTTATATATTTTTTCAGCACTGTTATTCACAACAAATGCATTAATCTTCATTTCTATCTATTATCATTGTTGATATTATCTACATAACACTTACGAGTCTTTAAAACGTTATATCAAATACAACGTACTGGTTACCGAACCTCATTCTACACCAACCGGGTTTCCTGCTATAACCGGCCAAAACATTTCGAAAACCCACAGTGTCTAGAAACTAAATACATTAATTAATTCCCATGTTTTTTGTGTGTGTTTCTTTGATAAGGTAATAGGCAAATAGGGTGGAACATCATTAGAAGGGACA
>NC_051417.1:17638139-17638293 GCF_015228065.2 Penaeus monodon | reverse complement strand
GGGGCATCTTTGGTATATAAAAAAAAGTACCAACGCGATGGAATTTTCCAACGTTTGGGAGAGCCGTTCAGACTTGCAAACGCGTTGAGCTATTTCACGTCATCGTTTAAACTCCGCCCTTTTAGCCTGAAAACAAGCCAGAAATTCGTTACTG
>NC_051417.1:17637974-17638043 GCF_015228065.2 Penaeus monodon | reverse complement strand
CACAGAGATTATTTTCGTTGTTGATAGAGTCATTGCAAATACCTGAAAACTTTCCTCTCAAACACACGG
>NC_051417.1:17637608-17637881 GCF_015228065.2 Penaeus monodon | reverse complement strand
TATAAAATTTATGAGAAATTTTGGAAAGTGAATAAAGTTAAATAAACATGCTCATATAAAGCCGAAAAAAATAACAAAACTGTATGTTGTTAATGTAATCGGGTGGTGCAAAAATGTCATATAGCCGGGGTAAAACCTCTCTCATCATAGCAAGGATAAAAACTGATACAATATTACGAAAACACCAACCACGGCAGTTAAAAAAAAGAAAGAAAAAAGTGCCTCACGTTCCTTTTGTTTATCTATATAAAGTTAAAAAAAATCCTGTTTTCA
>NC_051417.1:17636729-17636852 GCF_015228065.2 Penaeus monodon | reverse complement strand
GAGCACTGACAGAGAGATTTTCCCTAACTCGCCCTATGCCTGGCAGTGCATTCACCAGCCAATCAGCATTTATGAGGATTAATGACATCATCAGCCAAAGTCCCAACGCGTTGGGAGTTTGTA
>NC_051417.1:17635222-17635716 GCF_015228065.2 Penaeus monodon | reverse complement strand
TGCACTGCAAGCTCTGGTTCTGTGACTTATTCAAACAACGTGTTGTAACATGATTTATTACATTAAGGTTTCAGCCAACAGATAATTACATCAGTTAGAATATACATTATTTATTCATTTGCTAATAATAGTTTGTAATAAACTCAGTTGCTATCGCTGATTTTGATAGAATATACAATTTCCTCAACACATACTTCTTAGTACAAAATATAATAACAGTTTCATTAACACAAATTCATTAATATCCTGATATGATATCAATTTCCTTAACATAATTTCAATAATCTATGCATTCGCTCATAATATGTTTGTATACTAGAAATAATTTCAAATCTTCATTTTTTTATCATATGGTTAGTTCATGGATTTTCCACAATCTGATTTTCTTTTTAATTATAAGGCCAATAACTCACTTCACTGACTCCTCCAGATGACGCCAAGAGTCCAGTAATGGTCAAAAGTAATCCTCCACAACACATAAATTTTGTAAACCA
>NC_051417.1:17634917-17635184 GCF_015228065.2 Penaeus monodon | reverse complement strand
TCCAATGTTGAATTTTCATTTAAACCAATGAATAATGAAACAAAAACAAAACTTTACATTTTATCTGGTTTATCTATTCATGTTAGATCATTATAATCAATTAAGGAATATTACATTCCATGGTAAGAGTCTCCACATTTAGAGTATCCAATTGCACAAATTAAACGGCAAAAAAAAAAAAAAGGGTCAGGTTTGCCTTTTCTCTGTTACATTCTGTTATTGTCTTCACGAGATGCTGGGCGGTTACTGCATCTATACACTATACAA
>NC_051417.1:17632923-17633088 GCF_015228065.2 Penaeus monodon | reverse complement strand
TCAGATTCACACTTTCAACGTTTAGAAAGTATAATACAGTATACTACGATTATGATAGGATATATGTAATGTAATATAAGTGAATATGAGACATAATACAATATCTGCACAATGGTTATTTTTTGTATTTAGTTTATAGTTATATTTATAAGCTTTATCTATTTC
>NC_051417.1:17632650-17632880 GCF_015228065.2 Penaeus monodon | reverse complement strand
GATCAGTAAATGGGTGAAATATATAAACAAACAAATAAGTTAGAAATACAAAAACAGTCAGATAAATCAAGAAAAAATAACCACGGTCCAACATAGTGCCACACCCCCCTTCCCCTGCCCGCCCTCCTCCTGGGGAAAATCGTCTTTCGGAAAATCCTTCTTTGAGACGTGTCCCTAGGGAGGCCTTTGCCCTCGGCGGCGCCCTTTGACCTCGTCTATGCCAGCTCCTC
>NC_051417.1:17632413-17632589 GCF_015228065.2 Penaeus monodon | reverse complement strand
TGGCACATAGCAGAACGTACTTTATTTATGGCACTCCTGTCGCTTCGCGTATCTGGGGACATTTAGAGATGAAAGGGATACGTGTGTTGGAAATGTATGTTTTAGGACTGATTATACGTATTAATATACATGCTAAGAAGTTTATTTATACACATACATAGCCATGTGTTTGTCTA
>NC_051417.1:17630618-17631038 GCF_015228065.2 Penaeus monodon | reverse complement strand
AAAGGACTCCCAGCCTAAAGCCGAGGCACACAGAGGCCTTCCCTCTGCCGTCGGCGAGCGAGCGGGAACCTCAGTGTACAGGCACCTTCCTCGCATTCACCAAGACTTCCTCTCGCTGACAAGACTCACACGCTGCAGTGGACTAAAGCAAGCAGGAAAGGAAGAATCGACGCCAGGGATCAGGGGACGAAAGAGGGAATTAGAGAGGAGGACAAAAGATTAGAGTGCGAAGGGGAGGGGCGCGGCTTGATCTACGGCGCCTGTTGCTAGGTGGTCCGACCGCGTTGGCAACAGACTCCGCCGCTCCGTCAGGGGAAAGTGGGGCGTGTAATGCTTCCTGTGATTAATGATGTGTTTTAAGTTAATAACAATAGTTCATAGTTACCGTCACCCTCTTTACCATTACCCTTAATATCTTCG
>NC_051417.1:17630468-17630538 GCF_015228065.2 Penaeus monodon | reverse complement strand
AACCCATAATATCACAGTATCTTACTTTATCTACTCTCACTCTATATTCAGGCACACATATCTGTACATC
>NC_051417.1:17628534-17628887 GCF_015228065.2 Penaeus monodon | reverse complement strand
CTGAAATGATAGATTCCGCTGTCTCTTTAAAACCAACTTATTCTGCATGGTTCTCCAAGTAAAAACCGCAGATTTCTGATTTAGCACGGTATTACCCCCGGTTTGTCAGTGCGAGAATGAGGCAGACGCAGTAGGAGGAAAGCTTCATTCAGGGTCAGAGGTCAGAAGTCAAATGCTGATGATCTAGCTTGATATTAATTAATGGTTAAGTGCCTAAGGTATCGTTTAAACACTACTTTTATTTTGTCGATTCAGTGATTATAAAAAGACACGATTATGTGCACAAGCGATGAATAAAGGGAAGCCTATCCACGTAATAGATTCACATTTTTGATTATATATCACCTTTAATC
>NC_051417.1:17628284-17628387 GCF_015228065.2 Penaeus monodon | reverse complement strand
CGTAGACCAGCAGGAGGTGTTGCTTTTATCCTTCCATGGAGGAGTGACACCAGGGCAGCCGAGGTCATTTCTGACGATGATTTTGTCGAAACCGGCCAGCGAG
>NC_051417.1:17626982-17628126 GCF_015228065.2 Penaeus monodon | reverse complement strand
GAGGTAATCCACTCTTAACGCATATGATGCTGGTAGTAACTTCTCAAGCAAGGGGAGAACAATTTGTCCTTATGTCTGTAATTTTTTTGGGGTATGCATACAATACTAGGATGCAAAATTAGATTAATTTCTAAATAAACTGAGTAATTAGTAGTATTAGATAAAATTAATGTGTGTAAATATTGGAATAGGAAAGCAAAAGAGCCATTAATAGAGAAAATAAAATGTTAGAAAAGACCAAATAATCTTTTCTTTTTTAAAAGTAGTTAATCTAATGACAACTTTTGTTAGTGGGGAGCTTTACTTAACACTGTTATTCCAGAAGGCGTCACCCGGAGAGTCCAACAAAGTGAGCTCGAGATGGAAAGTATAAAATTTCACGTTGACAATGACTCATCTTGTGTCTTGCCCTTTCGGCATTTCTTTTGCTCTCTCACTCTTTTTCTTTCATTACCCTCTCGCCCTTCCATTGCCTCCCTGTCAGTTCTGTCTTTTTGTACCATTCATTCTCTGTCTTTCACCTCCCTTTCGACTTTCCAGCGTCTTCTTGTAACACTCGCGCCCTTCCACCGGTCTTGTCTTCTCATCACCTCCTTGTCGCCGCTCTCCACTCATTCGTCAGCGCCTTGTAAATGCCACTCTTTCTCTCCCTCCCTTTCACCCTTATATTATCTGCTTGCAGCTTTCGATTTTTCTCTCCCAGTCATCACTCCATCACCCTTCCATTACCTTTCTGTGACCTCTTTTTTCACCTTTTCGGTATCCTCCTCTTTCTTTCACCCCTCCATTTCCTCCCTTTAACCATTATTCTTCCTCTCCTTGTCACCCCTCTTCCGGTGGCTCCCTCTCGCCATTCTTTCGCCCTTCCCTTGCATTTTTGTACCGCTCTTTCTCTCCCTGTCACCGCCCGCCCACGCTCTCTCTTCACACCCTGCCGCCGCCTTTCCCAGTGTCATTTTCGCCGGAGAGCAGCTGACGCGTTGGGTGGCGGTTGGACACACACGCGATCCCGGGAGAGGAGGAGGCCCCGCCTGTCTCTCGGTCCCTTTCCATGCTATAGCGGCTCAGACCTACGAAGGAACCTGCTCGCGGAATCGGCTGTGGAATCGCAAGGACTCAGGGAATATATTTCGTTTCTATCACC
>NC_051417.1:17626364-17626572 GCF_015228065.2 Penaeus monodon | reverse complement strand
GCCCTGCTACCCATTTCCTAATATTTGCGTCTGTCTCTCTGCCTATCCATCCATACACCTTCCCACCGACCTGTCCTCCTCCGCACGCGCCTCCCTCCTGTTCGTACGGACTTGTTTATCCATTCGTACTCGTGAGCCACCGAAGGCGACAAGCGGAAACTACCGCTGGTGACAGCCACGAGACGCGCCGAGGATATCAAAGCTTGTT
>NC_051417.1:17625729-17626024 GCF_015228065.2 Penaeus monodon | reverse complement strand
TCCCACAGACTCTGCCCCCCCCCCCCACAAACACAAACACACACAAGGAAAGAGGAAAACCACGCCAGTAGCAATAACAATAAAACAACGGCGGTGCGTCACGGCAGGAAGAGAGAAAAGTTAAATAAAGCTCGCTAAAAGTTGGGGTCAGACTCGCCGCATGTTCACATCGTCAAGGAGGTGCCAGCCGGCCTGACGTGGCACTGTGCCTGCCATGCCTGTTCGCTGCCCGGGGCTGTGCGAGGCTAAAGGTCACGCCGTTAGGGAAGAGTCTTTTTTGTTATTATCATTAGTC
>NC_051417.1:17622876-17623167 GCF_015228065.2 Penaeus monodon | reverse complement strand
CAAAAATAGACTTAGCCAAACATTACATATTTCACGTACAGTGTCCTTTCCTTGCACGTATAACGCATTACTATAGACTGATACAGACGAGATAAAAACAGCATAATGATAATGACATTAAAGATAAAACGCAAGGTCATGATAATAATATTAAACCTTAAGACAAGATTAAAAAGATAATGAAAATAATGTAAACAAGATAATGACTAAGATTATAAGGATAAAAGCAAGATAATGACATTCAAGATAAAAGAAAATAAAAACAAGATAATGACAATGATAATAAAGGCC
>NC_051417.1:17622456-17622600 GCF_015228065.2 Penaeus monodon | reverse complement strand
CACGAAGATAATACTTTTAACAAACACAAAGGACTTTTCCCAAAATGGCAAGAAGAGACGCGCAGAATTCAGGAAAAAATGATATAAGCTAAAATGAAAATAAAAAAGGATAATTCTCTTCTAATTCATTTTTCGTTCGCTGAT
>NC_051417.1:17621810-17622057 GCF_015228065.2 Penaeus monodon | reverse complement strand
TGAAATGTCGCAAATTTTCAGATGTTATTGCAGATTGTTCTGGCCTGATGGTGTGGATCCTCGTTAACGCTGAAAATTTATTGTCCGCGATATATTATGTGTGACTTTAGCAGCTGTTTTGTTGCGTTTCAAATGATGATGGCTCTGCTCATTAACTGTTCAGAGCGTATTCAATATAGCCGAAACTGTGATCAAATCATAGCTTTTATAAAGTGATAGTTTTGATTTGTTTATAATATTGTATGAC
>NC_051417.1:17621614-17621737 GCF_015228065.2 Penaeus monodon | reverse complement strand
AATGTATGATTTTTTAACTTTTCGACTATATCCAGATAAAGATGGGTTTGATTAAGGTAAATAATCTCCATGCATAATTTTGAACTTTTCAGTGAAATTTAAGTAAATCAGCTGACCCCCCCC
>NC_051417.1:17621301-17621589 GCF_015228065.2 Penaeus monodon | reverse complement strand
TCATTATTCAATTTTCCAAAGAAATTATCTCAAAGAATTAAAGCAAATATTATATAATATTTTAATCAGGTTCATGTTGTTTTCTTCATCATACAAATGAATCAATGAATTAAAATCTTTTCAAATAATTCACCTCTTTCCTTTACCTTTCTCCCACAATGGATGCTGTAGAATGACCACTTCGAGATCACATCTTCAGAATTACGAATGGGATGTTACATCGAAGCGCTTATGGCACATTTTCCCTTTGTCATACTGTGTATATGGATAATCTGCTGTAAATTAAAT
>NC_051417.1:17620394-17620483 GCF_015228065.2 Penaeus monodon | reverse complement strand
AAATCCTCTCCTTTTTCTAAGGCTCTGAGCTCTCGAGTGTTCACGAATTTGACCGAACCTCACCACTTCAACAATTTCACACACACACG
>NC_051417.1:17619772-17620352 GCF_015228065.2 Penaeus monodon | reverse complement strand
GAGCGAGAATATCATATCTCCTTTTGGGTCATTTTGATGCGCATTCCGCCCTTCGCTTGATAAGCCTCCCCGCCAGCCTTGTCCTTATTTGCCACACTGTGTAGTCCATGCATTTCCCGCTCGCGTTCAAAATCTGTTGCATACCAAATATTTTTCAATTATTCGCTCAAACTATGTAAATAAACTTTATTGGTTCTTTTATTTATTGTTCTTTTTTAAATTTTATTTTCATTTATATTTTTTTCATCCCCCCCCCCCCAGGGTTTATTACTATATTCTCTTTTTTTCTTTTAACTTCTCTCTTATATAGGCATTCCGCACTCTATCCTTTTAATTGTTTCGTTAGATGAAAAGATACGGTATTCGCTCAGCCGCATACAGAAACAAGCTACTCTACTAATTGTTTACAAAGCATCGGCTCGCAATTCTCTGTTAGCTTTGGCAGCCAACCGTTTTTGATGTATTTGTTTTGCAATGCGTCTTTATGATTCTGTCACGAGTAAGCATGTATGTCGCATTTATATGGTGTCTGTTTATTAGTTTGAATATGTATTAGTGTTTGCGCCTGGCTGTAAATTGT
>NC_051417.1:17618800-17619516 GCF_015228065.2 Penaeus monodon | reverse complement strand
TTCTCATCAGTGAGAATCGATGGCATTATAGATATGAATTCATCAGAGGCCGATTAAACCCACATCATCTCTTTTAAATTACAACAGATATTCATTCCTACATTCAAGGTCCCTGTCGGCCAGCCTCGTTCACATCGGGCACAAGGCGCGCAACACGTTGGACACGAACAGATCTCATTAATAATGGCATCATTAATGAGGTAAGGAGAAGGCCTCGCAAAAGGGTTACTGGATCTGCCTGAAACTGAGTCTACTAATGATAGATGGATGGCGTTTCTGCCACAAGAGACTTCATTATTATTCCCGGAACACAGACCCGCATGTCCGCATGGAATCAGACGCACGTAATATTCGCTCTGCTTTACACACACAGTCTCTCTAACACGGTGAGATTATCTCTTGTCCACCAGTTATCGATAATATGAAAATAATGATAAAGTAATAAAAAAGTGATAAAAAAGCTATAAAAAGCAATGGCAAAATGAAGAAGAACTTATCGAAAAAAGTGAAACATCATATTCCATTTCGTTGTCGATTTTAGAACTTATTGCAGTCTGATAGTTATGAAGTAGACGGGATATAACTTTATGCAGCAGCTTATTTCATATTGACTTAATACTTTCTCATATGTTATGGCTCAGAGGCCTAAGGGAGATTCACGAAATAAACCAATCATCTTTATAATGCTTTAAAAAGTTTTGCGTTCGAAGCAGTAA
>NC_051417.1:17617074-17618294 GCF_015228065.2 Penaeus monodon | reverse complement strand
GAGACAAGATATAGGACAGTAGTTGACCACAGCGTACCCCTTAGCTGGGTCTTTCAAAGTACTGTTCTTCCGCTTGCCATCCATCCAGGCACAACTGTCTGTAAATGTTCATTTAACTGTGTAGCTATTATTTCATGTAATGAACACAGGTACTTAACCCAATACCCTTGGACTCCATCAATTTGGGACCTTCCTAAGCATTTTTTTTCATCTTGTCAGGGTCAATTACATCCACCTGTCTAGCTACATCTGCAATATCTGCCAGGACATCACACAGCCACTCTGCATTAACAATGTGACTTACCTGGTTGTCCCAGATTTCACTTTTATACTCTCTTCTGCATCTAGAACAGCACCATTTCCCCCAAACACCTGTTTACCAAAATCAGCAAAGAACCTCATCTGATTCATATTATAGATCATGTTCTGGCGGAATTGTACGCATATTGTTTCATACCTCTCAATCGTCGCTAACTTTGTCACAACATTCTGTTGAATGTCCTTCATGATGCGACATTTCCACCAGGGTATCCCCGGTGTTTTATCCTTTCTAGGCGTCACACCCAACCCTTCAGCAATATTCCCAGCCCCTGCAGTAATGAGAGTGTTGGTGTTGGATATGCCGTGGATGTTAAAGCATAGCATGAGCCGGTTCAATCTATCAACCACAATCTTAACACGCTTCTTATGAACACCTTTAAAGCTTTAAAGCTGTATTAAAAGCTTCTTCCGGATCCACTCTGTGGTGGATCTTGCAGTTATTTCCTCCTGTCCATCCCAAGTGTTTTTTTTTTCTTTTTTTGTCATCACTTTTCTTGTTTCGACTGTAATGTCACCATTTAGGATTTCGTCACTCTCATTTTCTATGTCACAAAGTTCAGCTTCAATACTGCCAGTGGGATTAGGTTCGATGTTACCGATTTCGTAATTCCTGGTTTCTCAATTGCCTCCCCTGTGTTCTGCTCTTTTCATGGGGTAGTGATGGAATGCTACTATGCCACTGGTGCACCAGGAAAAGCTTTTAGCACACGATTTTTTAATATGAGGCGATAGAAAGGATTGTCTAAGACATCTGAGAGTAGATTGACTGGGCAGGCGAGACTGATTATAGGAAATGGATGGTTATCATCAGTACAACTGACAAAGATAAAGGAAAACGTATTAAGACCTGATCAGTCTCTCCTTCGATATTAAGATTCTCCTTGTCCGTGAGGATTTCT
>NC_051417.1:17616887-17617016 GCF_015228065.2 Penaeus monodon | reverse complement strand
ATATCGTTGTTTCTTTGCATCACCGCATTGGTGTGAGTCTGGTTTGTAGAGTGGAGTTTTTTTCCCCAGTTATTTTTTATTGAGACTCCATCTCTAGCGTGTTGCTTTCACTACGGATAAAGGTGTAAG
>NC_051417.1:17615628-17616027 GCF_015228065.2 Penaeus monodon | reverse complement strand
TGATGTGGACATCCTTTTTTCTCACTTGCATAATGTGCATACATATTGTGTTGTCACGCCTATGTTTGGTTGTAATAACATGTGATTTATATTCTCAGCATATTGGCATGAGTGATGATACGTCTGACGTTATTTGCTAATGCTGATATATGATCCAGCTTGAGAATAATGAAACCGGCTGGCGTGCAACTATGCATGTGCATGTATATGTGTGTATGTTTTTTTTTTTCGTTTTGCTTTTCTCATTAATGGTTTGCCTTAAACAGTACTGGTAAGTAATTGGAACAAATGGAAATTAGCCTTCTAATCTATTCACAGAATTGCTCGTTAGTTTTGTAAAATTCCGAAATTATGCAATACCGATTTAGGTTCAGTGAGTAATATCTAGAAATGATCTAC
>NC_051417.1:17615339-17615499 GCF_015228065.2 Penaeus monodon | reverse complement strand
GGAGTATGAAATCGATATTTTGGAATCTACAACCCTGAAAGCATTATTTTTCTCTTTTGTAATGCGCGCGAATAGAGGGGGAGAAATCCTGTTGATATTAACCATATCCTGTCGTCTAAAGCAATTTGTAATTTCATTTATCTTTATGAGTTAGAGGGAT
>NC_051417.1:17614079-17614851 GCF_015228065.2 Penaeus monodon | reverse complement strand
GAAAGGGTAGGGTTGTTTACCAAGCATACCAATATGTAATGGGAATTGGATAGAAATATTGTATCTTAGTAAAATGAAATTAACAGAAAACATGAGACATTCTAATTTATCTTTGTTTTTATTGGTGTATTTAGAAATTTTATAATTTTAATTGAAACATCGTCGTTTCCGACACCAAACCTTACAAATACTTGTAGTAGACGCCGCGGGTCCCAGGATTTAATTCATAGTCATAGTAGTATTACAATATAAAGTAAACAATCAAATATGTTGAGGGAACATACCTCTTCATTAGTACTGTATACCAAACGATTCTCTGAATATCTCTAATCATATTGCGAATCCATTAATATAGAACTAAACACATTGTGTTGAAACCTACACTATACCGAGCACACCATCCCACACTATAAACCGCCATCAAGTCTGCATACCCCAGACGATTCCCCTGAGGCTGAAGGATCCTGTAATGAGGTCGGTCAAGACGTTGATTGGCCTCAGACGCTTCCAAAGTCCATTCATCTATGGAGTCTAGTCAAAGCAAGGTGTTAGCGCGTCAAGAGGCGTCGGGGGAGTCTTCGCCATGGAAACTGCTCTCTCCAGGGGGGTTATTCTTGGGTGTAATTGGCCTGATTCTCGGTCCTATTTTCGGCTATTCTACCTCTATTGCATAGACTAATAGGTTCATTGATATATGCAAAGGAAGGAATGATCTTATTGATTATGCTGGATTACATACGAGCTGCAGTGAAACATATGTTTCTCTCGGCAA
>NC_051417.1:17612036-17612282 GCF_015228065.2 Penaeus monodon | reverse complement strand
ATACATTAATACACATACGTACCTTGATGTCATATACAGCTTTATTTAGATGATGTAGCATGCACGGTATCGGTTTACTTGTAATTGAATATTCCAACTACAATTTCCCGCGTAACCTGGTGCTCTCTTCACATATCTCAAATCTTATAGGATTTTGTATATACTTGTCTAATCGTTTTTTATGCACTGGGTCACTGATGAGGCTCTGTTCGTCGCATCTATAGCAAAACATTTGCCTTTTACGAA
>NC_051417.1:17611575-17611715 GCF_015228065.2 Penaeus monodon | reverse complement strand
CCTTTTTCCTTTCCTCACCCGGCAAGTAACTCAACATATGCTGCGTTGACGCCTCGGGGCACGGGCGTCGAATCCAGACCCTCTTTTCTAAAGTCGGTTTAGCTCTTTTGCTTAACTCCCTAGGCTAGCCTGGCGGGGCT
>NC_051417.1:17610579-17610838 GCF_015228065.2 Penaeus monodon | reverse complement strand
CAGGATTTCCAAGCTTGCAGTATTTTTGCTAATCCGGTTATGAACTCTCCTGGTGCTGCAAAATGTCAGTATTTATCTGGGTTACTAGATGCTCACTGTTAGTTGCAAGATCAGGTTGCTTAGAGTTGTGATCGCTGTGCTACTTTGATGTGTGTGTTTTCGGCGACATAATCTACTGCATGGAAATGTTTGGTAATCTTTTTGTATTAGAAATTATACGAAGTTGTATGGTAAGGTTAAATGTGAATATTGAATCATG
>NC_051417.1:17608315-17609038 GCF_015228065.2 Penaeus monodon | reverse complement strand
AAACTTATCTATAGAAACATGTTACTAAATAAACAGAATGAGATCCACTGAATTGTATTACAAATATTTCAAAATGTATTTAGACTAGAATCGAATCGAATAACAAAATAAGACAAAATAATCTAAATAAGGTAAAACATAAAGAAAGGATAAAAAGGAATAAAGAAAGACGAAAGAAAGAGAAATGAAAAGAAAAAAGATACTGCCGTTGTCCCTGTTCTCGCGACAGAACCATCTTTCCAGATAAGGCCATGTTTTCGTTAAATAAACTCCGAGGAACATAAGATCTTTTACAACTTTAACCATTAAGTCAGTTTCATCTATCTGTTGCCGGCGGAGACTGATAGATTTCCATTGTCTACAGCTTCACTACATCGACGAACATGAGTCATTTCGCCGTTAGTGATAAATGCGTCATGTAGATTAACTGTGTATTCGCACTTTCTAGTATTCCGATCAATCCTTTTGATATTACTTTACATTTGTATTAAATCCTTTTGATACCAAGTTGATACCCTTTTCACTAAGGTGTTTTTCAATAAATCATATATCTTTTGTATAAAAGGCTTTATACTGACTTCACGGTTATTATAGATAAAAGCCACTTATATGCGATGAAAAATCTGAATCTGAAAATATTTGTACAATGAAGTATTTATTTACAATATTTATTTTCAATGAAGGGATATGGGTAAAAGAAAAAGAAGAGGATGACGATGTGGA
>NC_051417.1:17607906-17608196 GCF_015228065.2 Penaeus monodon | reverse complement strand
ATCTCATCAGGGGGACATGTTCTTTACAGCAGACGAGCCGAATAAGTGAACTGAAGAGGAGAAGGAGCGACGGGGCAAAAGTGCAGAAAATTTCCACGGGTGATTATCCCTGAGCTAAAAAACGTGGGAAGTGCAGGCTGGATATGAGGCAAAGGTCAGAAAGAATGCCTCCATTAGACGCTTAAATGCTGAAAGATTCGGGGAAAAGAAAGGGAAAATAAATTTATTAGTTACGTTGAGGATGAATAAGCTTGCTGAAAAAGTTGAATTAATCGGATATTGTTTTTTTT
>NC_051417.1:17607790-17607872 GCF_015228065.2 Penaeus monodon | reverse complement strand
TGGTATTCATGCAAATACGCTACCATTTTATGATATATATTTGTATCATGCACAAATAGAAAAATTAAGATCTAAGAAGATT
>NC_051417.1:17607133-17607543 GCF_015228065.2 Penaeus monodon | reverse complement strand
GGGGGCTTTCACACACTTCAATTGTAAGAGTACCATGATGGTTACGCAACACGCAAACAACACATTCTTCTTGCACTTTCTTCCTAAAACAAATGGTTAGAACAACCCTGATTACTTTAGACTCACGACACAAAGTAGACATTTATGACAAGGTTATTGTACATGACGCGTACTCATGCTCACACGCACAGGCATCTGGATATTTGCATGGAAGATGTATGTTTGAATCTAAATCTATACTGAAGTCGATATCCGTATATCTATTTGCATCTTATTGTAATTTCACTCGCACACATACTCACGGGAATGGGCGTATGCGTGGGTTAGTATAATGAAATAACTATGTAACAACGACCCTTAACAAGGATTCGAACCCAATCAATCTAGGGATCAGTCAGAGGGAGCAGGAC
>NC_051417.1:17606412-17606758 GCF_015228065.2 Penaeus monodon | reverse complement strand
TCATTCTCATTAAGCACGAAAACGTTCAGCCGCAGAATTATTCCACCGAATACCTGGCATCTCCTCAAGCACACTCGATCGGACTCAACTCTCCATTTTTCTTCTAAGTCAGACAAAACAACCTCCCACTCATGACGAATTTCCCATGCGACGAATGAATGGCTCGGGCTGAATCATACATCACAGCGGGAAGCAAATATTCAGAATAATAACTCAGATTTAAAGGATCACTGATGATGATGCTGGATGCTGGCTTTTTTTTTTGCCAACAAAACGTCGACGATTCATCAACGCTTCTAGCTGAGAAATTTCTTTCAAAAGAATTTCAATGTCGCTTTAGAAAAAT
>NC_051417.1:17600787-17600912 GCF_015228065.2 Penaeus monodon | reverse complement strand
ATTTTTAATATTTAAGCAACCTAAATGATTAATGTCTAAATATACCAAGCCACGCCTATTAAAAAACACAAAATGAAACCAATCCCAGTTAAAGCTTCACCTCCAGTAGAAGGACCCAGCCACTC
>NC_051417.1:17599384-17599872 GCF_015228065.2 Penaeus monodon | reverse complement strand
AACACAAAATGAAACCAATCCCAGTTAAAACTTCACCTGCAATAGAAGGACCCAGCCACTCATACAGATTGACCGAACCTCAGGCGTACCCAGGTCAACCGAGGTCAGAGTGAAGCTTGCCCAATACATCAAGTCAGCTTGCGTTTTCCCCGGGGGTTTGAAACCTTGGGTCCGGCACAGCGCGAGTAGCAAGGGCGCCGCTGTGATTGATGTCGCTAATGCCACGTCGTATATCTGGGTTGTGCCTCTCACGGGCGCCTCTCGGCGCGTTCCGGGCAGCCCTGCCTTCTTTTGTTTTGACCCTTCTCGTATTTTTTATTGTCTGTGTTTAATTTAAAGGCAGTGTTTCGACGAAAAAATCCTGTGATATTTTATTTTTCATTTGTCTTTTGGTGGTTGATTCATAAATTGTTTGCTTGTTAGAGAGGACATGGAAAATATATTTGTTTGCTATCCTTGGACTGGGTGAGCATCAGGGGCAAACTCAG
>NC_051417.1:17597823-17598697 GCF_015228065.2 Penaeus monodon | reverse complement strand
CCCAACTCTGATTGCCAACACTACAAACAAACCGAAAGCGGAATCCTGTTGGTCAAGCTCAGTAACGAGAGCTCCTAATGAACTGTGGAGCAGATATGCCTCTAAAGATGAAAATTCTTCACAGAACCTAATAACAAACATGGAAATTTTACGAAAACTTCCCAAAAGCTCGCAATAACCGCGTACCGCGAGAAGACCTTGCAAAACTTCACTGCAATATTAGGCAATAAGAGAGAGAAAATGAACTTCTGAATAAAATTTGGAGCTATGAGCTGAAAATATTTCGGCATGTAGAGTCGGGTGAAGAAAAAAGTATATTTTCAACACAAAGCGAGTGTGGTTGAAACACTGCGGTTAAAAAGTACTTTTTGTACCTTGTTCTTTTACAACACTGTTTATAACTCCAGGTGTAAATTGTATATAGTGATATTATAGCATGTATCATGTCATCGCACTAAACTGTTGTAGAAGCGCATTCCTTGTCCAGCATGGTTTAAACATGCAAAATGTGATATTACGTTTTAGAATGCGCGTGCAAATATGCTTTTAATACAGAGCATGAAAATTTATGTTGATTTTCTAAATACAGACCAGGAAAGGGACGCTTGTTGCAAGTATGTGCAAGAGCAGGAATTACCCAAATAGTCTGAAATATTTCATAAACTTGTTATTCTGCTAAAACTATGTTACTCTCACAATAACGATGCTAGGTTATATATCTTTACACACATTTACGCGAAAAAGTGTAGGTTAACATGGATATATATTTACTGGACTTTTTTACAAAAGAAATCACTGTCGTCTTTTCTGGTTCTCATATTGGGATTTTGCACAGTGAGTAATTATGAACAGTTTTGTGAAAACTGTGCTTTAA
>NC_051417.1:17596643-17597658 GCF_015228065.2 Penaeus monodon | reverse complement strand
CACAGCTTATATCTGGAAATGTCATCGAGGTTAGCAACTACCGTGTGTGATGTCTAGCCAGCGCACACAAGTCCCAAGCGTCTATTTCATGGCCACTCGTGATCTGCGATTGTAAAACATGCATTTCTGACCGCCGCGGTTATGTACTTTTTGCTGTAGTTTTCTTTGCTTCAGCACTCTTATACGAAGGGTACAATTTGCAGTGATGATCTTTCTGTACTCTTCGTAGATAACTGTAAGTACTTTTTCTCATATTTGTGTTTAAAAGTAGGAAGATTGTTTCGTGTGGTGCCAGCGTGCACTCTTCCCCGCGCTGCTTTTGACTTAACATTCTAACTGGTCTTGTTGGTCACGTTAAGGTTGCCTTTTTGCAGTTACATTGTTATTAGTAAATTTATCTACACTTTCGCGAAAATGGCAGTGTCTTATATGCTCTTATTGTAAATGTATTGCATTTATCTAATGCCCTCTATAAAATACATTTTTTTCGATATACCATTAGTTCAACCATTTTTTAAATCTACATCAATGCATCTTTCTCATAATCTGGTTTTGTGGTTATATCTGGCATTTTAAGGAAATATTACGATTTCAATTCCGATATAAATCCGTTTTTCGTTGTATACTTATCGAAACACAAATCAATTTTCTTTGGTAGATATTTCAGCAAATTCAGCTTTAATTCTACTTTTGATTATGCATACGTTAAAGTAAATCTGCAAGTCAAGATGTTGACCTTTTTTTTCACACGTGAAACCACTGTACCATGGGTGGGTGCGTGTGCCGAGCAATCTGAGAGTGCTCAGATACCTTCAAGGTCACGCCCTCGAACCTCCAGGGACCTCGTCTTGCGGGACAACCTCTGCTCTGCACGACGAGACTTACTATTTTCAACCTCCGCTACGCTATCAACCTCCTCCTTCAATAAAGAGTGCAACCAGGACGTCCGTTTCCGTACACCACCAAAGTAGGGGACCAACCAAACGCTGATATATCTGGTGTCACACACACACAC
>NC_051417.1:17593859-17594328 GCF_015228065.2 Penaeus monodon | reverse complement strand
ACCCTATTACTCCCCACACACACTTTTGTACACAGGCAGTTCCATCGAGACGGCCTCATGCAACTTTCGATAGTTCTTTACTGTCGCCATCAACAGAGATTTATTTGTAACATCCTCGGGGACGCTATGCCGTTCTTTTTTATGGGTTTCCCTCCCGTTTGCCAGGCGCCCGTGTGTGTTTGCTGGCCATACTATTTGTTTTCCTGTTTTCCCCTGGTGGTTCAGGATATTCCAGGACGGTCCAAAACAGACGATTGTAAGAATTATTTTTTTCCGGATTACAAATTTATAATCAAAAGACTTTGGAAATTTTGGTGGGGTTTCCCTTTTGGTCAGTGGGGATTAGGTGCGTGGGAGGGGAAGCACGCCTTTTAAAACTCACCTGTGAGAATTACTGTAATAGGGAATTTTGGCTTTGTGCCTATCTTCTCTATCTATTATCAAATATTAAAACTATTTATAATAAAAT
>NC_051417.1:17593295-17593548 GCF_015228065.2 Penaeus monodon | reverse complement strand
AAAACCCTATCTATCCTTTCAAATATCTCAGCTTTTTATTCTATCTCCCCTTAGAAATCTAGAAATTTCCCCAAAGGCCCTTTCCCCTCTCAATTTCCTTTCTCAAACCCTTCTATTTTTCCCCCAAAAAGGGAAAACCCTTGGGAAGGCGAGTCAAAAGCGAAAGGGATGTGTGGGGCCTTTAACAGTTTTTTTAAAAAAATCTGATTTTTACATGCGCATGGGATGAGATAATACTTTAAAATTATAAAAG
>NC_051417.1:17591401-17591594 GCF_015228065.2 Penaeus monodon | reverse complement strand
TAAAATGGAATGTCTGCATGCTTAATGCGTTGACTTTTGTTACTTGTCTCCGTTGACAAAATGTGTGAATGCAATAGCACTATTGCAAGAGTTGTCATTGAAGTACGGTGCATGTTCTGTGTGCATGGCAACCGCGGTGAGCTATTAAAAAGTATCAAACTATTACATTTTGCACGTGCAGAATATAACTGTT
>NC_051417.1:17588214-17591005 GCF_015228065.2 Penaeus monodon | reverse complement strand
TTGAAACTGGATGCAACTTTACCAACAAAATAATAGAAATGATACCAGATTACACAGAATTCAGAAACAAGACTACATAGGAGATGGCTTTCGTAATCATAAACTATACGATAGATGGATATAGTAATGCCGATCAGTATGTTTAAAGATATGTATCTCTGCATATAATACCATTCTAAAAATAATCCATTCAGTTTCAGACGATACACGTGGCCTCTTATAATAATCACGGCAGATAAAGTATTTATAATCTCTCTTTTTTGCCAAGGCTGACCATGTAATATTACTATTGATTTCTACAAAATTAAAGACTTGGGAAAGGCGAGATAGACAAAAAACAAAAATTCCTCACAAAATTAATAGTATTTAATGACACAAGCTTCTAATTATGATTGGGGACCTTAACGAAGGTATTAAGTACCCAAGACTAAATATCCTTTGCAAACGATCCAAGGACAAGTTTAACATTAATAAATAAACACTGAAAAAATGGAGGGACAAGAGTAAAGAGGATCTAGGAGCCAAAGAGAACGATATGGAATCCAATGCTGATTAACTTATGAGCCGAGACCATGATCGTAATTAGCGGAGGGTTCAGAGATCAAAGGAGTCGAGTCGTAAAAGGCTCTGGCTTGTTTGTGAGTGACGGCATGAGCTTCTGCCATCGTACTGTGCAGGCAGACAGCAAAGGGAATGATGAAGGAATGGCTGGGGATGGGTCGCTATCTAGAGATTATATTTGAAATCACCGGAGTGAGTGGATGGATGATGAGCGTTTTTAAGACAAGTGATCCAGACCAATGTATACCAATGTGGAGAATTTTGTGGTTCTAGGCATCAGTGCCAAGTATGGAATTCGATTTATACAAAAGACATAATAGCACTCGAAGATATTTCATCTGATTACTGGTAAATACTAGAAAACATTCGACGATTCTCTTTACGAAAAGAAAATGATAAACCAATACGTACTTTATATACATAAGTAGAAAATCTGGCACCAAAGTCAAGAGGGAGAAATCAATATAGAGAGATAAGTGGTCCAAATTCAAAGTCCCATAATGGTCTGGAGACGCCTAATTAAACGCCAAGGATACGCCAAACAACGATAAGAATGGATTTATCTTACCAAACTTTATATTTGGAACATGGCTTAGTAAGCGTCTCTTATTAATATTATTTACTGTAAAATTGTCTCCTTTTACTTAGAGTTTTACTGAACAGTCGCCGCTCTTTGCCTTGAAATTTATCGAAAAGCCGTCTCTTTTTACTTTAACCGTTATTATACAACAGACATTTTTATTGAACAACCATTTT
Source organism: Penaeus monodon (assembly GCF_015228065.2). Taxonomy (NCBI): domain Eukaryota; kingdom Metazoa; phylum Arthropoda; class Malacostraca; order Decapoda; family Penaeidae; genus Penaeus; species Penaeus monodon. The sequence goes on along the minus strand of NC_051417.1, from coordinate 17,589,688 downwards.
TGAAACTAAACCTGAAGCATAAATTCAGTTCACTTCTGTTCATACTGAGATCTTCAGTGCGCAGAAAAATAGATGTACTTAGCTGCGGTTAGCCTCAGATTAAGTAGCAGTGTGGGGAGAGAGGGAGAGAACCCGTGGAGGCGAGTGGCCCACTGTGACTCTGTGCCTTGGAGAATAATGAGAGAGTGGCGCGAGATTAAATTTGAAATCACCGAAGAGTCGAGGATCCGGAAGGAGGTCCTTAGGAGGCAGGGTCATGGCTACAAAGAAAGTGTCTGGGGCATGCTCACATATGCCATTCAAGTGCTCATATATTTCTGTACATGGTCATCCATCGGCTTCTTGGTTGTTTAATTCATCAGCAGAATTACACGAAAACCTAATGAAAGATTCCAATGTGAATTAGATGCTGGCAGATATTACTCAGAATTTCGCGCGCTATGCAATTTCATATTTCCACAATATCACGTCCAAACATAACTACTCATCGAACTCATAGCACTCTCTTTCAATCAACCTTTTTGTTGCGCTTTTTTTCTCCTTCCGTCTTCCAGCATGAAGTTTCCAAAATAAGAACGTAAAGGCGGGACAAAATTAACTTGCCGCCCTTTGACTTTGCCTCTACTTTTCAGTGAAACCTAACCTCATCAATTCGAGGCTGTTACAATTTTTTTTTCGTAATTCCTCTTTGTCAAAGACTCTTCGCCAAGAAATTTAACGTCCCTCTGAGAGAAGCAATACCAAGGTTCTTACAAAAAAAAATGTAACGTTGAATTTCGTGTATAAATAAAGACGAAATAAAATAAATTTATCCTATTTTAATGACAATGACACGAAAGCACAAATCTCACTGAGCTATTTAGAAATACTCTCATTTATTGGAAGGCTTGGTATTAAATTGCAGCCGCGAGCCCTTCTGATCGAGATGAAGTGCTCGACAGGCGCCACATGATGTCTGTGTCGATCGCAGGTCTCCTGAGTGCCTTCATTTTCTGCGCCGCCAGAATCCAGCCTCGAAGCGTTAGGTTGCAGAGACTGGACCATCAAGCTCCGTACCTCTTCTGAATAACTGTACTCTTTTAGTTTCTCTTGAAATTCAGCAGCTCATGTTAAGTGAAGCCTATTATCAGCTAAGAACCCTCCCGAATTGGAAATATTTTGAAGGCACTGGAAAAAAGGTCTGGAGAAAAGGCGGCCGTTCAGTGTAGGAGCTGATACTTCCTCATGCAGCATCTAGTGTAGAATCCATGAGAGTTATCTTTTTAAGGAGAAAATTCGTGCCACCATCTTGACCTTCCTGTTGCAGCTGAATCTTTCTCCTTAACTCTGCAACATTTGGAAGCTTCCTTGAAGAGAAAGTCCAGTGCATTCACAATGGAGAAGAATGAGCAGTGAATGTTGCATTTATCTAGAATAAACAAGTACACAATCGTATTGTATTTTTGTTGTTGTATTTGGAAGGCATATAACATCC
>NC_051417.1:17587281-17588174 GCF_015228065.2 Penaeus monodon | reverse complement strand
CAAATTTGTCATCTTCAATCTGGTGTGCCATATACAGCACCCTAGGCTTCTTTCATCACTCACCGTATTCTTCACGTTTCTGTGGTCTCTAATTAGTTCCTGATTCTTATTATTGTTTGTATTGTAGATCCTTGACTTGAAAAGAAATTCTAAGCACGCTAGAAGATAAAACTATTCCAGCTGATGTCGAAACTGAACCGACTAATACTGTATTGACGGATGAGGATTGATTAATACACAATCTCTCTTGCAACCTGAGACTGTTGAAAGTGATGCAGCCAATAGGATTCATATCTTACAAGACAATAAAATAATCTCATGGTACTTCCTCTGTAGACATTTTTTTTTCCAAAGGCTAATTATTCAAAGTTCAAAAGATTGACACCAATTTTTTGAACTGCTTTTCGAGGATGAAGTGGCATACGATAGTTGATGAGATTCTTAATTATATCGAAGGAGAAACTTCAGTTATGGTTTCGAAAGAAGTTTTCTATGGAAGGTCTAATTGTATCAGAGATTGTTCCTGTACGTTCACAAGGATTATTTCGGAAAAAATCAACTGTGACCAGAAAAGGTGTGTATAATGCTATAGGAAAAAGCAGATTTGAAATTATTGTGCTGTTTTTCAATATTGCTAACAATGCATCACTTGACAAACCTGACATATATGTTTAAATTTTGTCCGTTGGTCAAGCTTCCTCTGAGATATCGCTTCCACGCGATGAAGCAGTGATAAAGTACATCAGGATAAAACCCATCAGATTTACTTGCGAAGTCTAGTGTCTAAATGCAGACGATGCGATATCTAATAACTTTTGATCTGTGCCAAGGATGCATATATTGGGGATATCCAGAAAATGAGAAACCAGTTTGTAAATATATACCTACTATTC
>NC_051417.1:17586309-17587239 GCF_015228065.2 Penaeus monodon | reverse complement strand
GAGCGATCTTCCTCATAACTTGCGTGTCGATAACTTGCTCACGCCCTTTCCACTTTGGAAGGAACTACAAGACAGAGAATATGGGGGTACAGGAAAAAACAGATATATGTATGTACAGAGAGAACATGTAATAACTGCCCATCGAAAGATATTCAATAGATGAACCGCTGTACAGGCTGCTGACACGAACAGAAATATAGTTACATGTACATAGATGGATAATTCCGACAGGCCACCTGAGTGATTCCGCATGTAAAATGCAAAGATATTTTCAGAGAGAAAAAAAATAGAAGTTAACTGCCCTAGGACCACCGTAGAATATAATCAACACAAGGAGGAACTGACAGACAAGGTCAAAATGTGAACAAGCATCGAACTGAAAATCTGGGGATGACTTTGCAAAATGCTTGATTATTTGCGCAAGAATTCCGGCGAAGGAGCAAATATCTAAAACCCATTCTTTACATTAATGAATACCATAAAAAAAGTCGAGGTTATAGACCATTATCTTACTGAAACAAAAAAAAATAAAAGACGGATGGAGAGCTGCGTCGAGTCAGTGTAGTAAGTAGGACTCGCACCTTGTAAATATCCTATTGTATACTAGTATTTGGGTTTTATTTTTCATAAAAATTGTTTATTCTAGTTCAAAGTGTATACAATAGCTGTGCAAGTATTTTTCGTTTTCATTTTGTTATTCTTGAAAAATAATTTATACGAACTATGATAATCAGAATAAAATTAAAGCTTATGGCTACCTACTTTCCTCGAACTTAATCTATAAATGCATGAAAATCCAAGTTTTTAACAATAAAATAAAAATATATTTCGGGCACATATAGGTTAAGTAGTACCGTGGCCGCTTCACGAAGGTATTCCTCCGCGTTATCTCAAGTTTATCGAGATAAAGGATAAGCACTGTTGAATACA
>NC_051417.1:17585233-17585540 GCF_015228065.2 Penaeus monodon | reverse complement strand
AAATTCATTTTCATTTGTGGGGATAATTTCGCATGTTTTCTGCACAGATTTCAAATTCCACCACACTGCATAGGTCTCTCTATCAACTCTTCACACCCAAGCGCCCCACAGGTTGAAACCAATCTTGTCATGAATATAAGATAAATTAGATCTGTTTGCAGACGAAATAATCCCTAGAATAACGGAGTGTGCTAAGAGGATTTGATTATATAATTTCGGTGGTATAATTATTTTTAAACTCAGGCATAAATTCCTGTACAATCAGTTAAACTTCAACGCACAGTACGTGCGTGTGTATGTGTGTATG
>NC_051417.1:17580534-17581968 GCF_015228065.2 Penaeus monodon | reverse complement strand
GCAGTACACAATACCGTATTTGCAACACTAACAGAAAGTTAAGTTTATACAAGTGACAAACAGTTTCTCTTATGCCTCCACGATACATCAGTACATAAAAACGTTGGTCGAAACTAAGTGTACTAGTAGCATATTTAAGTCGAAATTCGGGCTATTCTTTTTCACTTACAAAGTATCCTTCGTTCAAGTCTTGAGTCTGACTCCCGGGTGGTGTGATAACTTGGTAATACTTTCCCTGTACTCATTATATGATATCAATACACCCAGATCTAGGTGGAATGCTGAGCAATAACAACTACCTGCAGAGGCCACGGCAGTTGGTCTACAGGTCGACACTCCTTGAGTCATGTCGGGGATCGCTCGTTTTGATCGACTTTTCCCTTATTTCTTTTACTAGAACTGTTTTTTTTCCACAGTCCTTGCTCTCGTATAAAGTACTGTCAGTATCAGATATTGCCTAACAAAAAAATTGTGTCATTAAAAGAAATTTCTCGTAAAAAAATACATTCATTTCAGATAAAAATATATCACTCATGTAGGTCTATTTCTCTCACAAATTTTAGAATGTTCTTATGAAGTGGTGCATTGCCCACGGAATACCCAGAGAGATGTAGGATTATTATATATTCTGTAACATGAGGTATTGATTTAACGATCATGCAGATAAAAAAATCAGTTGGCTATGTAATAGACAACTTTTAGTGTTATTGGTCCCATTATCTAGTAGTGGCTTACATCACACTTGGGCTGGCCTAGGATTGGTTTCATCAGTATTTATGGATTATAATAAAGTCATACGATTGCATGGGACACAAGGGTATCTGCCCTCTTCAACTTCCTAATAGTCAACAAGCTGCTCCGATCATATTATAGCAAATATCGATACAATCTATTTCTAACTTATATATATTCTCATATAATGTGACCAGTGTCATAAGATTTTGTCAGCTCATATTTCTCGTTGTGCCCAAGTGTGTTATTTGAGAATGGTCCAGTTGACAAAATAATTATCTCTGATAATTCTGATATGCTTGAAACTTTTATTAAGGTATCAGTTGTGTGTTCTGCCCTCTCTACTTTTATTTTCTTCTTCTAAATATCAACAGTATATCAATTTCACGTTTCTAAATCTTTTCTATACTGCAATATCCTTCATCTCGTAATTTCTCATTCCATCATATTTCATTGACGGTACTAAGCACAGGGGTTCGACAAAAAAAAAAGATTTTGAAGGAAACGAATAAAAAACTCAACTAGAGAACAGAGTATATTTACTTACAACATTCACATAAATAATTGAGGTATTAAAGTACCAAGCCAGATGATTCTGCCGCATAATAAACGCTACAAACACACTTGACATCGATACTAGATTATGCGGGTGACGGGTCGCTTTGTCGTGCTCTAAACCTGGGAGCGCTTCATAACGGGTTT
>NC_051417.1:17578956-17580335 GCF_015228065.2 Penaeus monodon | reverse complement strand
ACAGAGATTCGAGATGGTTGAGGTGTGAAAAGAGAAGCAAATTCGAAATGGATGGTAACGAAATCCAGAAAGAATGCGTGTGGAATGCATAAGGAAATAAATCGGAAAGGTCAAAGTGAAAAGGCAAAGACGGGAAAGGAAGAAAAACAAAAACTGACAGGAGAGTGAATGTCTGCACAATGAGGAAGTGACACGTGCAAAACTGACAGTTACAGAGAGGGTTTGATGTCATGGCAAACTTCTCCCAGGGGGTTAGGGGTCAAGGAGCGAGGGTTTGGAAGGGAAACCAGAAATTATGAATCTTTCAGTCACAAAAAAACGATCTCCAGATACGCTATCATGAAATACAGAACCAGATACTATGCAAAAGTCAGAGTTGAAAATGACGAAGTGAGACTACTTATCTCCAAAATCTATGAGTGACGTCTTCAGTTTCGAACTTAAAATATCAAATTAAACAGGGTATTTTGGAGTGATAGAGCATACTAGAAATCATACATTCATGCAAAATGATCCAAAAATATAAAGGCAGGTTATAAAAATATACTGTATATTTAGTACCAGGTAACACATACTAAATTCAAATGCAAGACTAAGGGAGACAGGTTTCCAAATAGCACAGTATGAGTAGAGTGACATTAATAAATTGAAAGTGATTTTCAAAACATAATTCTGGACTAATGAGGACAAAAGGAATGCTGGTGGGAGGCGAGAGGGTCAACACTACACATCCAAGACACCTGTGCGAGGCAAGCCTGCACGCTGTTTGTGACAATCACACGTTTTCATAACCCCTGATAATCACAGAAACTGACTGCTGATTACTAAGCCTTGATTTGTTGTCACTTATTTTTTTTGATCTTTGAAAACTTTACAGAAAAATCAACTTTCAATTCCTGTGCTACACTAGAGCTTACAAGAAGGCCCGTCACTAGCTTACTTGGTATCTCACCTTGCCCAGGTGTCAGTTCTTTACAAACACACCTGTGGTTGGTAACTCTTGGTGCAAGGGAGGAGGGGGGTGCTGCCAGCTGGCAAGTAGTTTTCTTTCTCAACTACTTGGCAGGACTACCTAGCAGGACTACCTCTCCCAGGTGGGAATGATAGCTCCTTCAGTATGAGATGCTCCATACCTCGTGCAGCGCTCAACATGCTACTACAGGGTCTTTACTTGGAGTCTGTCATGATTTCTTTTGTCACTGTAAACCTTATACATCTTTCAAACATACAATTATTACTAGTGTACAAACCCTGAAAATATTTATTTCCATTACACTGGCTTTGGTAATCTTATCTGTTAAGAAAGGAATTCCATAAAATTCTGTGGCTGTACTGCCATACTCTAAATACATTTATCAAATTAAAACTGTTCTGAAGAC
>NC_051417.1:17577039-17578912 GCF_015228065.2 Penaeus monodon | reverse complement strand
GACTGAAATAAGCTATAAATGACTTTGTACCATGAAGTGAAATGTTAAATGATCTGTTCTGCACATAAAACTAGTGGCGAGAAACCACAACTTTTATATGCTGACATTGCTGTCTGATGACTGTCTCTATAAAGTGATGTAGTGCAGTACCTTCCATGCAGACTGAAATGATTACATACAAACACATTTAGGAGTCACTGACAAGATACAATACTGTACACAATATGTCTAGCCTACATTTGTATTGTCTTGATGTGTAATATGGCAATCATAAGATCAATGATTACCACTAACTCTTAGCAAGTCCTTTTAATTAAAACTGCAATTTTATAGCAATCATTGCAAATACTCAAAAGTATAGAAAATAAATCTTGGCAAGCATATTTTCTACTGCTTATAAAGCTTTGCAGAAAACTATTGTCTGCTGTCAATGATTACTATAAATCTGGTTCAAATATCTATACATATTACTGCTATCTGGCGACCTCGTTATACTTCACAACTGCAATCAGTAAACACTGGATATGCATCACATTATCATTTCTTAGGCATTAATACAATATTTGAAAAAAGTATAACCTCAAATTTATCAAGTATTTATCATAATCTGCATATTGTACTCAATCCCATGCCAACTAGATTTTGAATACTATTAAAATGTTTAACAGATATACAAATTCCTAGTAAACTTGTTCTAGGATGATTGAAAACACATGAAAACCACTTAAATCAACATTTCTAATCCATTAAACATATCACATCAAGGTTTTAGACAATTCTTGGAGATTTGAAGCAATACTGACATCGTTATTACAGTGTCTGCTGTAACAACTATGCTCATGATTCTACTTCCTGCCCTGAAATATTCACCTGAATAGGTCTAAATAAATACCGCAGCAGGTTTGAGTCTTGGTGAAAAAGCACAGGTCATGAAATGAGGAGGACAAAGATGAATGGACCACCAATAACAATCTACATGGACATTGTATTCTTTAAAATCTGAGCAGCTATATTTCTGGTTGCATCTAAAAAAAAATCATTGCAATCCAGTGATTATCCAACATAGCGACATAAATTCAAAGTTCCTACCAACACAGACTAGAATGACAGTTCCTCCTATTAGACCAAAATGCTCTGCCTGTGAACACCTCTAAACTACTAATGAATTAGTCCCTAACTATGGCAGTACCAGGTATTTTCTGTATATCAGTCCTTGGTATAAAATCAAAGCTTGTAGGTAACTTGTACGTGCTCACAAGCTACAAACTTCTAAAAAGGTCTAAGGAATTATAATTTACTGTACAAGTATACAATTATTTTTTATCTGAACCAGTTTATCCAAGCCTCAGAGCATTGAATGTGCAAAATAAAAATACCATCCCTTCCCTTACAAAAGACTTTTTTTATGCAATTATTATTAAACAACCAAAAATACATATACATCAATCTATACTTTGAATAAATAAAAGGCTCTAAAGGCTTTTACTGCAGCAATTCTACAAATGTTATCATTTAACTTGTGAATTGTAGGGGTAGGACACATCCCACAACAATTTCTCTTAGCTTTGTAGATTCCAGTGTTTACAAAGATGTATTGTAATTATAAAAAGAGTAGTTATAAAATATTCCCATTGGGTCAATTCAGTCTGCATGAAACAGGGTAGTTAACCTCACACTGTTATGTTTAAGAGTGTGTGAAGATGGTAACATAAAAAGGACAAAACACTTTATAATTTAAGTAGTTTCAAGAGAAAAAACAAGCAAAATGACGCTCATGCATACGGCAGTATAATAAAAGGGAAGGTCTAAAAGATTGAGAATGCACAAAGAGAGAGATGAATATAAAAAGAAAACAAATGAAACTTAAGATGAG
>NC_051417.1:17573652-17576513 GCF_015228065.2 Penaeus monodon | reverse complement strand
GAACCTAAAATAACTCAATTGGAATTAAAAATATAGGCCTATTTGTAAGAGAACTCTGCACTTACAACACTGTACATGGGCTCTAGTTGTGCCCAATGACTGTACAGTGGACTCTGGGAGTATCTGACCTAAATAGTACCCCTTTATAGCCAATAGCCATATGCAGTTATTTACACATGTTAGAGGCTCAAGGTGCTTTCACTGAACACAATAAAGGAAATAGTGTTACAGGTTTGCACAATGCACTTCCTTTAATGAAACAACATTGCAAGTGGCTGTAAATGAATCTCACGATGTAACATTTACCATTTTTAAACAATGTTGTCTTTGATGACAACCTCTTAAAGTATCTTAAATCCATGCTACTTCTTCATTTGGAAATATATCATGTTATTAAAGAATAATCTTTAATCTTTTGTGTAGGGACACTGGCTGTTCATATGCCTACTTGTTTGTAAAAACACTTTCATGGTAATGCTGTGTTACCAAGTAACAAAGGATCAGATTTCACTGTGCTTCAATTCTAGCATTCAATGATACAATACATGCTACAGCACTCTCACAGACTCTCCCATTCATTCCACCTTGACCATGACACTGGCAGGTAACAATGCTTTGTGTCAAGATACATGGTCTCTCCCTCATGCACCGTGGCATCCACAAGGGTAGGTGACAATGACACATATGCTAAGTCTCCCAAGCTTTAGCCCCCTGGTGTTGCCATAGCAATACTGGATAAAGTACCATGCACACATCTACAATGTCCCTCTACCAAAGCCAATACAGTGGTGGGTAATGACACTATGCATGCTACATCATTACTCCTATCAACTGACTTGTGTCAAAATATCTGCAAGTTACACTAGTATTCATAACAAGTGCTTAGCAATTTCTAGAAAAAAGAAAACAATCACAAGGAAATTTCATTTCATGACATGAAACTGATACTCTTAACACCAAAATCCAATGTATCTAAACTTTTTACTGATCTGTTGCAATTTCTGAAGACAATTCAATACAGTACCATAGGTAGCTGAAGTGTTTCATCCTACAACCCCACACTCACAACAGAGGTTCTTCATCATTAGTAACACCATGTGAAAATAGTAGTATGGATCCTCACTAGACATAAAAATTACCTAAACAGTTAAAAAGTCCCTCAATGACAATGACTATTACAATGTCGTTCACTAGTAAAAATGATGCTTTGGTACAAGTCTCATCAACATAATATTATTATCTGTTCACATCTGTTTTGCTGGTGACAGTACAACTTGTAGTGATATTGAGATTCCTCACTAATAGTGCCAAGACAAGATAAAAATAATGTCCCTTGTCAGTAGTGATCTTGTCAATTTGTGCAGAGGTATTTTAGGTCTGTTTTTCCTCCATTAACAGAGTACAGTGTCCCTGACTAGCAAGAATATACATCCTAACAGAATTAAAATAGTTTTAACAAAATAACATCACAATCTGCAATAAGTCATTTGATTCCTTTAATTGTATCAATAAAAAAAATAGCTCAATAATTCTATCAAATATAGGATTTTAATGTAAATGTCTGTAATGGCTAATGTTCACTACCAGTGTCTTACAACCTGGATATACAGAGAAGAAACTGCTGAATTGTTGAAACATTCTGGCTTCAGTTTTATCTTTAGGAAGATCGAATACATGAAATGTTGCAATGAGTATGAACCATGAGGGAAAATTAATGAAAATTATCATGCTCTTCCACCTCCGCAAAACTGCGTGGATAAACTATAACAGGAAATATACGAAAAGGTTACTATTAAAATGACTTGCCAAACCCCTTTCACCATCTATAACAATATGTACCCTCCTAGGACTCTGCAGTTAAAAAATAATAGGATGATCCAAAATCAAAACAATAAATCAATTGAATGAATAAAAAATAAAGTCTCATTGTGACAAATCTCAGGACAGGTTCAACACTAGGAGACGGAAGCATTACTGCCACAGTGTTATAATTATGCCAGAAGGTCTTGCAAAATAGTTTTCCCAATATAGATATGAATTTCCTTACACATTTGTCCTTGGCTTTACACTTCAGTAATAATTTTTCTTTTAATCAGTTCACTTCTAACTTCTCCTAACTGATAATTATTCCATAGTCTTTCCACTACTATTACTATTCAAATTTCTCCTTGTAAACTCAAAAAGCTCATTCCTGATACACCTGATACACCCCAACTAGTTTTGGACTCATGAATATCTTAGGCAATTATAACACAATAGTGGAGAAAAAATAAAAAAAATAATAAAATGAAACAAGGCAGGCCAACATTATACAGAGGAGAAAATGCAAATTTTTATAATGTCACTAGATAAGGAACAATGCCCTGAGAACAGTCTAATGTACAAGTCAAAATAAAATCACTTCTCAAAGAACAACAAAAATAACAACTTGAACAAAATAGATGTGAAAAAAATAAAAAACAATCCTATTCAAAAGTACCTCACACATACACCATACCAATAATCATCAATGCTAAATCAAGCTATGTTCAGACTGCCATAAAACAAAACAAGGCCTAACTAGCCCCTGCCCCCTCCTGTTTCTCTGGCTACAGGAAGCCACAGCCTGCCTAGAGCATAGGAGATATTTCTTTTCTACAAAAGATGTACACTCAGAATGAACACAAAAGTTACTTGCACATACACTGTAGTCTCTTAATGAGCAATAGGTTCCCAGGTTCCACAAAACAACATATTAGTGCAACTACTTACAACCGTTTCATTTGAGCTTTTTTTTCTCCACAACTTATATTGGCCTTTATATTCAAAACCCAAGGTAAGAGAGCACAAATTTTCACACTGAAGACTAAATATACTTTCCA
>NC_051417.1:17572696-17572938 GCF_015228065.2 Penaeus monodon | reverse complement strand
CCCCCCCCGACAAAAAATTTAAAAGGTTTTAAAAATTTTACGCCATTTCCGGGGAGGAAAAGGAGGGAAAAGGGGTGGTTTGGGTTTTTTTTTATTAAAAAATTTTTAAAATAAAAAAAATTTTTTAAATATATATTTTGTTTTATTTTTTTTAAAAAATTTTATTTGGTGTTTTGTTTGGGTTTTGGGTTGGTTTTTTTGTGTTGTTTTTGGGTGTTTTGGAATTTAGCACATTATTTATT
>NC_051417.1:17572576-17572652 GCF_015228065.2 Penaeus monodon | reverse complement strand
TTTGGGTGTATTTTTTTGTGGTGTGTGTTGTGGTGGTGATATAAATAATATATTATAAATTAAAATTATATATGGG
>NC_051417.1:17572017-17572318 GCF_015228065.2 Penaeus monodon | reverse complement strand
ATTATTTTTTATTTATTTTTATTAAAAAGTTTTTTTTTATTGTTTTAAAAATTAAAGAAGAGAAAGGGCTAAATTATTGGTATATGTAATATCTTAATATCCATTACACTTTAAAAATATTATCTTTAAAAAAAGGGGTTGTGGTGTTGTTGTGTGTTTAGGTTTGTGGGGGTTTTACTTTTGGTTTTGAGTGAGTTTTTGGGTTTATGGTGTTGTTGCTAAAATGATTTACAACCCATTCATTTTTTATGGGGGTGATTTTTAATTATATATTATATTATATAAAAATTTTAATTTTGCT
>NC_051417.1:17571771-17571985 GCF_015228065.2 Penaeus monodon | reverse complement strand
GGTGTTAATTTGTAATTAGATTTAAAAATATTTATTATATATTTATTTTATGTGATTGTTTTGGGGTTTTTTGTGTATTTTGTCGTGTGGTTTATGGTTTGTGTGTCTGTTTGTGGGTGTCGGTTTGTGGCGTTGTTTTGGGTTGTGTTTGGGGAAATTTTTAAATATTTTACTACAAAAAACAACCAAAAGCCCAGTCAAAAAAAAACTTAAA
>NC_051417.1:17570717-17571729 GCF_015228065.2 Penaeus monodon | reverse complement strand
ACATAAGCTATTTAAATCATTTATAAATTAATACAACTAAAATAACCTTTAACACCAAAGTATTTTTATAAAATCATTATGATCTACCATTCTGTATCCAAATAACTATTAAAAAAAATATAATTTGGATTATAATTTTAAAATTATATTTGACATATAAAATTAAAAATTTTATATTAAATTATATATTTTGTCTATTTTAATATAATAATAATTAATTTAAAAATTGTTCAGTAATAATATTTTAAACCATTTTGTTTGTGTAATGTTGTCCAAAACTCTTATTATTCTAAATTTAAAATTTTAAAGATTAGGATATAGTATAGGGAAAATTATTGAATGTTTTTTACTATAAATATTTTTATATAATTACAAGTAAAGGGGTTTCGAAAAACACAGTACAAGGGGGTAATAAGCGTGATAATTAAATGATAATATTTATAACCAAAGAAGTTTATAAGATTTGTTTAAATTTATAATTAATGATTGTTTTATTTCATTTGAAAAATTATGTTGTAATAGCCAATTATTATGTTGTAATTAGAAAATTTTTTCATAATAGTTTTAAATTTTAAAAAATATAATATTATTTTTCAATATTATAGTGTTTATGTGGCACAGTGTTAAATTTCATGTTTTATTATTTCTTATCTTAATTATTTTAAAAATTTTTTTACTAATTAGATTAATTTTATTTTACTTATATTAAATTTATTTTTTCTTTAAGGTTATTATTGTTTTACCAAGGCCCTGAATGTCTCATTTTGGGGGCCAAATCAGGTTGTTTTAGTAAAATATATATTTAATACTTTAAAATATTTATTTTTAATTATTTAATAATTTTATTTATAGTACTTTTTTAAAATAAGTCGAGAAAATAGGTTTATATGTTTAAATCGCGAAAGTTTATTACGTGTGATTTTTATATAACTTCCAATAAGTTAGGTCAGAAACAAAATAATGAAAATAATATTGTTTTATATATAATCACAGAAAAAGGGATATTATTTTA
>NC_051417.1:17570505-17570622 GCF_015228065.2 Penaeus monodon | reverse complement strand
GGGGTGTGGGGGTGTTGGGGTGTTTAATGGGGGCTGTTGTTTGTTACCCGGGGTTTTTGGGGTGTTTCTTTTTTGGTTTTAAATTAAAACTTTAAAAAAAAAGAAAACCCCACCTTT
>NC_051417.1:17570108-17570178 GCF_015228065.2 Penaeus monodon | reverse complement strand
ATAAAATTTAATTTCTTTATTATTAATTAAATAAGTTATCAAATTTTATATTTAAAAATAATATATTATG
>NC_051417.1:17566272-17566418 GCF_015228065.2 Penaeus monodon | reverse complement strand
TTTTTATTGGTCACTAAGAATATTATTTTTAAAATTTAAGCAACCTAAATGATTAAGTCTAAAATACCAAGCCACGCCTATTAAAAAAAAACAAATGAAACCATCCCCGTTAAAGCTTCACCTCCAGTAGAAGGACCCAGCCACTC
>NC_051417.1:17564842-17565376 GCF_015228065.2 Penaeus monodon | reverse complement strand
AACACAAATGAAAACCAATCCCAGTTAAAACTTCACCTGCAATAGAAGGACCCAGCCACTCATACAGATTGACCGAACCTCAGGCGTACCCAGGTCAACCGAGGTCAGAGTGAAGCTTGCCCAATACATCAAGTCAGCTTGCGTTTTCCCGGGGGTTTGAAACCTTGGGTCCGGCACAGCGCGAGTAGCAAGGGCGCCGCTGTGATTGATGTCGCTAATGCCACGTCGTATATCTGGGTTGTGCCTCTCACGGGCGCCTCTCGGCGCGTTCCGGGCAGCCCTGCCTTCTTTTGTTTTGACCCTTCTCGTATTTTTTATTGTCTGTGTTTAATTTAAAGGCAAATGTTTCGACGAAAAAAACCTGTGATATTTTATTTTCATTTGTCTTTGGTGGTTGATTCATAAATTGTTTGCTTGTTAGAGAGGACCATGGAAAAAAATATATTCTGTCGCGATCCTTGGATGGGTGAGCATCAGGCAAACTCAGAAAATACAATACATACATACAATGCCAGAGGTATAAAAGTAATAGGA
>NC_051417.1:17563254-17564085 GCF_015228065.2 Penaeus monodon | reverse complement strand
CGAAAGCGGAATCAGAGTGGGTCAGCTCAGTAACGGGAGCTCCTAATGAACTGTGGAGCAGATATGGTCTAAAGATGAAAATTCTCACAGAACCTAATAACAAACATGAAATTTTACGAAAAACTCCCAAAAGATCGAATAACCGGTACCGCGAGTGAAGACACTTGCAAAACTCACTGCAATATTAGGCAATAAGAGAGAGAAAATGAACGTCTGAATAAAATTGGAGCTATGAGCTGAAAATATTTCGGCATTGTAGAGGTCGGGGGAAGAAAAAAGTATATTTCAACACAAGCGCGTGTGGTTGAAACATGCGGTAAAAAGATTTTTGTACTTGTCTTTTACAACACCCGTTTATACTCCAGGTGATATTGTATATAGTGATATTATAGCATGTATCATGTCATCGCACTAAACTGTTGTAGAAGCGCATTCCTTGTCCAGCATGGTTTAAACATGCAAAATGTGATATTACGTTTTAGAATGCGCGTGCAAATATGCTTTTAATACAGAGCATGAAAATTTATGTTGATTTTCTAAATACAGACCAGGAAAGGGACGCTTGTTGCAAGTATGTGCAAGAGCAGGAATTACCCAAATAGTCTGAAATATTTCATAAACTTGTTATTCTGCTAAAACTATGTTACTCTCACAATAACGATGCTAGGTTATATATCTTTACACACATTTACGCGAAAAAGTGTAGGTTAACATGGATATATATTTACTGGACTTTTTTACAAAAGAAATCACTGTCGTCTTTTCTGGTTCTCATATTGGGATTTTGCACAGTGAGTAATTATGAACAGTTTTGTGAAAACTGTGCTTTAA
>NC_051417.1:17562065-17563089 GCF_015228065.2 Penaeus monodon | reverse complement strand
CACAGCTTATATCTGGAAATGTCATCGAGGTTAGCAACTACCGTGTGTGATGTCTAGCCAGCGCACACAAGTCCCAAGCGTCTATTTCATGGCCACTCGTGATCTGCGATTGTAAAACATGCATTTCTGACCGCCGCGGTTATGTACTTTTTGCTGTAGTTTTCTTTGCTTCAGCACTCTTATACGAAGGGTACAATTTGCAGTGATGATCTTTCTGTACTCTTCGTAGATAACTGTAAGTACTTTTGCTCATATTTGTGTTTAAAAGTAGGAAGATTGTTTCGTGTGGTGCCAGCGTGCACTCTTCCCTGCGCTGCTTTTGACTTAACATTCTAACTGGTCTTGTTGGTCACGTTAAGGTTGCCTTTTTGCAGTTACATTGTTATTAGTAAATTTATCTACACTTTCGCGAAAATGGCAGTGTCTTATATGCTCTTATTGGTAAATGTATTGCATTTATCTAATGCCCTCTATAAAATACATTTTTTTCGATATACCATTAGTTCAACCATTTTTTTAAATCTACATCAATGCATCTTTCTCATAATCTGGTTTTGTGGTTATATCTGGCATTTTAAGGAAAATATTACGATTTCAATTCCAGATATAAATCCGTCTTCGTTGTATACTTATCGAAACACAAATCAATTTTCTTTGGTAGATATTTCAGCAAATTCAGCTTTAATTCTACTTTTGATTATGCATACGTTAAAGTAAATCTGCAAGTCAAGATGTTGACCTTTTTTTTCACACGCTGAAACCACTGTACCATGGGTGGGTGCGTGTGCCGAGCAATCTGAGAGTGCTCAGATACCTTCAAGGTCACGCCCTCGAACCTCCAGGGACCTCGTCTTGCCGGGACAACCTCTGCTCTGCATGGCGACACTTACTATCTTCAACTTCCGCTACGCTACCATCAACTTTCTCCTTCAGTAAAGAGTGCAACCAGGACGTGCGTTTTCGTACACTACCAAAGTAGGGGACCAACCAAAACGCTGATATATCTGGTGTCACACACACACAC
>NC_051417.1:17558397-17558507 GCF_015228065.2 Penaeus monodon | reverse complement strand
TACATCAAGTCATTAATCTACGGACCCACAACCCACATTTCAGTTACACGCCAAACTCCAGGCATGAATCTACGGTCCTACCATCCGTATTTCAGTTACACATCATGCCG
>NC_051417.1:17549760-17550010 GCF_015228065.2 Penaeus monodon | reverse complement strand
GTATACATTAATACACATACGTACCTTGATGTCATATACAGCTTTATTTAGATGATGTAGCATGCACGGTATCGGTTTACTTGTAATTGGAATATTCCAACTACAATTTCCCGCGTAACCTGGTGCTCTCTTCACATATCTCAAATCTTATAGGATTTTTGTATATACTTGTCTAATCGTTTTTTATGCACTGGGTCACTGATGAGGCTCTGTTCGTCGCATCTATAGCAAAACATTTGCCTTTTACGAA
>NC_051417.1:17549302-17549442 GCF_015228065.2 Penaeus monodon | reverse complement strand
CCTTTTTCCTTTCCTCACCCGGCAAGTAACTCAACATATGCTGCGTTGACGCCTCGGGGCACGGGCGTCGAATCCAGACCCTCTTTTCTAAAGTCGGTTTAGCTCTTTTGCTTAACTCCCTAGGCTAGCCTGGCGGGGCT
>NC_051417.1:17548117-17548433 GCF_015228065.2 Penaeus monodon | reverse complement strand
CAGGATTTCCAAGCTTGCAGTATTTTTGCTAATCCGGTTATGAACTCTCCTGGTGCTGCAAAATGTCAGTATTTATCTGGGTTACTAGATGCTCACTGTTAGTTGCAAGATCAGGTTGCTTAGAGTTGTGATCGCTGTGCTACTTTGATGTGTGTGTTTTCGGCGACATAATCTACTGCATGGAAATGTTTGGTAACTTTTTTGTATTAGAAATTATACGAAGTTGTATGGTAAGGTTAAATGTGAATATTGAATCATGGTTTCATCGTATTCTGCTATTATTTTGTCTTTAGTATCTACAACATCTCGTCTCATC
>NC_051417.1:17546455-17546543 GCF_015228065.2 Penaeus monodon | reverse complement strand
AAACTTATCTATAGAAACATGTTACTAAATAAACAGAATGAGATCCACTGGGAATTGTATTACAAATATTTCAAAATGTATTTAGACT
>NC_051417.1:17545818-17546340 GCF_015228065.2 Penaeus monodon | reverse complement strand
TACTGCCGTTGTCCCGGGTTTTCGCGACAGAACCATCTTTCCAGATAAGGCCATGTTTCGTTAAATAACCTCCGAGGAACATAAGATCTTTTACAACTTTAACCATTAAGTCAGTTTCATCTATCTGTTGCCGGCGGAGACTGATAGATTTCCATTGTCTACAGCTTCACTACATCGACGAACATGAGTCATTTCGCCGTTAGTGATAAATGCGTCATGTAGATTTAAATGTGTATTCGCACTTTCTAGTATTCCGATCAATCCTTTTGTATTACTTTACATTTGTATTAAATCCTTTTGATACCAAGTTGATACCCTTTTTACTAAGGGGGTTTTTCAATAAATCAATATCTTTGTATAAAAAGGGTTTATACTGACTTCACGGTTATTATAGATAAAAGCCACTTATTGCGATGAAAAATCTGAATCTGAAAATATTTGGTACAATGAAGTATTTATTACAATATTTATTTTCAATGAAGGGATATGGGTAAAAAAAAAAAGAAGAGGATGACGATTGGA
>NC_051417.1:17545434-17545728 GCF_015228065.2 Penaeus monodon | reverse complement strand
ATCTCATCAGGGGGACATGTTCTTTACAGCAGAAAGAGCCGAATAAGTGGAAATGAAGAGGAGAAGGAGCGACGGGGCAAAAGTGCAGAAAATTTCCACGGGTGATTATCCTGAGCTAAAAACGTGGGAAGTGCAGGCTGGATATGAGGCAAAGGTCAGAAAGAATGCCTCCATTAGACGCTTAAATGCTGAAAGATTCGGGGAAAAGAAAGGGAAAATAAATTTATTAGTTACGTTGAGGATGAATAAGCTTGCTGAAAAAGTTGAATTAATCGGTTATTGTTTTTTTTTTTT
>NC_051417.1:17545323-17545403 GCF_015228065.2 Penaeus monodon | reverse complement strand
TGGTATTCATGCAAATACGCTACCATTTTATGATATATATTTGATCATGCACAAATAAAAAATTAAGATCTAAGAAGATT
>NC_051417.1:17544693-17545221 GCF_015228065.2 Penaeus monodon | reverse complement strand
AAAACTAGAGAGAAAAGAGATAGATGATAGTGGTAGATAGTAGAAGTAAATAGATAAAAAGTGATAGATGAGAGAGAAGAGGGGGGGGCTTTCACACACTTAAATTTGTAAGAGTACCATAGGTTCAAAACACGCAAAAAACACTTCTTCTTGCCTTTCTTCCAAAAACAAATGGTTAGAAAAAACCCGATTACTTTAGACTCACGCAAAAAGTAACATTATGAAAAGGTTATTGTACTGAGGGTTTACTCATGCTCACAACGCACAGCATTGGTATTTGCGGGAAGTGTATTTTTTGATCAAAACTATACTGAAGTCGATATCCGTATATCTATTTGCATCTTATTTAATTTCACTCGCACACATCTCAGGGGAAATGGGCTATGCGTGGGTTAGTATAATAAAAAAACTATGTAAACAAAGACCCCTTTAAAAAGGATTCGAACCCAAACAATCTAGGGATCGTCAAGGGGCAGGACTAAATAAATTGGCTACACAAAAACTATATTATACACGATTTTTCGTACG
>NC_051417.1:17544028-17544368 GCF_015228065.2 Penaeus monodon | reverse complement strand
ATTAAGCACGAAAACGTTCAGCCGCAGAATTATTCCACCGAATACCTGGCATCTCCTCAAGCACACTCGATCGGACTCAACTCTCCATTTTTCTTCTAAGTCAGACAAAACAACCTC
Organism: Penaeus monodon; assembly: GCF_015228065.2. Classification (NCBI taxonomy): domain Eukaryota; kingdom Metazoa; phylum Arthropoda; class Malacostraca; order Decapoda; family Penaeidae; genus Penaeus; species Penaeus monodon. The sequence continues at coordinate 17,544,251 of NC_051417.1, read as the reverse complement.
CCCACTCATGACGAATTTCCCATGCGACGAATGAATGGCTCGGGCTGAATCATACATCACAGCGGGAAGCAAATATTCAGAATAATAACTCAGATTTAAAAGGATCACTGATGATGATGCTGGATGCTGGCTTTTTTTTTTGCCAACAAAACGTCGACGATTCATCAACGCTTCTAGCTGAGAAATTTCTTTCAAAAGAATTTCAATGTCGCTTTAGAAAAAT
>NC_051417.1:17541068-17541443 GCF_015228065.2 Penaeus monodon | reverse complement strand
CCACCAGGAAATGGACAGTAATTTCTTTAAATTTTCCAAATTTTAAATTTTTATGATTGAGCGGGCGAAGAGGGGGAGTATGTACCTGTTTTAGAAGATTTTGGGGTTCCCGTACAAGAAAACATGCTTCCTTCTTTCATTTTGGCGTGTCTATAGGACCCCCATGCTACCTCTGAATTTTTTGAATACATTAAAAAAGGTTTTTAGAAAAAATTCTTTAAAACAGAAACCGCTTTTCATTTAGGCGCCTGAATGATGTTTAACAAAATTTAAAATGCTAAGTTGCAAAGATGATTAAGAAAAATAATTTAAAACAAATAATAGATAAGCCTCTTCTCTGTTGGATTTAATAATCCTAAAACCCAACATATTATT
>NC_051417.1:17538277-17538456 GCF_015228065.2 Penaeus monodon | reverse complement strand
GTCCTAAGAATTATATTTTTAATATTTAAGAAACCAAAAAATGATTAATGTCTAATATACCAAGCCACCCTATTAAAAAAACAAAATGAAACCAATCCCAGTTAAAGTTCCCCCCAGTAGAAGGCCCCCGCCCTATCAGATTTCCCCAAAACCCACCACCCCCAAAACCCACACACACA
>NC_051417.1:17536924-17537403 GCF_015228065.2 Penaeus monodon | reverse complement strand
AACAAAATGAAACCAATCCCCGTTAAAACTTCACCTGCAATAGAAGGACCCAGCCACTCATACAGATTGACCGAACCTCAGGCGTACCCAGGTCAACCGAGGTCAGAGTGAAGCTTGCCCAATACATCAAGTCAGCTTGCGTTTTCCCCGGGGGTTTGAAACCTTGGGTCCGGCACAGCGCGAGTAGCAAGGGCGCCGCTGTGATTGATGTCGCTAATGCCACGTCGTATATCTGGGTTGTGCCCCTCACGGGCGCCTCTCGGCGCGTTCCCCGGGCAGCCCTGCCTTCTTTTGTTTTGACCCTTCTCGTATTTTTTATTGTCTGTGTTTAATTTAAAGGCAGTGTTTCGACGAAAAAATCCTGTGATATTTTATTTTTCATTTGTCTTTTGGTGGTTGATTCATAAATTGTTTGCTTGTTAGAGAGGACATGGAAAATATATTTGTTTGCTATCCTTGGACTGGGTGAGCATCAGGGG
>NC_051417.1:17535341-17536209 GCF_015228065.2 Penaeus monodon | reverse complement strand
CCCAACTCTGATTGCCACACTACAAACAAACCGAAAGCGGAATCCTGTTGGTCAAGCTCAGTAACGAGAGCTCCTAATGAACTGTGGAGCAGATATGCCTCTAAAGATGAAAATTCTTCACAGAACCTAATAACAACATGGAAATTTACGAAAACTTCCCAAAAGCTCGCAATAACCGCGTACCGCGAGAAGACCTTGCAAAACTTCACTGCAATATTAGGCAATAAGAGAGAGAAAATGAACTTCTGAATAAAATTTGGAGCTATGAGCTGAAAATATTTCGGCATGTAGAGTCGGTGAAGAAAAAAGTATATTTTCAACACAAAGCGAGTGTGGTTGAAACCACTGCGGTTAAAAAGTACTTTTTGTACCTTGTTCTTTTACAACACTGTTTATAACTCCAGGTGTAAATTGTATATAGTGATATTATAGCATGTATCATGTCATCGCACTAAACTGTTGTAGAAGCGCATTCCTTGTCCAGCATGGTTTAAACATGCAAAATGTGATATTACGTTTTAGAATGCGCGTGCAAATATGTTTTTAATACAGAGCATAAAAATTTATGTTGATTTTCTAAATACAGACCAGGAAAGGGACGCTTGTTGCAAGTATGTGCAAGAGCAGGAATTCCCCAAAATAGTCTAAAAATATTTCATAAACTTGTTATTCTGCTAAAACTATGTTACTCTCACAATAACGATGCAGGTTTATATCTTTACACACATTTACGCGAAAAAGTGTAGGTTAACATGGATATATATTTACTGGACTTTTTTACAAAAGAAATCACTGTCGTCTTTTCTGGTTCTCATATTGGGATTTTGCACAGTGATAATTATGAACAGTTTTTGTGAAAACTGTGCTT
>NC_051417.1:17534137-17535173 GCF_015228065.2 Penaeus monodon | reverse complement strand
TCACAGCTTATATCTGGAAATGTCATCGAGGTTAGCAACTACCGTGTGTGATGTCTAGCCAGCGCACACAAGTCCCAAGCGTCTTTTCATGGCCACCCCCGTGATCTGCGATTGTAAAACATGCTTTTTCTGACCGCCGCGGTTATGTACTTTTTGTTTGTAGTTTTCTTTGCTTCAGCACTCTTATACGAAGGGTACAATTTGCAGTGATGATCTTTCTGTACTCTTCGTAATAACTGTAAGTACTTTTGCTCATATTTGTGTTTAAAAGTGGGAAAATTTGGGTTTCGTGTGGTGCCAGCGTGCACTCTTCCCTGCGCTGTTTTTTGACTTAACATTCTAACTGGTCTTGTTGGTCACGTTAAGGTTGCCTTTTTGCAGTTACATTGTTATTAGTAAATTATCTACACTTTCGCGAAAATGGCAGTGCCCTTATATGCTCTTATTGGTAAATGTATTGCTTTTTATCTAATGCCCTCTATAAAATACATTTTTTTCGATATACCATTAGTTCAACCATTTTTTAAATCTACATCAATGCATCTTTCTCATAATCTGGTTTTTGTGGTTATATCTGGCATTTTAAGGAAAATATTACGATTTCAATTCCAGATATAAATCCGTCTTCGTTTATACTTATCGAAACACAAAAAATTTTTCTTTGGTAGATATTTCAGCAAATTCAGCTTTAATTCTACTTTTGATATGCATACGTTAAAGTAAATCTGCAAGTCAAGATGTTGACCTTTTTTTTCACACGCTGAACCATGTACCATGGGTGGGTGCGTGGTCCCGAGCAATCTGAGAGTGCTCAGATACCCTTCAAGTCAGGGCCCTCGAACCTCCAGGGACCTCGTCTTGCCGGGACAACCTCTGCTCTTTCATGGGGACAAATTACCTATCTTCAACTTCTGCTACGCTACCATCAGTTTTCTCCTTCAGTAAAGAGTGCAACCAGGACGTTGCGTTTTCGTACACTACCAAAGTAGGGGGCCAACCAAAACGCTGATATATCTGGTGTCACACACCCACACCC
>NC_051417.1:17532796-17532891 GCF_015228065.2 Penaeus monodon | reverse complement strand
TTTTGGGGGTTTTTGGGGTGTGGGGGGGGTTTATATAATTAATAAAAAATTTTTAAAAATATACAAAATTTTTTTTTATTCCTATTATATTTTAC
>NC_051417.1:17530570-17530656 GCF_015228065.2 Penaeus monodon | reverse complement strand
ATTTTTTTTTATATTGCGGTTTGCACATTCTTTTTTTATCTTGTAAATGCCACCCACATCCCCCCAACCCCCACACCCTCTTATAA
>NC_051417.1:17530284-17530476 GCF_015228065.2 Penaeus monodon | reverse complement strand
CTGCCACCCCACCCCAAAACCCCCCCCCAAAAACCCACACCCCCCCCCCCCCAAAACCCACCCCCCGATTTTTCTCGGCTCCCTCGGGATTTCCTTTCTCGTTTTTTCTACGGCCCCAAACCCCTTTCTTTCCCCCAAAAACCCCAGGCTGAACTCGGTCCTACCATCCTATTTCAGTTACACATCATCCCG
>NC_051417.1:17521612-17521774 GCF_015228065.2 Penaeus monodon | reverse complement strand
AATCTACGGGTCCGCAACCCATATTTCATTTTACGCACCAAACGCCAGGCATGAATCTACTGTCCTGCAATCCGTATTTCAGTTACACATCAGGCCACTCAATATGAGGTGCAACGACCTATGTATTATATAAGTTGACGTGCATAGGCATTAAACTGGAAA
>NC_051417.1:17521086-17521301 GCF_015228065.2 Penaeus monodon | reverse complement strand
CACTTATATATCATTGTATAAATCTACGGGCCCGAAACCCACATTTCCGTCACACACCAAACGCCTGGCATGAATCTACTGTCCTGCCATCCGTATTTCAGTTACACATCAGGCCACTCAATATGAGGTGCAACGACCTATGTGTTATATAAGTTGACGTGCATAGGCATTAAACTGGAAATATAAATCTATGAACAAATTATACAGCAAATGAG
>NC_051417.1:17520859-17520984 GCF_015228065.2 Penaeus monodon | reverse complement strand
CATTAATTTCAGCGAGCTATGTGATATATAACTTGATGTGCGTGTGCATTCAACTGGATATGTAAGTAAATAAACAAATTATAAAAACAGAAAAAAATTGAAACACAAACGCAGAAAAAATAAAC
>NC_051417.1:17518998-17520778 GCF_015228065.2 Penaeus monodon | reverse complement strand
ATTAATTTCCCTAATTCGATAAAATTAGGGAAATCGATTTTCAAACACAACCTATTCACACCAGAAAATACGATATGAAAATTGAATCTGACTTTCGCTGTCTCTATCGAAATAAAAAGCTAAATGATTTGGCAATTGCTTGTGAATATTTGATGTTCCTCCAGTTCTGATTCACCGTGGCACAGGAGGCATTCAAAGCACGAGTTTTGTTCGAACAGATGTGGAAAATATTTTTATATTTAGAGTTTTAATGGCTGCCTATCTGTTCATCTTTGGTAAAATTATTATGTTATCTATTTCTGGGGGATGGGATCTTTAACCTCAATTTACGAATGAAATGTTTTAAAGCATCTAGTTAGAGTATGATAACAAACTAAATGAACAGATGGGCATCCAAGTTTTATAGAAAAAACGAATTGCAGCTTGTAAATATTTCAATGAACATACACAGAACAACAATGTAAGGAATCTTTCATAAAGCGGCTTGCATTTCTGATTTCACTTTCCTTGAAACAAGTGCCTTCGTACCATTCTCATGCATATTTTATTGTGAAGCCTTTTTACTTCTTGAGTTCATCTTTTCTAGGAAATTTGACATGTAAAGCACACCTTTTCTAATTGATTTGGAATTGTCTTGGTAACAAATTGCTATATATACAATATTCACGGTATCTTATTATGATACGATTAATATCTACTTACAAAGCTTAATTTAAAGAAACTAGTAGATGATAGAAAAAATACGATATTGCATTAACAAATAAAAGGTACTTGAAATTAATACAAAGTCTTCTATCATCTAGTATGATTACGAAATTAAAGATTTTTTTTTGTTCTGTTGTCGAACGCATACACACAACGCACATACTAACACAAACAATCCAAGCGCACCCCACAAGCACACAGAAAGGCAGCGAGTGATTTTTTTTCACAATCTGTTTTCTCAATAACATTTAACCGTTCCTGCTGTCCTCTTGCTTTCCCTCCCATCAAACCATTCCGAACAATAATCTGATTTACTATTAGAAACTCTTTAAACATCGACATTGCTCTCCTTAAGTCACATTCAACGTGGATTAGGTGCATGATCTCAGATATCTCTCAAATGCTACTGTAAATGCTACGCGAATAACCATTAATAGCAGTTAAGCCTCCGTGAGTAAGTCGCTGGTGTTCAAAGCGCTCACACTCGGAGCGAGAACCAATTTACTCAAGTCTGGCTTTGATATGTAAAGAGGCTTTGTACATCTAGTTAGGGTCTTGCATGTGATAATCATCTGATAGGTTATCTTTAGTGAGGGTTAGCTTGGATGCGCGATTTATTTATTATTATCGACAGCTCATGGGCAGTTAAGATGACGCAATTACTGACAATTCATTTCATATCGACATCGGCCATTCTGATACTGGAGTGGAAATATCAGCTGGCTTTACCTACAGTCTGGGCCTATATTGTTTTCATAGTAAAATCATTCATTTGTTTTCGATTACTAATTATTAAACCACTGGTTATAAGGATAAAGACAAAGGAATTATATTTATTTGTCATTATCCTTATCGATTAACTAATAATTGGATTTTCACCACGTATACGAGTTTCTTGTTATTATCTTTAAATCAGTGGCTACATATTTAGCCAAACAGCCGTTAATGCTAACAATGCTATTAGAGTAGGACGAAAGCAAGATTACAGCAAGACATTGACAATTTCGCACAACACTACAGAAATCAATAGATAGATATATAAGTAAATAAACTTGGCAGATGAAATGGCCTCCTT
>NC_051417.1:17518732-17518835 GCF_015228065.2 Penaeus monodon | reverse complement strand
TCGACAGAAAAAAATATAACGAGGGAAAGAGGTCGAAATTAATGAATAGATGAAACAGAAATAAAATGCAAACGATATGAAAAATATACACATTTGTCAAATG
>NC_051417.1:17517486-17517572 GCF_015228065.2 Penaeus monodon | reverse complement strand
GCTACATCAATACAAGAAATACAGGCAAGACAAGTTGAGCATTCGCCACAACACTGACAGGAAAGATCTTGATCCACGGAAAATCG
>NC_051417.1:17516726-17517229 GCF_015228065.2 Penaeus monodon | reverse complement strand
ATGGCGTTTTCGACCGGGGACTGTGGTACACACCTACAAGATTTCTCCAAGGAAAACTCAAACAATTCAGTGCGGGGATTGTGTGGAGAGGAAGAGGGGGTTGGGTAGGGGAATGGGCATAGGGGGGTGGGGGTAGGGGGAAGAGGTTTGTTACAAGTGACTTATGACCGTTCATTTAACATGTATGCTGCAGTTGCACAGTTATTTAATTTAGCATATTGCATGCTGCGTAACATCGCGCGAGGGTCTGTTGTTATAAATTCTGCTTGCACGAGTTGACAGATCCCTTAAGATGAGATACATTTATGGATAAGTTTGTTGCCTTGGTAATATTTATTAGTTTATTTGAAGTTTCCTAGTCATGGCTAATCTGTGTGAAATATTGTCAGTCAACTTTCTGTTTTATATTCTCTAAAAGTAATAAAATCTTGCTTGATCTGTACAGTTATTATTCTGTATCATTGTTCTCTCCTCTTGCTATATATCATACGCGTGTCCTTTAG
>NC_051417.1:17515887-17516197 GCF_015228065.2 Penaeus monodon | reverse complement strand
TCTGGGCCATGGTTAATCTACTCACATTTTTTTGTTCCAATCCGCCTTTTCGTGTAATTCTGCTGACAAACCAATTAACCAACCAATTACTCAATAAATAAATCTGAACAAAAAGCGTTGTGTCCTGAGTTCGACAATATTCGTATCATTGAATATTATAATGTTAATAACAACGAGAACTAGAACGTACTCAGGGTGTGTATATCTCTGATGTTTACTGAAGTCTACCTTCCCCTCTCTTCTTTAAAATTCTACTTATTCAAATCGCAAAATCTTCCTTAATCTACCCTCATCAACCCTGATATACTCC
>NC_051417.1:17514635-17515007 GCF_015228065.2 Penaeus monodon | reverse complement strand
TATTTTATTACTCATTTTAGCGGATATATAGCGCGAGAAAGTCCACAATCTATCGCTGAGAACAAGAAGGGCCAATGCCATAAAAGTCAGTGTTGAGAAAAACGCATTTGAAAGTTTGCTCCGTTAACTGAAATTCAGCAAATAACGAGTTTTTTCAGATTTTTTTCCTTATTCTTTTATAGACATATTTCATATAACAAAAATAACGACTATTCCTAACGAAAGAGATATAATTCTTTAATGTGAAACAATCCTTGCAAAAAAATATATTTTTTGCTGATTAATTAATAAATCATGACATTTACTGCTGTTAATTTGAAAACCATTCTATTCTTTTTTTAACATTTTATGGCTTAGAATATAAATAAACTT
>NC_051417.1:17514196-17514383 GCF_015228065.2 Penaeus monodon | reverse complement strand
TAGAAACAAAAAATCCCAGTTCGGTGGTAGGCATATCTCAAAATTGGCAAAATTGGTTCTGACATTGGCCCTTCTAACTCTCGGCCCTAGAAATGCAGATCATGCGTTTTCATCATTATCTGTCCTTAGGGTTTAGCATGGTCCTGGTGGCAAGCAAATACAGTAAGAAAAAGGAAAACATATTTAC
>NC_051417.1:17513808-17513972 GCF_015228065.2 Penaeus monodon | reverse complement strand
TCGACAGAAAAAAATATAACGAGGGAAAGAGGTCGAAATTAATGAATAGATGAAACAGAAATAAAATGCAAACGATATGAAAAATATACACATTTGTCAAATGGAAAATGTATTTATAATATGAGTCAGGTAATGATATTACTGATATTAAGACACGGCATTTG
>NC_051417.1:17509406-17509900 GCF_015228065.2 Penaeus monodon | reverse complement strand
AATTACCACAAAGAAATATTAGCATACATGTACACCCTCTGCCTTGTCTTCTTCCCTTAATCCTATAACTAACATCATCTACTTTGTTTTCTGCTGCAATAGGATTTTGGAGTTTCATGAATATTCCACACTCTCTATGCTGACTAGATCGCACTTTTTCCGAGTGTAGAATCTGCTTTGTTTATCTGAACTTTATGCTGCAGTTGTAACAAGTATATATAGGCAGTCGAGAAAGAAACGCACAAAACACACATATTCTAGTTAATATCTTAAGATGTAATTCATAGTTTTAATTCTATCATTTTTAAATTTTCATTTGCAGAGAACAAACTTCGGAGGTAAAAGTGCAGGATAGAAACCCGCCCTGAGTTTAAGGCGTGGGTCTTGCTTCATTTATTTCTAGATAACGATTATATTTTCTCATTACTCTCTTTCTTATGGACACAAGGGAGCCGCCAGGGCCCCTTGGCCTCATTTTTGGTTATGACAGCACG
>NC_051417.1:17508001-17508962 GCF_015228065.2 Penaeus monodon | reverse complement strand
GTATGTGTGTGGGCGAATGGGACTGAGGGGAGCTATCTGTCCGTTTGCGTGTGTATGTTTGGGGGGTGAGGTTGTGTGCGTGTTACGTGGGGGTGTATGTACCGAGGGGGGGATTACTTCGACCGGGATATACATGTCATGTTTGTAAGTGTGTAAGTTCTTTGTGTCTGTTTATATATGGGGAAGGGGGTATGTACGTGTTTAGCTTGGTGATGTGTGTGTTTCGGTGAGGATATGTGCGTGTATGTGTATGGAGTATGCGTGTTTGCGTTTGTTTTCAGGGGGAATGGGTGATTGATTATGGGTATGTGTTTTGTATTATCTTTGCTTATGTGTCTTTGGGTGTTAGTATTTATTTGCGCATACTGTGTAACTGTACATGTACGTTTATGCAAGCACACATCTTTCCTCGAACCAATTAAGTATATTAATTTCTCTTTTATCAATATTTTCACATATTGGCGAATCAACTGATTTACGTAAAACACTTTGCTTATTCGACCTGCTATCAGTTCGGTCATTTTCCGGGAGAGCGATAGCGAGGAAGCCCAAGTTCAGCCCCGCCCACCGCCTCCCGCCTCCTCCCGCCCTCACCCGCCTCCACCCGCCCCCGCCCATCCACGCCTTTTCCCGCCCGTCTCCGGCCGCCCTCACCCGCAGGAGCCGCCCATCTCTTCCCCCGTCAAGGCCCGCTCCGTCTCGCTCCGTAATTTAGCCAAGGAAACAAAGGCCAGTCGTCACAGCTATCGTAAAGCCGCCGTTTTACAACCTCCCCAAACCCCTTAATTGCAGTGAGCGTCAATACGTAATGGAATTTTTCACTCAGTCGCTCAAAAAAAAAAGGAAAAGAAAAAAGGGAGGTGAGAAAAAAAAAGTTTTGTCGTGTAGAGGACAAGCATGACTCGGGAACACGATGAGGTCGCTACTAATTATTTCGCCCGTTTAATTCTAAGCGGTTACG
>NC_051417.1:17507662-17507816 GCF_015228065.2 Penaeus monodon | reverse complement strand
CCCTAAAAAAGGGGGCATTTGGAGCACTCCCTCTGATCAGCTCCATTCCCCGGGAGGCGGAGGGGCAGGCGGCGTCATGAAAGCGTCAGGAGGAGAGTCCATGACGCCCGTATTAGATTGGCCGGGAAGCATCGCTCATTTCTCTGGTGACTTG
>NC_051417.1:17504945-17505217 GCF_015228065.2 Penaeus monodon | reverse complement strand
TATCTTTTATTATTATTTTTTCAGTATTTCATCCAAATAATTTTATTTCATACTAAGTTCTTGACGATAATGACACCATATGGGTTTACTGTGCTTAAAGTTATACGGCCTCACAAGCAATAATATAAATAGTAAAATTCTTTGTGGGAGAAGTTCATTGCATCGTGAGACAACGAAGACAAAGTCAGACATTTCGATTAATATGATAACGAGGCTACGAAGCCATCCGGTGCTGACGAGAAAGCTGCAGTACGACAAAGGCATTTTTTTGC
>NC_051417.1:17503948-17504280 GCF_015228065.2 Penaeus monodon | reverse complement strand
CCCCACTACCTCCGCACCGGCATTCGATACAATATGGCAAGACCACACATCAGCCACACCACCAAAAACAGCTATCTAGCACCGAGTTCCCGGGCGATAAAGAGCAAACATGTCCTAAAACCCCAAACAAGAGCATTAAGCTATCTCGTCCGACCACATGGGGAAAAATATTCTTTCGGTAAACCTTTTCGAAACGTAACGCCACGGGGAAGGGACGGAACCGATACAAAATCATTTTGCAAGCATCTTCGTCTGATAGTCACTCTCGCTCACGCACGCTCGCCCACGCTCTCGAACCACCTACGTCTAGATATATACATACACGGATACGA
>NC_051417.1:17503223-17503743 GCF_015228065.2 Penaeus monodon | reverse complement strand
GCCAGCTCTGCCATCCGAATTTCCAAGCCACGGCGTCCTCAATCCCCCGCGGAAGGTCGCGATGACACGAAATATTGGCAATCAATATAAGGAACATCATATGCTGCGGTAATATGATGAAATAACCTCATGCATACAGATTTCTCTCTTATTACGTGTCAGAGTCTCCCCGGCGAGGTCTCCCAAGGGCTCAGGAGTTGCTTCGGGGAAGATCAAACCAATTAAAAAGTTTTGGCAAATCTGACGCTGCTAATGTTGCAATTAAGGATGCTTATGCAAGATGCCTGCCAATGAAGCTGCGAGGAGTTCGGGAGATCAAGGGGCTCTGCTTATTAATTCTGATTGCAGGAAAGATAATGCTTGATAAATCGTGTCAGTATTTATGCATAAAACACACACATGTCGGTCTATCTATGTCTATCCACCTATATATTTAGTCATGTTCAACTACACACACACATACACACGTGTGTATAACTGTGCCTATACCACACTATCTATCTATTTACCTGTCAGTTAT
>NC_051417.1:17501975-17503126 GCF_015228065.2 Penaeus monodon | reverse complement strand
ATATATATTTGTTCAAAAGTAAGTGCACACACATATCTATTCTTCTGCCTATCAGTCTATCTATTCACACATATGCAAAAACATACACACGCGCGCGCGCACTGATTCTGGGGGAAGAGAAAAAGGGATGAAAATCGAAAGCAAATGCAGCTAAAAATCAGAGTGGGAACGAGGCGGTCCATGAAGGGAGGAGACAACCACGGAAGCACAAAGAGAAAAATGAAAATGAGATGAACAAGGGGAATAAAGAAGAGGAGAGGAAAGGAAGGGACAGAGAGAGGATATCAGGATGGAAGGAGGAGGGAGGAGAGGGGGGGATGTGTCATTGGAATGGGAGGGGGGAGAAAGGGGAGGTAGGAATAGGGGAGATGATAGAAGGGGAGAGGAGGGAAATGAGGGAGAGGGAGAAAGGGAGAAAGAAGGGAGGAGAGGATGGGAGGAGGAGAAGGGGGAGAAGGGATAGGTGGAGAGTAGGGGAAGGGTGAGGGATAGGGGAAGAGAAAGGAGGGAAGGAGAGGCAGAGGAGGGAACAGAAAGTGGCGAAGGAAGGAATAAGGGATAGGGTGATACGAGAGGAGAGGAGAGAAAGAGGAGAAAGAGAAAAAGGGGGAAGAGGCAGGGGGAGGGGAAAGGAGAAGGAAAAGGGGGGAACAAAGGAGACAGTAGGGAGGGCAAAAAGAAGAAAGAAGAGGCAAGAGAGAGAAGGGAATAAGGAGAAGGGATGAAGGAGGAAAGCGGAGGGAAAGGAGAAGCAGCGAAAGGAGAGGAAGGGAGAGAAAAAGAAATAGAGGGGAGAAAAAAAAGGAGAATGGGAAAAGGGAGAAGGGGAAAAGGGGTGGTGGGGGGGAGGGTTAGCGTCAAGGGTAGCGTAACGAGAATGAAATCTGATGTGATAAATATGCAAATTCAGAATAGCTCTTGATAGTAAGACATGGCGGGACAACACGAACATGCATACTGATGAACGGATTATAATATCTTACACCAGCGATCATATCTTTTTAGAGAAAATTTTGTAAAAAACCTGAATGCTTTTTGAGTTCCCCGTTAATATTATGCATTGGCTTGCATCCAAAAGACAAACAAAAACATAACTAAAAGTCGAAATCACATGATAAATTAATTGTGTGCAACAAAGTTTTGACAACATT
>NC_051417.1:17501165-17501750 GCF_015228065.2 Penaeus monodon | reverse complement strand
TAAAATCTATCGGTTTCCATTACAATTCCAGGTCCTATCCCAGGCAGTCTCCCTTCCAATTTTCCCATTAAAATTGGCAGAGGAGGGAATACACTTCTTTGTCCGCCGCGAATAAAAAAAGAGTATTGATTTTTTTTGTGGGCGGGGGGGGGGGGGGCACGCTAATGGGTTTGGGTGTGAAAAGCAGATGTTTACGGAGAGTCGTGTGGGAACTGAACGCAACTCAAGGACCTTCTGTGGTTTCTGGTGTTTTCTAGTGTTGGTTTCTAATGATGGTTTCTAGTGTTTGGTTTCTAGTCGTGACTTCTAGTATTTGGTTTCTAGTGTTGACTGTTTTTTAGTGGTGGTTTTCTACGGTTGGTTTCTATGGTTGGTTTCTATTTTTGTTTGTTAGTGTTGTTTTATACTGTTTTTTCCTAGTGTTGATTTCTAGTGTTTCTTTCTAGCGTTGGTTTCTAGTAATTGTCATGTTGCATTTTTTCTAGAGCGATTGTTTGTTTCAATATCAAATCTCGTTTATCTGTTTACATTCCGTGTCTTTGTAATCTGACTTTCCACTCCCGTTCTGATGATAAACAAGTAAAA
>NC_051417.1:17500172-17500593 GCF_015228065.2 Penaeus monodon | reverse complement strand
TGAAGCTGTAACATTTACCGAACGCCTTTGCATCCGCCTTCCTCTTCATTTGTATTCTCGTGGCGGGGTCGAGTGGCTCCCAAGGGCTCGAGGAAACAGCTGGGCGAGGGGCAGTTCGGTGTGTGGAGGGGGGAGGGGAAGTTCGAGGGGGGGGAAGTTCGAGGGGAGGGGGAAGTTAGAGGGGGAGGGGGAAGTTTGAAGGGAGGAGGGGGAAGTTTGAAGGGAGGAGGGGGAAGTTTGAAGGGAGGAGGGGAAGTTCGATGGGGGTGAAGTTCGAGGGGGAGGGGGGAAGTTTAAAGGAGGAGGGGAAGTCCGAAGGGGAAGGGGGAAGTTAGAGGGGGGAGGGGCAGTTCGAGAGGGGAGGGGGTCAGTTCGGAGGGGGAGGGAAGTTCGAGGGGGCGGCAAAGGGGCGGTGGGGGGG
>NC_051417.1:17498873-17499726 GCF_015228065.2 Penaeus monodon | reverse complement strand
ATGCCCTTGATATGAAGATAATGAACTTCGAGGTAGGCCCACCATTGAAAGCACTTGCATACCGCCAGTTCTCCAGCGTGCCATACAACCAGAGAAAGCAATTTGCAGACAGCGCAATGGTGCTATTCGGAACCACGGTGGTGCTGTTCAGAATGATCACGCGAAACTGGCGAAATTTTGGCAGAAGAATTGTTATAGTGCACATTGTCGGAATTGCGCTAAATCAGAAGTTTTAATACCCGGGAGACTCCGTGCGTTTCTGCGCATGTATGAGCTTGAAGATTCCTGCCAGTGAATGATCAGGAGCTAAGAGTTCGATGGTCCGCGCAGGAGCACCAGATACACTCGAGACGAAGGTTCTTAAGGAAATAAGTCTTATAAGTAGGTACCTTGCCTGAGAATGTAAGAGAATAGACGTCGGCTTACTAGAATAATGCGATGACGCCAGTAGCTTTGTACTGAGCTAAGATCCCACTATGCCATTAATGAGGGGCAATCCGCTTGTATGTCGAGAACGTAAGGCAGACAATGACACGTGATGAAATTGCCCGTAAAAATAGCATTTTTTTTTTCCATTCAACTGCGATTTATTAATTAAGCATCTTTTATAAAGTAATTTTTAGACCTCGTAAACAGATATTGAACTCCCATGGTAATAAAGTTAAATGTCAATTAAATGCATTTCGCCCGTCGGCTACCATAGCCCATTTGCATTAAATAATGATAACGAACAAAACAGCTGCAACAGAAGTCACCATTTTACAAGGCCATGATTTCACAATGCCGAACAAAGGAAGAACCCCCGGCTTGTCTCTCCTTATACCTTCGTCATCATTAGACATCGAAATCAATG
>NC_051417.1:17498637-17498787 GCF_015228065.2 Penaeus monodon | reverse complement strand
CACAAAAAGGCTTCGAGATAAGTTCGTCTGCTAATCGACCTCGAATGTCAGATAATGGATCAGTTGATCATTCCTTTGTCTTTGAAGGAGATTTTCTCTGAAGTAATCTGAAACATAGGAACTTCTTGCCGTTGTTCATCTCGTTTCGCT
>NC_051417.1:17496852-17496956 GCF_015228065.2 Penaeus monodon | reverse complement strand
TTTTTTCTCCCTGTGAGATGTATTCGTAACCGAAATATATATTTTTTCATGGAGAAAACTTTACCCGGTATGTCAGTTTAATAAATGTTGAACCAACATTTCAT
>NC_051417.1:17496316-17496478 GCF_015228065.2 Penaeus monodon | reverse complement strand
ACGAACCAGAAGTTGTTTGTGACAAACAAGGATATATATATTTTTTTATGTCACTGTAATGAGATGAAAAAATGAAGTCGGTAAAGTGTAGGTCTTGTTGTCAAGGTGCCCGCTGGCGAAAGGTGAGGACAGGATTGCGTCATCGTGTGAGGCAAGACCCAA
>NC_051417.1:17495477-17495660 GCF_015228065.2 Penaeus monodon | reverse complement strand
GGTATCTTTGTTTTTCTGCAATTTTGTATGTTGCCGTTTTATATCAGACCTTATTTTGATAATTTTATTGAGTTTTAGATAGATATTTTTGTTGAATTTTATTATGTTAACTTTTATTCAAGGTATATTCATTTTATAATCTAAATCAGTGACACATCATTTTACGGGGCTCAGAACGTCACA
>NC_051417.1:17494800-17494916 GCF_015228065.2 Penaeus monodon | reverse complement strand
CTGGGATGGGGATGCTGGGGTGGGATGGAGATGGGGATGCTAGAATCTGGCATTAGGATGCTGGGATGGAAGATGAGGATGCTGGCGTGGGATGGGGATGCTGGGATGGAGGATGC
>NC_051417.1:17494339-17494445 GCF_015228065.2 Penaeus monodon | reverse complement strand
CCATACCTGATATACCGGTTACCAGAAGCCATGAGTTATTTATTTATGATATCCTGATGTATAGGTCGCGATCTCTATAATTCTACAAAGAATATCTTCCCCGTAA
>NC_051417.1:17494207-17494294 GCF_015228065.2 Penaeus monodon | reverse complement strand
CTCATTCCTTCCTTGCCTGTGCTCGTTTTTATACTCATATTCCTTTCACTTTTAGACTTTATTATAGTAATGTATCTTTACGTCAAT
>NC_051417.1:17493528-17494182 GCF_015228065.2 Penaeus monodon | reverse complement strand
CAATTGAGAAGCCCCTTCAGAGACTTTTTGCTGCCTTGTTTTAGCACCTTCGGTTTTTATCAAGGACTTTTACATGTGGGTCAATTTGGAATTCTCTTTTTAGGTCAGCTTTTAACGTAAGCCTCTTGGCACTGCACTCGGAAGTTGCTTTTCATTTGATTACCGCTGTTAAACGTAAATTTTAGGATTCTTTTGTATTTGTTTATATTTGTCTACATTCATGATATTACTGAACTGGTTTATTATTATTTATCAAATGTTTTCAGATCTTGTTTTTTTTTCAGTTAAGTTAAAGGTTAAGGAGAAATGGACACTGGAAACTGGTTAGACATACTTGCATTTCGGGTCCCTATACACTACCATGCATCAGAGTTACTTTTCAGTTCAGTCGAGTCCAGAAAAAGAGGATGAAGAAGAAGAAGAAGAGGACGTAGAAGAAAAAATACAGGAAAGAGGGGAAGGAGAGAGGGGAAGGAGGGAAAGAGGGAAAGGAGGGAAAGAGGAAAGGAGGGAAGGAGAGAAGGAGGGGAGGAAGGAAAGAGGGAAGGAGAAAAAGAGAGAGGGGAAGGAGGGAAGGAGAATTAGTTCACAGGAGTTCTGTCGAGTTCAAACTTTTTCACTGTATTGGACATCTATTAACCATTGACAGTCCAC
>NC_051417.1:17492818-17493017 GCF_015228065.2 Penaeus monodon | reverse complement strand
AAAATGCAAACATACAAACAAAAAAAGCGGGGAAACAAAACAAACAAAGGAAACACAACCGTCCTTCCTCTCACATTAATCTCTAATATCTGGGTCGTAGATAAAAGCTCAGATCCCAACCAAAGACCTTATTGCAAGCGAGGAGTTCGATCTTCGAGATTTAGTACTTCAAGAGTGAAGGGAAAATAGTTTCTTTGAT
>NC_051417.1:17492728-17492793 GCF_015228065.2 Penaeus monodon | reverse complement strand
AATGTACAAGGATAGAGGATAGAGGATGGGATTATATGCCTTTACGGTGGATTTTGTGAAATTCG
>NC_051417.1:17492283-17492395 GCF_015228065.2 Penaeus monodon | reverse complement strand
TCGGGTAAATGAGGTGGGGGTGGGGGGTGGATATACACTGTAAATATGTGTGTATATTGAGAAAAGAAAAAGAGAGAAAAGAATGAGATCCGTGATGATGAATCCTTATAAA
>NC_051417.1:17492109-17492222 GCF_015228065.2 Penaeus monodon | reverse complement strand
CGAACCGGAAAACGAGCCACTAACATCATTTCTACAGCTTCCGCTTCCTACTCTTTCAACATGGGTAAGATCTCTCGTATTGACCTCATCGTGACCGAAACATTTTCTTTTAG
>NC_051417.1:17491662-17491972 GCF_015228065.2 Penaeus monodon | reverse complement strand
ATACGAAGAAAAAAAAGACAAAAAGAAAAAAGAAAAGAAAAGCGGAATAAAAACTACAAATAAACCGAATAAAGAAGAAAAAAACGAGCGAAGGCCCACAGCACGGCACGGCCATTATTAAGTAAGAGGGACACGGAAAGTTCCCACAGAAAGACCGGAGGAGGAAGAGCGGGGTCACCAGCCAGGGGCAGCGAAAGGGGTCAGAGCTCCCCCCTAATTAAGTTCTGCCAAAGAGGAAGAAACTCGAACTGGCTGTAGAAGATGGAGGAGTGGCCCAGGCAGCTCCTTAATGTCTTCCCCGCTACATCTT
>NC_051417.1:17491216-17491612 GCF_015228065.2 Penaeus monodon | reverse complement strand
TTGGAGGTGGAGAGGGAGGAAGGGAAGGAGAGAGGGGAAGGAGGGAAGGAAAGAGGGGAAGGAGGGAAGGAGGGAGGGGAAGGAGGGAAGGAGAGAGGGGAAGGAGAGAAGGAGGGAGGGGAAGGAGAGAAGGGAAGGAGGGAAGGAGGGAGGGGAAGGACAGAAGGAGAGAGGGGAAGGAGGGAAGGAGAGAGGGGAAGGAGGGAAGGAGAGAGGGGAAGGAGGGAAGGAGGGAGGGGAAGGAGGGAAGGAGAGAGGGGAAGGAGGGGAGGAGAGAGGGAAAAGAGAGAAGAAGAGAGAGGAAGGAGGAAGTGAGGGGAAAGGGCGAGGGGAAGTGCTGGTTCGAATAACAGGAGGAAGAACATGGGTGTTATTCTCTCGTTGTTGCTGGTGTGG
>NC_051417.1:17488425-17490697 GCF_015228065.2 Penaeus monodon | reverse complement strand
TCCAAAGGAAAATTCAGGTGAGTAAAAGAAAAAGAAGTGAGATAAAATCATATAAATCTACGCCTTATTACTTTATCTCTTTTTAATCAAATTTCCGGCTCCCTAACAAACCATGATTTTCGTACACAAGTTAAGCGTGAAAATAGAATTGGGAGAAAGAATTAGCATTTAGGGAGAGATATAAAAAGGAGAGAAAAAGATGAAATGCAAAGAAAAAAAGACAGAAAAAAGAGAAAAAATGAACAGGAATGAGGGATAAAATAAAAAAAGAGAGGGGAGAGAGGAAGGGAAAAAAGGATTAGGGAAAATGCGAAAAAGGGATTGAGATGAATGTGGACGAAATGTTGAATGTTCGTGGTTTTTCTGTTACTCCTGGAGTAGGATTTTAAACTACGGATTTTCGTGTCCTTCTGGTGAGGACGTAGACAAATTATTGTAGTGATGGAGTTCGGTTAATGTTTCATCATAATGAAAATGGTGGCATTGTGAAATACGAAACAATGGTACTAACGAGAAGTGGATAAATTGATAAAAATACACAAAAACACTCAAAATTATCAAGCGCACCAACATGCAACAATTCATTTTGTCGAATTACTCGGCAATAAGCAAGCATTGTCAAAATCTTTGGTTGCAGCACACCATGCCGTTCAGTCAACGTACTCCATCAGCACTGTCGTTTCCGCAGAGTAATTAACGAAGAAAGAGGCGAGGAGAGAATGTTCAAACTTGACCTCTTTCAAGAAAACTGTGTTATGATAGCACTGAGCGGTGATTGGCGCATGCATTTTTGAAAGCGTGCCTCTCTTTGGCTGGCCGAGGTGATGGAATATTTTCGAAACATAGCAGTCAAAACCAAAGACTACATACAAAAGAGAGGGAAGTGGTGCGAATCAGCATATCAGGTCTCTCAAAGTTCTGAGGCACGATAATAGATAGCGCTGGCGTATATTTGTTTCTCTCCGAGCCTGCCATGTTCATTAGCCTTGAATATATATGCCAGCAAGGGTACAGTGTTGTATTTCTTTTTCGGGGATCAAGAAAGTTCATAATTTCATTCGTTCTACTGGAAAGAGAAGTGTCAGTACACAACGCTGCATAAATATAATACATCTTGGGTACTCTTCTCATGTAACGGATAATCATTCAGCCTTCTTTTGAAGACTAACAGGAGGAGCAGGAAACAAGATAAGATAACACATACTATTGTTAAAATATTTTAGCATGAAATAATCGACAGTATAGTGTAACTTACTTTATTCATATTCATAAATATAGCCGAGAAACTTAAATTCATGCTGCACATAACTACTCTCTATCTTTCGTATAAAACTATTTCTTAGATCGGGATGCCGTGGGATTCGCAGCTGTTACGGCCGCAGTTTGCACAAGGGTGGAAGTGCGTATGCTGCTCTAGGCTCCTAGATTTCGGTGACCTTATTTATTTTCTTAGTTTAGGTCAAAATATTAAGAAAATACTTTAAACTGTTAAAGTAAAATAAGTGTGGGTAAATAAGAAATCTGTGCCAGCTCTGGTGTCTCGCGATACGAAGAACGGAAAGAAAAATAAAAGATAAATAAACTCTTGCATTCAATTTATAGAGACAGTAAAACCATAAAAAAGTCGTTAAAACCACGAACTTTCTCTCGCTGAGGATTCGAACGCGCTGTGTGAGGATTCGCACAAGATACGGCCGGTTTGCATTAGAGTCTGATGGATATTCTAAGTTATGCACCGATTTCAGGTTATTGTATATAAATAAGAAATTAGTGAGTGAACATAAGAGGCCTTTAAAGCATTTTCTCTCTTGTATATTGCTTTTACATCTCCCCCAAAATTCCAAAATTTTGAATTTTAAAAATAATATTTCATGTTAAGTAAAATCATTGATATGATTTTATCCGTTCAGTATAAGGCTTCGGTATAACTGTATTTTTTTTTTCTTTGAGTTTCAGTTAAATGCGAAGATATTGTATTTTCACGGTGTATGTATCAAGCTTCATGCAAAGATATTTATCTCTAGGGAACAAACTTGATGACGAAAGGTTTCGTACATTACAACTATTTTCCTTCCAAAATAATAAAGAAAACAAATGTCAACAAAATACTCGTAGTAAAACACGGCGGCAACGTCCGCAGAGTGACATAAATATAAAAAGCAAAATGATAAAATAAACGCTTTTGTAGAATAAACCAGGAGGGTTATCCGGGATGGAGCTCCCTTAGATACAGAGGAGTCAACATTTACATAATATTAGCGTAATCTATCGC
>NC_051417.1:17488280-17488393 GCF_015228065.2 Penaeus monodon | reverse complement strand
CCCCGCTATCTCCCTGGTACATTCCATACGCTTTCACAATTAGGAAATGAATCCTATAAATTGCAAAAAAGTCCGTTACATCACTGTCCCTTCTCTATTGTCATCCTTCCCTT
>NC_051417.1:17487996-17488252 GCF_015228065.2 Penaeus monodon | reverse complement strand
TGCGCCACATCCGGGCTTTTTCCCTCCAGCGCCATGTTTTTTTGGGTCAAATATCCCGATTCAGACAAAGCAGACCGTAACAGACCGCATTTCGAAGTTCCATTTAAGAAGAGGAAAACATACACACAAAAAGTAGAAAAATGTTTTGAGTAAAAATAGGATGTAGAAAAGGATGTAGAGGTGTAGAAAATGTAGATTGAAAAGAAGGAATTCCGGTCTCGATGTTAATTAAAAAGGATGTTCAAAGAACTACAGC
>NC_051417.1:17487096-17487889 GCF_015228065.2 Penaeus monodon | reverse complement strand
CCGTTAGGCCTGTAGCCCGCGCTTGCCCGGTCCAGCTGATTCAAACTCCTTTTTCCGTTGAAGTAAAGGCACGCATTCGCATTCATCAGTGAGAAAATTACTTGCTCTTTGAAAGTTTGCCGATTTCTTTCGGTCATTTACATGCAGCGAATTCCAGCTTTCAGGAACTTGAAGAAAAAGCTCAGAAAAGAGAGCAAAAATGTTATCAAGAATATGTAATTAAAGTTTTCTGCACTTTGCCTCTCACTTCTTTAGAGAGACACGTGGGCAGAGCTGTTGGAGTTGGCCTGTTATCATTTTATAAAAGGAGGGAGTACAGGTAACAAGAGATTAATGAAAAATGGATTGGGCAATTAAAAGATAGTGGAATGTGGCTACGAAAAAATGAGTAGATCAAAGTGAAAGACAGTTGAAAGAGAGGAGGAGGCTGAAAGGCGGGAAAAAGGTCACGTGAGTGTTCGAGTTGCTGCGTCGAGGCTTAAGATCGTGTTTCGTCCGGCTTTTAGGGTCGCTCCCTTTACCGAGTGTGGGAGGAAGTATCTAAAGGAAAACAGACTGAGATGTGTCGAGTTTCCTGAATGATTGATTTCGCGTTTAAAGGGACATGTCCGTTACGTAAGCTACTGGCTGGTGTGATATCTGAGAAATGTAATAGAGTAAGGGGTTTGAAAGCTATAATAAACAAGAGAGAAACTGGGAGAAAAGGGACAAGTGGGCAGTTAGTAAAGAGGTTAACGGAAAGTTTAAGCCTTAAAGAAATTATTTCAGTAACTATGAAAAAAGAGATATATAA
>NC_051417.1:17486337-17487055 GCF_015228065.2 Penaeus monodon | reverse complement strand
ATCCTGGGAACGTTTTCTCTCGTTTTCTGTGAATTGTGACTGCAGACAGAGAAAGTGATTTTTTTTTCTGTCAGGAGTGTGGGTTGAGAGACCTTTTGGGTTGGAGAAACTTGAGACTGTAAAGGATACGGTGGACTGTACACGACCGTATAGACTGGTGATATACGGGTTGATTTAACGTAGCGAGAAATTGCATTAAACAGAGAGTAGTTGCGAAATTAATGTTTTATTTTCAACAGTCCATACAGATGAGTACTAACCCTAATATAACAATAATCTACATTCTCTTTGTTCCATGGACTGCTTATTGTACTCTGCTGTGAAAGAGATTAATGGGGGAAATTTCTGTGATGGAAATAAGGAACGAATATAAATTCTGATTACGTTACAGAAGGTTAATTAATTACGTAACAAAACCCACATATATCTTTTCATGTTTGTTATGAGAGAAGTAGGAAAAGTAAGACTAAGACTCTATTTTACAGTCTCTTATTCATCACAAAAATGGGTGAGAAGGTTTGTTAATGCTTTTGTATTTTGTTCTCTTATGAAATTTACAGAATTTTTCTGCTGTTCTTATTGATTGTTCATTTTTTCTCTTGTTTTCATTTCTAAGTTTAATAATTTACGTTACTTTTATCACGAAATTTCTGCTGCTCTTCGCACAACAGTTGCTTATGATAACTTAACGTTTTTTTATCTTCCACTAAATATTATT
>NC_051417.1:17485820-17486068 GCF_015228065.2 Penaeus monodon | reverse complement strand
ACCACCCCTTCTTGGCGACATTCACTTATCCTGTATTATGCATTGAGACTAGCCAGAGCCTAACGAACAGTGGGATATGACCAATTAACACATCTTTTAATGTTTTTCATTTCCTTTCTTCGGGGTGGGTTGGGTGTAATGATCATTAAAAGTAAATAAATACCCTTATGGAAATTTCTGTTGTTTATGTTAACATTGTTTCCAATATGATGATAGCTTAACGTTCTTTGATCTTCTAATAAATAATG
>NC_051417.1:17484547-17485344 GCF_015228065.2 Penaeus monodon | reverse complement strand
ACGTCTTCGTGGCGAGATTCACTTGCCGTGTATTAAGCCTTAAGATCAGGATCAAGCTTAGGGAGAGCTCAACGACCCGTGTGATATGACCAATTAATACACCTTTTAATGATTCCCATTTTCTTTCTTTGGGTGGGTTGGTTGTAATGATCATTAAAAGCAAATAAACATCTTTATGAGATTTAGAGGATATTTGATTTTTTTTCATCTGTACAAAATAGATTAAACAATTATTCTACTACAATTACGTTTCAAAAATACTTTTAAAACTCATTTACACTTTGGTCTCTGCTTTCGTATACTTTGCCAAAAATCCTTAGACAGGATATTACGTCTGTCTCGGCTTACAAATGCCAACAAAAAAAAGACAATGAAAGAAAATATTAAAAGCCACAAACACAATTGTAACCGTCATTATAATTATATCAAACCCCAGCAAAACAGATTTCACCAAAATGAGAGTGAAATTCCACAAAACGTAAAAATCGTCTATCAGTTTCCGAAGCCACACATGTAATGAATCGCGAAATTGACAGAGCCCATTTTTCATTTAGAGGCTGAACGGAATATGATTTGCAGGATGACTGCGTGGTGGAATTTAAGCAGACTCGTCGAGGGGTGGAGGGTTTTGTGCGCAAAATATTTCTCCATGTCTGGCGGCATTATCCCTTTGTTTGCCTGCGATCTCTGACTTTCCCCAAACGAGCAGGGGTCATTATGATAAACGCTGGGGAAAGACATTAAAGAGAATGGATTATCATTACCACAAATCAGTATGAAAGCCTTATAGTTACAGT
>NC_051417.1:17483767-17484499 GCF_015228065.2 Penaeus monodon | reverse complement strand
CACTCATAACATTTTCTCGTGAAATGAACTATTCTTATTGACACATTTTCACAGCACTTTCGAAAATGTATAAGACGGAATGTATCGTTAGTGCGCTTCTTGAACCGGAAACAACAGCCGCTGAACTGCCCAGGCAAAGGGATATATGAGAAACCGATAGAATATAATAAAGACAACAGACCTCATGTTCTTTTGTGTCTGCCAAGAAAAACATAACAGTAATGAAACGTTCCTGCTTATCCTCTGCACACATTTGTTCTCGAGGGCTAGGAGTTCTCCATAAATTACCGCAAAGATAATGATACATTTACCAGATGAAAAGAGATCACTTACGACTGGATAATCTAAGACATTCGCAAGAAATTTCTCATTTGCGTATTCATCTCCATCTAGCCTTGCATCATGCGTTTCAGTGCGCTCTCTAACACATGTATTTAATTTAACTATTAACCATATTCAATACTCTGCCTCTCTACTTCCCCTTCTGGTTATAACCCAGCATGATGGATTTCTCATAAGCATATTTACGCCGCATGACATTAATCAAGGGACTGCATAAAACTGCACAAAATTAGACGCGAAATACTTCATCTGTGAAATAAACAGATAATTGATAGAGTAAAGCTAGGAACAGGGTGGCGGCAATGTCTCTGAATATAAGGAAAATGTTGATTCATGTTATAATATTGCCTTTAATTCAGCACGAGGACTTCAGGCTATTAATAAATAGTG
>NC_051417.1:17483506-17483678 GCF_015228065.2 Penaeus monodon | reverse complement strand
GTCTTTGAATTTCTTTTATCAGAAGGATTTTGTTGTTTTTATTTTGAAGGAAATAAATATTTGCCTTACCGTTCTGAATTTCTCGTTCCTTTGATGTAATCATATGTACCCTCGCTTCTTGGTCTCTCCTCCTTTTTTTATTATCTTTTCGCTTTCTCTTCTATTTCATCAA
>NC_051417.1:17482178-17482603 GCF_015228065.2 Penaeus monodon | reverse complement strand
AATATTTCTCTTCCCCTCTTCCCCCTTCTTCTACCTCTCTCTCGTCATCCACTTACCAAGATGTATCCTCCGTCAGTCAACACTCATCGGTGATTACTCCAGTTCTCCCAGAAGCAGAAAAAAGACCCACCGTTTTTGCTACGCTTGCAATGATTCATCCTCTCAGCTTTTCGTTTACCATATTTGCGTTTCAATGTGTGACACGTGTTGTGATTAGAGTACTGCAATCTACTGTCCCATGTGCATAAGAGGAGAAAATCAATATAGGAGACATTGATTATCATATGAGATCATTAGCTGATTACAGGTTTATATCGGGGATCTGACTGATTCATTTCAGTAAGGATGTAGGTTGTTCTATCTTGGGATTTACCATCAACAGCGTTTCATATAGGAAATGAAGTGGAAATGATGAAAAATAAATG
>NC_051417.1:17481570-17481654 GCF_015228065.2 Penaeus monodon | reverse complement strand
GCAGTAAAGAATTATTCCAAAAGAGAGACAAGAGTTTAAAATAGAGGAAGAAGAGGAAAGGCACGAAGAGAAATTCCACAAGAA
>NC_051417.1:17481126-17481196 GCF_015228065.2 Penaeus monodon | reverse complement strand
CTCTCTTTTAAACTCTTGTCTCTATTTTAGAAGAATTGTTTACTGCCTCTGCTCTCTAATTTCTTTTCCT
>NC_051417.1:17480597-17481049 GCF_015228065.2 Penaeus monodon | reverse complement strand
TCTACTCGCCCCTTCCATTCTCTTTCATACTCCACTTCCCTCACTGACTCTCCTCTCCCTCTTCCTCTCTTTAATTCCCCTCTCTAATTCTCCTCTCTATCTCCCTTCCCCCCAGTTCTCCTCTCCATCTCCCTCTCTTCCTTCTTCTAATTCTCCTCTCGATCCTCCTCCTTCCTCTCTTATTCTCCTCTCCACCTCCCTCTCCCTTCTCCCTCCGCCGTCCACTCACCCCCCCTCATCTCCCTCACTCCATCACCCCCCAACTCGTACATTTCCCTCGCCAACAGAACAACATTCAGCAGCATCAGTATACGTAGAATGATAGCCTCAGGTTCCTTGTTCTTCATCATTCACTGCGAGGAGCTTTATGCGGTCTCGCTGCGCTTGATCAGGACGCTGAGTTTGCTTCTTTGTGAGGGATGTCTTCAATCGTAATCTCTCTCGGTGGATTA
>NC_051417.1:17478018-17478449 GCF_015228065.2 Penaeus monodon | reverse complement strand
TGTACGCTAAATGCACAGTACAGTGAACGATTGGAACATTTAGAAAACCAATCACGATTTTAATTAATGCTGCTGAAATGCTGATGGAGAGAAATCACGGAATTATGACACACATACATCAACACTTTTTGGAACTGCATTGTTTCGTTTAAGGAATTTTATATATAAAAAAAAGCTAACCATCCAAAATCCTCTTAAAAAAAGTTAATGGATAAGAAAATCTAATACACAGTCCAAAAGCTACGAGTCTGTCAGGAGGGAATATGTAGGCAAGGAGACACACACAAAGTAAAGTGTATGCTGTAGGAATTTTGAGTGACTCATCGCCTTTTTTATAATATATACATTCAGTTAATATATATAAAAAGAGAGAAATGTTTATCTTGTGTGATTGATCCAAGTCGTTAATAATTCATTAAAGGAATATTTAG
>NC_051417.1:17477151-17477370 GCF_015228065.2 Penaeus monodon | reverse complement strand
TGACGGAAAACAAGCGTAAAACCATTTGACGCCGCGGAACTATATACAACAACCTCTCCATACCATTTTCTATACGTGGCGTTGTGGTGCAATGTTAGATGCGATGTCAGTGCATCACGCCATCGCCTCTGTCATCATCCGCACGTCAGGGGGGCTATCAACGTCAATCATCCGCGGAGTTTCTGGTAAATATATTTTTATGACATCGATTGCCTGTAA
>NC_051417.1:17476221-17476336 GCF_015228065.2 Penaeus monodon | reverse complement strand
TCTGCCCACATTTATGGCTGAGGCATCAAAAGCTTGAGCAGCTGTCAAAACAGAAACTGAGAGTATGTGTTCGTGTCAGAAACAAGGAAGAGTTTATAGTTCTGACAATCTTCAT
>NC_051417.1:17475679-17476199 GCF_015228065.2 Penaeus monodon | reverse complement strand
AGTTTGGTTTCATTCAGTTTTCTTTTCCCACTTTACCTTACCCTGTGCTCCGTCTCTTCAGTTTGTTAAGTATATGTAAATCAAATCATCTGTGATACAAAGATGAACTCCTCTGAGTTCGTCGGACGCAAATGATACGAGTTATTTTTTCATTACTTACTTATTAAAACAGTTACTTGCTGAATTATGAGATACAACTGAATAAGCAATACCATAATGATTGTGGTATGTCACAGTCTCCAAGGTTTTCCTCTTTTCGGAAACGTTTGGCTTCGAAATTGCTGGAGTCTGCTTACCTCGTTTCAAATAGTTTGTAAAGAAAGTGAACGTGGCAACTTCTACTCGTCCAGGCGGTAGAATAGAAACTACTTTTGAAAACTAATACGAAAACTATAATGATTGCCTTCGTATATCATACTATACTTAACAGCAATATGAATTCCATATATACTGAAAATATGAAGCATGCAACCAACACCAAGTCAAGCCACCACCAATAAAGTTTAGTTTTGTGGTCGTC
>NC_051417.1:17474575-17475610 GCF_015228065.2 Penaeus monodon | reverse complement strand
TGCTTGTTATATTAAAGCTTTTGTAAAGGTCAGAATGTCCTTTGAATTATCATTGAAATCTTGCGCAAAACTAGACTTCATAAGCGATCAAAATGAATTAGCGAAACAGTTGGAAAAGAACAATCGATCACCACAGACAGAAAATAAAAAAATGGTTCTTCATATATACTCGTTTTTTGTGTGTTTTAGCTTCATAATGTTAGAGTGGCGACGTCGATACTATCACAAGACATCAGTTTCCAGATGGGAAATGCTCTAGTTATGTATGCATTTACTAGAGGGTTTTGATGTAGATACATATCTGGAATGCATATGTACATAGCTCAATTATCACACCACTCGTGGATGACCTTTTAAGGAAGCAGATATAGAGCAATATATTTCAAAATCCACGTATAATCCAATTGGTAAATGGATGTGAATATCTAAGGTGAATATGTAACGTATTATTAATATAATGCTTGAATATCAATTCAGATAATTCCTTTGAAGTCTGTCTGCATGATATGGTCAATACAGGCTCTATCAGGCTGCCTCTGGCGTGTGAATAACCTACATATTAGAGGAGCCAATCTGAAAACCTGTCCGTTTATAGTTATATTTTTTCTTGTCATTATTACCCTCCCCAGCTGTTAGTTTTCTTCAATTTTTCCACTATACTCCTATAAAAAAGTTACAACCATTCATTAGATAATTATAATAGTAGAATAATTCCTCCAGAATTTAATCTCTTATATTTGTAATGTTTTAGATGCACTTTTATGATAACTTCCTGAGAATTAATGTCTTCTTTTCTTCGGATGATTCACAGTCGACACTTTTTTTTCTTTTTGAAGTGAATGGAGAGACATTCTTTCTTTCATTGCAACATAGCCACACACTCCTGCTTGTTATTCCTTTTTCGAAAATACACAGCGCTGTGCAAGGATATCCAGAGACAGAAAAGTCGATGTCCAGGACACTAATAACGAATATGAGAAAATATGTACTCGAGAAATATTTTTGCTCGTTGCCTATGAAGGAGAGGGAGGAGGA
>NC_051417.1:17474430-17474537 GCF_015228065.2 Penaeus monodon | reverse complement strand
CACGAAGAAAAAAAAGAGAAGAGTAAGAGGGAGTAACGAAATGCATCAAGTTTCATCAGACTCAGTTATCTTTCCATGAGAGAAAGCAATTGGCGCTCATCAGTTAG
>NC_051417.1:17473749-17474113 GCF_015228065.2 Penaeus monodon | reverse complement strand
ATGTCAAATGTCCTGAATAAAAAATTAAAAGACACTTATTTTTTAGTTTTTGATACAAAAATGAATAAGATAACATTGTCATTTCGCGAAGTAACCGGTGAGATGTAAAACCACGTCCGTTTGAAAGAGGCATTTTTGTTTATTCATTCCACAGAGCGTGTGAATTAATTCATCAGTGATGGAAATAACGATAATTGAAAATACATTAATGGTGAATCAAAATGTCCGATATGGAGTTTTATTATTATGGGTTACACAAAATGATAACATTGTTAGTTTTATTCTGTATATGCATATTCTGTACATAGGGTACATCCAAATACGCGGACAGACACATACTTGGTATGTATATATGAATAAATGA
>NC_051417.1:17473296-17473614 GCF_015228065.2 Penaeus monodon | reverse complement strand
CATACAATTCTTTCTAATTCATGGCATCATTCTATTTAGTGATTCCATAAGTTTCATATAATACTGACCTGATTTCATATTTATTCTACTGAAGTGCATTAACAATCAACGAACTAAGTATTATGACAGTTGTTATTAGGTACTTCACAATAGTTTACTGAAATAAATATATTTAACGAAAATTACTTTCTATACTGATTGCCTCTGTATATCATACTATACTTAACAGAAATCTGAACTCCATATATACTGAAAATATGAAGCATGCAACCAGCACCAAGTCAAGCCATCATCAATAAAGTTAAGTTTTGTGGTTGG
>NC_051417.1:17472538-17473051 GCF_015228065.2 Penaeus monodon | reverse complement strand
GGGAATGTTTCTTGCATTCCTATTGTTAGAATAATTAGTATTTTCTTTTTTGAATTATTAAGAGAACAGACTTGTACACACTTGTTAATTTCATTGCATGGTAGGTATATTCTCTGTTTCGAGTGATGTAGAACCTAGAATAAAAAGTAAGCAGTAACTTCTTCGTGTTCTAGGATCAATTTGGTTTTGAAGTCCATGATAATTGTTGTAGTACTGTTGTTAAAAGAAAGCAAGACACAGACACCATGTGATGTTAAAGTTGGCACCTGGATTTGGAGACTTATAAACAATATTGTTGCCATGGGGACGCTACAAGTATTGTTTGGCAATCAGATTTTTACTTAAAACGCTCTCTATGGATATTTATATAATCTAATTCCTCTTATAATATAACGTTATGTCTGTCTCCATCTCTCAAAGGATCAAAGCATTTTGGTCATATATTCTGAAAACTGTGGGCTGTTTCTTGTATGTCTAAAAATAGGTTGTCAGTCTGTATTGTCCTTCCTAAGT
>NC_051417.1:17472297-17472439 GCF_015228065.2 Penaeus monodon | reverse complement strand
GACCCGGTGCCTCTCGCATCAACAAGTAATCCTTTTGGAATATTACAATTTATTTTAGATCCCAAGCATGGTGGAAAATTATTGTCAACAGGCCAGATTTGTTTAGGAAACCTGCCAACAACTAAGTAACACCTACATCATG
>NC_051417.1:17471831-17471972 GCF_015228065.2 Penaeus monodon | reverse complement strand
GAAAATGAATATATATAACTGTATTCCTCTATACAGTTATATATATTCATTTTCAGTTGTGTCAAGTTGGTTTGAATATTTCTATTTCTTTCCTTTATAAAATCTTAGCCATCCTTATATCTATCAGCTAAATTAACTGCA
>NC_051417.1:17471556-17471647 GCF_015228065.2 Penaeus monodon | reverse complement strand
GAATAGTATCTGGTAAATGTTCAAATCATCAATGTATCAGATATTACAACCTATATTAATCCTGTACATGTAATATTCAATGATATGTGTA
>NC_051417.1:17471206-17471297 GCF_015228065.2 Penaeus monodon | reverse complement strand
TAATTTTAATGATCAAATGAGGAGATGGGTGTAAAAAAATATTGTGGACTTAATGTATATTCTAAACCGACTGCTTTACACGCACTTCCAT
>NC_051417.1:17470629-17471117 GCF_015228065.2 Penaeus monodon | reverse complement strand
GGAGCCATTCTTAAAGTGACTGATACGGTGTGTACTGACATGATATATGGCTAATGGGTGAACAGGAGATTGAAAAAACTTTCACGTATATCAGTACAGAATCTATATTTTAAACCTATCAAGACAAAAGTATGTTAAATGTTCGCAATAACTCCTAATTATCATATTAGTGACAAATTGTGCGAGTGGACTTAAATTCTCTTTTTTTTAGATAAAGCAGCAGAATTGCCTCAGCTAAAGAAAGTGCCATTTTTGTAGATGTGTGTGGATTTATTTGGCTTCACAACCATCAAATAGATCAGTTGCTGGATATCCTAATGTGGTAGTTGCATTAGATAAATGAAGAATTCTGCTGTAGGTACCTCTTTTAAAACATAACACCATGCTAAGATTTTTGTGGTTCACCAGATCAAGACAATTTTTTAAAGTAATCAGCTTTCTAGACATGTACGTGAAGGTTTGTGGATGGGAAAGCTAAACTATGCTGC
>NC_051417.1:17469713-17470362 GCF_015228065.2 Penaeus monodon | reverse complement strand
ATTCTCTATCAATCCCTATATGCCTGTTTCAGAATGTTCATGAAATGTGTTGCATACATGGCCATAAAGGGTTAAGGAGCAGAAGTTCGGAAAGGATTTTCAGTAAATGTGCAGCCGATGTTGACAACTTACATCAGCTTACATTGTTGCATTCAGCGAGAGGGTTTCACATGAGCCGTGTTCTCGTGTCAGGTTTGAATATGCATTGGCTTTGGATATTCATTGTTTTTATCTCGTATATTTGCTCGTTTGCTTTCATGTCTGTCTGTCTCTGTGATTCTCTCTTCTTTCTCCTATTTTATGGCATCTCTTCTTACTGTTTCCATCTTCGTCGTCCTCTCTTTCTTCTCCTTTTACTTATGCATTTTTTTTTCTCATTCTCCATTTTCTTCCGCTCCTTTATTTTTTTCCCACTCTCTCTTTCTTCCTTCACTTTTCTGCTTATCATTATAACTTCTTCACTTCTCATCCTTATTTCCTTCGTTTCGCGCGACTACCTCCCTCTCTCCCTCTCCGCCTGCACGCCAGTAATTAATCAACCTCCGATGCTTTCCAGTAGCTATCCGTATGAGACAAAGATTAATTATGATCAATTCCTATAAAGAATGGTGGCACGCTATCCTTTTCCTCATTCAACCCGTCAGTGCTA
>NC_051417.1:17468218-17468471 GCF_015228065.2 Penaeus monodon | reverse complement strand
CACAAAACGTCTGATCAGGCTGATGCAAGGGTGACTGAACGGCCTTTTTGACCTAATAAAATAAATTACTTCCTGAAAAATGCGAACGTCAATGAAAACCTTTTTTCGTTTCAAATATCACAGAGTCTAAAACTGGAAAGAAAAATGAAAAATGGAGCATTTGTCTTCGCCTCCTTTTCATCTTGCCGTAAGAATATTTGTATGGATCTTTTCAAGTATATTTGCCTGCAAATTATAATATAATCATAGTAAT
>NC_051417.1:17466226-17466553 GCF_015228065.2 Penaeus monodon | reverse complement strand
TCGTTTTGTAATTTTCAGGCAATGAACGCTTTCAGAAGCACCGAAAGACAAGAGTTTTGCTTGAGTGCTTTTGCTCCTTTTACTAAGTTTTCTTTCATCACACTCTTCCGCCTCTTTGTCTCTTAATTTCCTTCATATGTCCCTCTTTCTTCTGTCCATTTGTTTCTTGTATTTTCGTCTATCTCCGCTTTATTTCCTTTCCCTCTCTTTCGGCGTATTTTCCTTCCTTGGTTTCGTAAGATTTATCTGCATTCTCATTATCCACATTTTTCCTATTCCCATATTATTATTATTATTTCTCTCTTTGCATTTCTCTCTCTTTGCATT
>NC_051417.1:17466034-17466103 GCF_015228065.2 Penaeus monodon | reverse complement strand
TGTTCGTCTTTTTTCATTGTTCTTCATGTGATCTAAAAATCCCCTTTCATGATAAAAGGAAAAGCTTAG
>NC_051417.1:17465381-17465557 GCF_015228065.2 Penaeus monodon | reverse complement strand
AAATTACCTCCGTGAACGTAAGAGAAATGATGCGCAATGAATAGAGCAAGAAAGAGATAACCAAAGAAACGCAGGAGTATAGGAACAAAGGGATTAAAACACGGAGGAGGAATTAAACTTTCAAAAGAGAGACCAAGAAAACGGTAATGCAGGCCACGAGACACAGAAATTCTTGC
>NC_051417.1:17463472-17464373 GCF_015228065.2 Penaeus monodon | reverse complement strand
CATCTCTATTAAGTCTAGTGAGAGCTGCCATTAGAAACTTAATCGAGTTAGAGAGGGAGGGAGGCTGGAAGGATGATGGACCGCCCGTTGCGTCCATCACTCTGTCCTTCAAGATTTTCTCTTAGGACTTGAGGCACGTCCCAAGAGTTCTAACTTTGGTATAGGTCGGGCTGTGCAAGATCATGCGGAGGCGTATAGATACAGCGAAGCCCGCAAGTGTATATATGTAGGCTTCCCCCAAGTGTACACAGAGTCCTCCCGCAAATGTACACAAAGGCTCGCAAATGTACACAGAGGCCTCCCACAAGTGTACACAGAGGCCTCCCACAAGTGTACACAGAGGCCTCCCACAAGTGTACACAGAGGCCTCCCGCAAATGTACACAGAGGCCTCCCGCAAGTGTACACAAAGGCCTCCCGCAAAAGTACCCGCAGGCCCGCAAACGCACAAAAAATGGCCTAACTGTACACACAGAACCTTCCATATCTAAAGAAATCCTTATATCCAGAATACACTATCGGAAAGCGAGAGACCCAGACGTATACACGGAGATCCACGACGCACAGAGAAACACAAGGACTCATATATACGCGTATGAATCCACACACTCATTAATGCAGAAAGGCACAGACCCGAAATGCACGGAGAGCTGCAATTAACACGTATATACTTAAGAACTTACATATATACATCTTGCCTTTAGCCATGCAAACTCATTCGTTCGCGGCGCTCACACCTAGTCATTACAGAACACCCTGTCTCCTCTTGCGGCTTCATCTTCACATGTTCTATTGTCTTAATGTTGCTTTTATTCGATGTTATTGTTTTTTCGTATATAGCTAATATATTCAAATAGCGTTGATTTTTATAATGAATCATTACAGTGGTAAGACAGGTTGAC
>NC_051417.1:17462832-17463175 GCF_015228065.2 Penaeus monodon | reverse complement strand
GCACACGCGCGCGCGCGCTCCAAAACGAAATTCACAAAACCAAACAAATATACGAGGAAACCTACACACCCAGACATGCACACAGGAAGCCACCACAAAACCCAGACCCACAGAAAGCCACAGTCACAGTGCACTTTATATTCCTACAACTGCCGCTCTCAGTAAGAAAGAAGAGAAGCCCGTTCAGGTCTGCACAATGCACATGATGTTGCAATAATTCTGTTCTCTCAACTTCCCCCCATAATTGTGTCAGGCAGCGGACTTACAGCTAGCATTCCTCTTGGCCGTTCTCTCAGACTCACCTAAGTAATCGGCAGATATCTCCGAAATCCTTACTGTACCA
>NC_051417.1:17462557-17462622 GCF_015228065.2 Penaeus monodon | reverse complement strand
TACGGAATCGACATCATCCTCAAGCGCCACGTGGTTGGGGCCGGGTTTTAACCATGCAATATGCT
>NC_051417.1:17462254-17462416 GCF_015228065.2 Penaeus monodon | reverse complement strand
TATATATAAGACCCTCTACCGCACTCCGACCCAACCAATACATCGGCTGCGCCCTGTCTTGGGCACTGGTGTAGTTCCTGTCCTGTTCCCGTTGGCCTTGTTCATCGCCGATGACCAGAGGAGGAATATATGATGTGGGGGACCCTGTGATGCTGTTTTTGT
>NC_051417.1:17459670-17459871 GCF_015228065.2 Penaeus monodon | reverse complement strand
CAGAAATTAATTTATTGCCTATCTTTGTCTATCGCCAGAATTTGGTCCTTGGCCAACTGCATAACAACCCTCACCAGCTGTTCCATTTAGAAGACGAGAGGGAAGGAAATAAAACAATAAAAACGAACAAACGATAAGAAACAGAAGGAGAAACATTCGCGGTGAAAATAAACAAAACGTGAGAGAGCACCTCATTCGCAG
>NC_051417.1:17459444-17459523 GCF_015228065.2 Penaeus monodon | reverse complement strand
ACATTTGCGGTGAAAATAAACATAACTTAAAAGACCACCTCATTTGTAAGCATAAAAAAGCATAAGAGGCGACGGAAGG
>NC_051417.1:17458405-17459349 GCF_015228065.2 Penaeus monodon | reverse complement strand
TATATATATCTCAATACTCGAAATGCCTTCCCTCGTTCTGTTGCCAGTGGAAGCACAAGAGGCTATACGTTTTAAAAGATTTACACGCTACGTAACAAAAATTGGAACTCTTTCCCTTCCTCCTTGTTTCGCTAATTTCGACACATAACATATTTTCCTTTTGGTCTTCTGTGTTTGCCATTCTCATGGGCGAGAGATGTGAAGGGAGGGAGAGAGAAAGAGGGAAGGGAGGAAGGAAGGAGGGGAGAGGGAGGGCAAGTGTGGGAGGGGGAATAGAAGGGAGGAGGAAAAGAGATAAGCGAGGAAAGAAGGGAGAGGGAGTGATAGGAGCGAGGAAGGAGGAGGAAAAAAGGATAGAGGAAGAGGAGAGGAGGGAAGGAGGGGAAGAGGGAAGGGAGGAGGAGGGAAAGAGGAAGGGAGAGAGGGAGAGGGCAAGAGGGAAGGATGGAGAGGAGAGGGTGGGGAAGGGAAAAGCAAGAAAAGGGGGAGTTAGGGAGGGAAAGGGAAGGGAGGGAAGGAAAGGGAGGAAGAGAAGAGGGAGGAGGAAAGAGAGAGGAAAAAGGGGATGGCAAAGGACAAAGGAGAGATGGGTGGAGGGAAAAGGGAAATGAGATTAGAAGGGAGGAGGAAAGAGAGAAAAAAGAATGGAAGAATAAAGAAGGGAGTCGAGAGGAAGAGGAAAAGAAAAAGAGAGGGATGGAAGGAAAAAAAGGGGGGGGGGAGAAGGGAGATGAGAAAGAGAAG
This sequence comes from Penaeus monodon, assembly GCF_015228065.2. Classification (NCBI taxonomy): domain Eukaryota; kingdom Metazoa; phylum Arthropoda; class Malacostraca; order Decapoda; family Penaeidae; genus Penaeus; species Penaeus monodon. Next base: position 17,458,605 of record NC_051417.1, on the reverse strand, counting down.
TGGAGGAAAGAACAAAAATGGGAGGGCAGGAGGAGGGATGGTAAAACGGTAATGCATAAAGAGACGCATCATTGCACAGCTCTAGACTGGCCTATCGTATGTCACACTGCTTGCAATGCCGAGAGCAGCACTTTCAATTGCACGGAAGGCGGCTTCTTGCGAACGCTCGTCGGTCTCAGTGACGGTGTGATGTTCGTTGA
>NC_051417.1:17457842-17458173 GCF_015228065.2 Penaeus monodon | reverse complement strand
AAAATAGACGAAGAGTGGCACGGACACCTCTCTCGGCATCAAAAAGCTCGCAAGTAGTGGTCTTCCAAAAAGCCTAAACCTCTACGGGGAGCCATTGCTATTTCTGACAGAAAGAAAACTAATGGTGTCAACAGCATAAACAGAAACACCATAGCACCCGCACCACCACCACTAACAACAGCCAGAAGCGTGTTCAGGCGCCACAAAGGCCCCCGAGGCAACGGGGATCAGAGCGGCCCTCCTCATCTGAGCCCCACACAAGAGAACGGCGCCTGGAACAGATGTAATATAGGGACGGTACATGTCAGGACAGTCACTGGGCAGAGAGTAA
>NC_051417.1:17457589-17457752 GCF_015228065.2 Penaeus monodon | reverse complement strand
ACTACCGCACTCGGAAAGAGCACAAGAGGCAAGAGCTCTTTATTTATTAAGCTTGCTACCGACCAGGCTAACAACAATGCCCTGTTGATCTAGTCACTAAACAAATTCATAACAAAGCCTCAGCAGTCAACCGTATCACATGCCACGAACTGGCCATTGCTGG
>NC_051417.1:17457090-17457188 GCF_015228065.2 Penaeus monodon | reverse complement strand
GCAGTCACTTTGATGCTCTCCTACAAGCACATGAATGCAGCCATGCAATCATTGTCGGCGACCTAAACCAATATCTTGTCGCTAGGGCATTTGATGAG
>NC_051417.1:17456764-17456854 GCF_015228065.2 Penaeus monodon | reverse complement strand
CACTCACTTTGCAAGCAAAATGAGTGTCCCTGCCTCGTCCTAATTCCCCCATCCGTCCCTCTCTACAGTACAGCCATACTGGCATCCAAC
>NC_051417.1:17456404-17456536 GCF_015228065.2 Penaeus monodon | reverse complement strand
CTTTCTGTTGTTAGCAAGATATTTGAAAGTATAATTGCTGAAAAAACTCCCTAAGCATTTCGACGGCCACCGATTACTATGAACAAGAAACAGTTTGTCTTTCGGGCAGAGAGATCAGCCTCTGACCTACTT
>NC_051417.1:17455442-17455525 GCF_015228065.2 Penaeus monodon | reverse complement strand
CGACTTATTCTGTAAGGAATCAGATTGAGATGAATCCTCACTGAGTCAAAGAAGAGGTCAGTCAGGAAAATCGTGACCCAGCC
>NC_051417.1:17455208-17455305 GCF_015228065.2 Penaeus monodon | reverse complement strand
AGGGAAGTACTTTTGACACGCTGTAGTAGGTTTTGTTGACTCTGCAAAATTAAATTCTATAGGGTCCGTGAAGAGGGAAATAAGAGTGAAAAAGACG
>NC_051417.1:17454840-17455012 GCF_015228065.2 Penaeus monodon | reverse complement strand
TTTTATGTATTTTGCGAACTTACTAAACAGACAGACACCCAGGTGGACAAGTAACTAGTGAGAGAAAGGTAGGAGGAAAAGGGAGGGTAGGAGAATGAGATGTAGCAAGGAAAATGGAAAAAAAGGGGAAGGGGTTGTTGACTCTACAAAATGAAATTCTTTAGGGTCCGTG
>NC_051417.1:17454288-17454399 GCF_015228065.2 Penaeus monodon | reverse complement strand
TGTCTTTGTTTCAGTTTTCTCAACGGTTATTATTATGTGTTTTAATTCATAAACTTACTAACAACAGTGACAGAATGTAAAAGGGAATAATGGAAGACCGATACTAACCCC
>NC_051417.1:17454010-17454160 GCF_015228065.2 Penaeus monodon | reverse complement strand
GCGGGGCTCTAATTATAGTTGTTTATTCCTCCCGTGTGTTTAGAAACCAAATGCAGCATACGAACGAGGGACTAAAGTTTACACGTTGTGAAAAAGGGATGGAATCTGGTTGGCGGAGGTGATGGCGAGTTTCATTTCGGCCTCGGGTTT
>NC_051417.1:17453760-17453859 GCF_015228065.2 Penaeus monodon | reverse complement strand
CTCCCATCTCGGTCCCTCGTTCAAGCAAAATTTCTGTTATATTGCGCCTCAGCTGCATCTGAAGAGCAAGTACGATGTGCTTAAAGCCGTATGGGAGGT
>NC_051417.1:17452335-17452797 GCF_015228065.2 Penaeus monodon | reverse complement strand
GGAAAAAGACAATGACGAAAAAAAGATAAACAAAGAAAAAATGAAATTAACGACAAAAAAGTAAAAAACAAACAAACGTATGAATTATGGATGTAAAACAGATGGATAGACAGAATCACGGAAACAAAATCAAATGAAAAGGGGAAAACATCTTGCCTCAATTACAAATGGCAGATACGACAAAGGACTGAACAGGAGAACAGAAGGAGCTGATTTCACGCCAGGCCGCGTATTTCCCTTCATTAGTACGGGCTCCTTGTGTCTGAACTATTAACTAACTGCATAAAAGGGACCGACTTGAAAAGGGTCTCTTACTCTCCGCTGAATAACGGGGACTCGTGTCTCCTCCTTCACTTACTTGTTTATCTGATTCCCTTCGTCATTATTATCTCTGGGCGGAACACAGACGTTACTGTGGTCCGCTCTCACTGAATGCCCAGAGAGTAATGTGCTTTCTCAGGT
>NC_051417.1:17452140-17452249 GCF_015228065.2 Penaeus monodon | reverse complement strand
AGCGGCATTGCTCAATGGTAGAGCGCTGGCTTTGCAATCGCATGGTTTTGGGTTTGCGCCTGAGTGGTTGCTGTGGCAGTTTGGTACTAACTACATACCAAAGTAAATA
>NC_051417.1:17451841-17451968 GCF_015228065.2 Penaeus monodon | reverse complement strand
CTGCACGCTATGGAGGCCACTCCACGAGAAATAAGTTACCGGCTGTAAATAAGTTTCAGTCTCAGTGGGTGTAGAGCGACCGTTTCTGTGCCAACTCATGAGGCGCAGATGTTTACCATCTTGTAAC
>NC_051417.1:17450099-17450372 GCF_015228065.2 Penaeus monodon | reverse complement strand
AGGTGTATACAATAAAATAGCGTATACATCAAAAGATAAGCTTAGCATATCCAGGTATTTCTTTTAAGATTTTCAAAAACTGAATAGCCTTTTATCTACCTCCCCACGTTCGTCTAAACTCACTTAAAAATCGTGGCCTTTTATTTTGAACAGCTTGTGCTTCAGCTGCGAGTGGGATAAGAAGCAAGCAAGGAAATGAAGGTCGATGATTCACAAAGATTATAAATTTTATTCAGAGCAAAAGGAAAATACGAAAATATCAGATCTAGTGAC
>NC_051417.1:17449657-17450046 GCF_015228065.2 Penaeus monodon | reverse complement strand
TTGCTTTAAGACAAACATCCCAAAGAAGAGAACACAGACTTTGTGTTTCATTCTGTGGAGTCCAACCATCAAAATCGGAAATTTATCCTGGAAAAGTTGTAAAGAAGAATATAGCAAAATAACATCTTATAAAGCCTTGTAATATTTTCTTTCTAGCAGAACGGAGGTTATCTGTTTCGCTTTTCCCTTAACTTTTCAGTCTTTCTTCCGTGTTTATCAGTGATGAGAAAGAGGCAAATCAATTGTGTTACATTTCAGATTATATTCATAGTGATAGAACATGAAAATTCATCACTGATTGATCAGTGCATGTTGAAAAGATTGGTTTTAGGTCGTTGATCCAGTGTGTTTGAACAATGAAATCATCTAAACTTACAGCGAGATATGTT
>NC_051417.1:17449121-17449366 GCF_015228065.2 Penaeus monodon | reverse complement strand
ACATGTCAGACTGACAGACTGACAGACACCTCCATCTGAGTCACCGCCTCTGTCGTTTCGCAGAGGCAAAAGGTCCGTTATATTGGGACTTAGCTGCTTGCGGGGACGTGCCTCGGAAATGCCTATAAAGTGTCTGGAAAGTGACCCTGTGTCTTGCAATAGCAGAAGGAAAAGTACATCGGGGGATTCTGTAAATTCGGATTGTAATGACTGAGGTTTAGAATTGCTGAAGGGGTATGGAATAT
>NC_051417.1:17448473-17448685 GCF_015228065.2 Penaeus monodon | reverse complement strand
TCCCGGATTTACCTCCTCGTGGTCCCCGCTGCTAATTCCCCGCATTTAAATGAGCGAATAAACCCGCGATAACTGTAGAAACCGGATAATTCGCACAACGATAAAACGATATATTTCTCATTTGAACAATATATTTCTTCTTTTTTTTTTAAGGAAATATAAAATGCATCTGTCAGCGTGTCTCATTATCCCAATCCCCGTTTCTTTAAGCG
>NC_051417.1:17448285-17448445 GCF_015228065.2 Penaeus monodon | reverse complement strand
GCAAGCAAGCAAGGAGATCATCAGTCTGTTATGCTCCACTCAATCTCATAAAGGGAAAAACTGGCAACTCAGCCCGAAATCTGGAGGACTCCGATTCGTCAAATCTCTTTTAAGAAAAACAAAAGAAGTGGTGTAAAACAAAAGAAATATGGAATAAAGT
>NC_051417.1:17448101-17448245 GCF_015228065.2 Penaeus monodon | reverse complement strand
GTAAGAGTAAGTATCAAACTTCAGAATATAAGAATAGTAGATTAAAGAAAATGGCGAAGACAAATCAGTATGTGATTTGTATAAGTAGAGACTGATTATTAAGAGATTATGAAATGTTAGAATTTTTTAAAATAATTTATTTTT
>NC_051417.1:17447797-17447879 GCF_015228065.2 Penaeus monodon | reverse complement strand
TTACATTTAGCGTCTCTCTGTTTCTTCTTCTGTCTGTCTGGATGTTTGTATCTTCCTTGTTCCTTTTTTGTATTTATTTTTA
>NC_051417.1:17447319-17447577 GCF_015228065.2 Penaeus monodon | reverse complement strand
ATTTACCCACACACATATAGACTTTCTCCTTTGTTCTTACGTGCGTCTGTTAGCAAGAGACATTAATAATGCAAATTGCAAGTAAGCTTTGCTGACTTCACGGAATGTATCTTGACATACTATTCGCTGAAATGGAAATGTTAAATGAGTGTTGTAGTGTAGTAATAAAAATGGTCTGTTTCTGAGTTTTATCAGCATCTTTATATGTTTCCATCTATTTGAAACATGAAAGAGGGGAAAGACGTTACAACGAACGTC
>NC_051417.1:17445776-17446239 GCF_015228065.2 Penaeus monodon | reverse complement strand
TCTAACACAGCCGAGTTATAGGAGAGAAACACACTCAATCCTCTGGTCCCTTTGTCCATGTTAATCTAATGTTACAAGGAAGATGTGATGTTCATATGAGCTTTATGTTTGGCAACACTGTCAGTTCAATCTTCCCTGAGGCTTACACATACGTATGTTGATAAGAGATAGTGTTTTTGGTCTTGAAACAAAATAGTTTATTGATAAGAAAATCCGCATTTAGGCTTCGTGTGCAATAGTGTGGTAATAAAGAAGGATGTAAGTGTTTTTACTTAGATGATCGATAAACTACATACTTGAAGATAGAATTGAAATTATCATGGTAGTGTACCAAAAACTGGAGGGTAGCCTATTACTTTAGAGATATTTTATGATATAAAGATTCATTCTGATTACCAATGCAATCTTTAACTCCCTTACTTTGTAAATATCTAAGTACAAAAGTTCATAATAATCTTATCTT
>NC_051417.1:17445181-17445674 GCF_015228065.2 Penaeus monodon | reverse complement strand
TATATATATATATACATACATGCACTGAGTAAATCTAAACTCTTAGTTATATATCGAAAACTCACAATGCAATATTGCAAGAGGGTTGCAAGGCTCGCCTGCATTATCGCTTCTCGTAAAGAGCAAATCAACAATATGGAGTCCAGATTCATATAACAGCAGGGAAGATGTGAAGGAAATGGGAAGAATGAAAGTGAATAAAGGAAAAAAAATTACGCAAAGAGACAAAAAAGAAAAATAGAAGATCAAAATCAACGGTAAGATGAAGGGCGAATAATTTATAGATAAAAGGAAAGGAAAGAAGAAAGAAAAAAACGAATTAAAGAAAATAAAAGAAAGTGGAATATTACAGGAAACAACGAAATGAAAAGAGAGAGAAAATTAACAAAGAAAGGAAGAAAGTAAACATCGCTTACTTGCTTATAAATCAGATTAGCACATCTATTGATAACGTTCATGATTAGATTAAAGTTGCAAAGAAAGAGTGTGTATA
>NC_051417.1:17444603-17444987 GCF_015228065.2 Penaeus monodon | reverse complement strand
TCACAGAAAATGAAGAAACATAGAAAAAAAACCCACACATCACCAACAACAACACGATAATAATCCAATAAATGAAGCAAAGTGCATGCAAATAAAGGCATCTGCTTCCCCTGATTTCACGGCCGCTGCCCAGTGCTTTAACAACCCTCGAACGTTTCCCCAGATCCGGCCACCTCTTGGAAACGAAATGCAGGAGTGAACAACAGTTTCACGTTTGATGTAAAACCCTAGTTATTGTGGTATGCACGTTTTAATGAGGGTGATATTTCTTTTATTCTGATTCGTACCTTTGTTATTATTGTTATTATCGTTAAAAGATGGAACTTTTGCAATGACTGTGGTCAGATAAGGTGAAACGAGCACTAATAAACAATCAAGCAAAAG
>NC_051417.1:17444215-17444372 GCF_015228065.2 Penaeus monodon | reverse complement strand
ATTCGCGAGGCAAGCCACACAGGAGTGCACGTGCGCCTTGTTGCTCCAAAACTCCTTCCTCAACTTTCTCCATAAGACAGTCTGGCTACTAACTTGCCGTCCTTCCTTTGGGACAACTTTTCGAATCTTGGCCTGCCAGACGGGCACCTCTCGTTGA
>NC_051417.1:17442452-17442651 GCF_015228065.2 Penaeus monodon | reverse complement strand
TTGAACCGCCTACATGACCGGTTCACACTCACTCAATCTATATTTTCTCTCCGTCTCCGTCCATCGTTGATTTATCGCTAGTTACTGCTTTTCTCGCATTTTTTCATCTCCTTTGCATTTCTCTTAATTAGGAAATATGAAAATGTGTTTGCCCTAATTTCCATCATAATTTTCCTGTTTCGTCATTCGTGTGGGCTAT
>NC_051417.1:17442205-17442290 GCF_015228065.2 Penaeus monodon | reverse complement strand
AAGGTAGAGAAAGAGAACGAACATAAAGAAAGGAGAGAATACAGGCAAAACACTAAAGGAAGAGAAATGTGAAATGACCAAACTG
>NC_051417.1:17441764-17442132 GCF_015228065.2 Penaeus monodon | reverse complement strand
GACATCACTTCTCATCAAATGGCATGCGGGTCGAAAACTAAGCTTCATAATTGTTCCTGGAATCGCTAATTTGCTGCATACAAACACCGAAATAAACCTGGGCGATTCATGAAAAAGTCATCTGTGATTACAACTGCTTTCTTCACTTTTTCCCTGCAACATATGCCTTCATTTCAGGGAAAATTTCACATATATTTTGGCTTATGATAATTAGAAAGGTTGTTTTTCTTTCGCCAACTGTGCTATATATGACAAATAAATTCCTGTGTTATATAGACCGCGCTGTTCCATTCTCATTGAAGTGATAATTTGCATTCCTTTGTTCTTTAAATGTTTTTAAAGGTGCTTTGAAACATGCGTTTGTTTAT
>NC_051417.1:17441540-17441657 GCF_015228065.2 Penaeus monodon | reverse complement strand
TTTACTTGTTGACTGTTAATCTGCACCGTTTTGTATAACTCTATATTCACCTCCATTGTCAGATGTATGTACATTTCTGTTTGGCAAGCTCTTTTATATACGGTTATGTGATGCCAA
>NC_051417.1:17440851-17441500 GCF_015228065.2 Penaeus monodon | reverse complement strand
GAACATATGTCGAAAAGGAAAAAAAACATGGGATAAAAAAGTCGATAAAGAGACAGAAATACAATAAAAAGAGAAAAAGGAAAAGCTTTGGATTTCGAGAGAGAAAGAGAATCGTAAAAGAGAGATAAAGAGAATTAAGGATGAGAGATAAAAAGTAGTATGGCAGGAAGAGGACGATAAAGAAGTGATAAAGGGAGAAAGAAGAACAATGAAGTCAATAAAGGCAGATGAATAGAGGGAATAAAGCAGAAGAAAAAGTGATTAGTGAGGGATAAAAAGAGTCAGAGATAAGATATAAAAGAAGCATGGAAGGGGGAGGAAGGGAAAGCAGTGAATAAGGGAGAACAATAATTAATTAAATGTATATAAATAGAGGCAATGCAGAAGGTAGAGGAAGGAAAACGATAAAAAAGGGAGATAAAGAGAATCAGCGATAAGAAATAAAAGATGTATAGCAAGGGGAGGAAGCTAAAACAGTGAACGAGCGAGAGAGAAAGATAATGAGAAAGTTAATAAAGAAAGATGGATTGAGGCCATGAAGAAGGGAGAGAAAGAAAAATTATGAATAAGAGAGATTAAGGGAGTCAGAGATAAGAGATAAAAGAAGATGCATGGCAAGGGAAGGAAGATAAAGCAGTGAACGAGAGAG
>NC_051417.1:17440214-17440452 GCF_015228065.2 Penaeus monodon | reverse complement strand
TGCATATTAAATAAAACGAAAAAAAAGAAATAAAAGATGTATAGCAAGGGGAGGAAGCTAAAACAGTGAACGAGCGAGAGAGAAAGATAATGAGAAAGTTAATAAAGAAAGATGGATTGAGGCCATGAAGAAGGGAGAGAAAGAAAAATTATGAATAAGAGAGATTAAGGGAGTCAGAAATAAGAGATAAAAGAAGATGCATGGCAAGGGAAGGAAGATAAAGCAGTGAACGAGAGAG
>NC_051417.1:17439497-17439649 GCF_015228065.2 Penaeus monodon | reverse complement strand
ATCCTTTATTTTTTTTCCAACTGATTAGAAGCAGACAGTAATTTGCTGTTGTTAGAAGCACGAAGAAAGCCAACAGTCCTCTACAAAAAGAATAATTCTTAAGCGATTATGATTCTTTGTTATCTGGTTAGATTTATAATGATTTTTAAATC
>NC_051417.1:17439302-17439370 GCF_015228065.2 Penaeus monodon | reverse complement strand
TCTGATGTGTGTCTATGGTTGTATATATAGGTTTTTGCATGTACACACATACACCCTCTCTCCCCCCC
>NC_051417.1:17438933-17439165 GCF_015228065.2 Penaeus monodon | reverse complement strand
TCCGTGTCCAGAACCATAAAAGACATTAAGAAAAATAATTGATCGAATTATTAGATTTGCAAGGGAATGATATAGAATGATCGACATCAGTCAATGAAAACATAATTAAAAAGAGATTCATTAATATACCTTATTAAGACTAATCAAAATGCATAATCCAATATTGATTTACGTGGCTCTATGTATTCAGGTATAACGCTTATGACAGTTAAAGAACAAAATGGAAAATCTC
>NC_051417.1:17438652-17438906 GCF_015228065.2 Penaeus monodon | reverse complement strand
ATAAATGATCTAAGTTGCTAGCGTAAAGACTCCCCCCCCCCCGATTTAATGAACAACGTTTCATGATTCGCCTTAATATGCTTGGATAATAAACTTCCTGCATTATTATCTGGTGCGTCTATATTTTTTGCAACTGGAGATCTTACCCGTAGTGTAATTCAATAGACGTCTCCTTGCTTTTTTAATGGAGATGCCCTCGTTAGATGGTCTATTTATAGTGCGGACATTGACTAAGGGGGGATTAGAGGACAGCG
>NC_051417.1:17437892-17438178 GCF_015228065.2 Penaeus monodon | reverse complement strand
AATAATTCGGAACCCAAATCGGGTCTGCATTTGTGGATCACTTTCAGCGGGCAGGGAAGACCATTTCATTTCAGTTATGTAAAATGGGATGAAGAAATCTTGCTCTTTTTTTTTTGAACCGCCTTTCAGTATTGACCAAATTGCTGTGTTGATATTAAAGATTTTCTTCATTAAGGCGACTCATCAAAATGCAGGTGATTTGGGGGCATGCGGATTATTCTTAATTTTCCTTTTTTCAATTTACATTTTTATGAAATAATTTAATCTATTTCCATTCGAAATTTGA
>NC_051417.1:17437753-17437869 GCF_015228065.2 Penaeus monodon | reverse complement strand
AGACTGACTGCTGCCTTTCCCTTCATATAAAGCTGATATTTGCGAAGGAAATTTTGGGAAAGGAATGGCTTAGTGTTTGTTTACCAGTGCTGTGAGACCTAAAGGAAAATTCCGCT
>NC_051417.1:17437217-17437405 GCF_015228065.2 Penaeus monodon | reverse complement strand
GCCGAGAGGGAATCGATCTAGCGAGGCGATCCTTTGAAATCGCTCACCTTCTTTTGTTACCGTTTGCTCGTCTTTTCCTTTTGAATGAACTAATTAACCTCATCAAGCAAAGGGGAAACGCAACGCCTGAAAAACAACGGACTAATTTCTTATTCACACTATGAGGAAAAGAGAGATAAAGACAGACG
>NC_051417.1:17436539-17437054 GCF_015228065.2 Penaeus monodon | reverse complement strand
TAAACATAATGTACAGACAGGCAGATGGATAGAAAGAAATAGAATAAACTCGTCAAAGAAACAGACGACAGATAGGCAGAGCGTAGATACAAATAAAAGAAGCGTCGTTTTTATTAGTAAGATATTTCAACGAAAAATCAAAACATATCATTTCAGAATGTGCAAGGTATAGGTAAACAACCTTTACGGATACGAAAAGAACAATAGAAAAAAAGAAAAAGAAAAAAGAAAGGCTTAGATAAAAAGAAAATAATAATAAAATGATACACAGAAAACAGAATTAACAATACACACACAAAAAAAACTACTGAAACTAACAGGAAAGCATGCATTTTTACGTTCTATTACGCCGGTCTTTGTAATCGTGAAATCGCATTTGAAAGAGCTAATTCGCTGCATGTAAACAAGTAAATTAACACGAAAAAAACGATAACACAGCTAATAAAAAGCGATTCTACATTTTATAAAACCCTGCAACGTATTGCCAACGTGACTCATATGTTAATCTAAACTCG
>NC_051417.1:17435679-17435965 GCF_015228065.2 Penaeus monodon | reverse complement strand
ACCAAGTGTAAAGCATCAGAAAAATATGCTTTGAAAGTGTGAGACCTTCCAGCTGGTATATGTTTGCTGTCATGCAAATGGAACATAAATAGTTAAACAGACAGACATTTTTTTTACTACTAACAACACGAATAATGAATCTCAAATGTCCAAATGTGACACAAGAGAGTCTGTGAGAAAAAAAAATGTTTTTGAAAATGTTTAAGCTTGTATCCATTTCTACCCTTTCGACTGTATATCCTTCTTCTTTTATTTTCATTGTTTTTTTTCTTTTTATCCCTTTTAT
>NC_051417.1:17435338-17435560 GCF_015228065.2 Penaeus monodon | reverse complement strand
CTTTTCTTCATTTTCTTTTGTCTTTTACGTTTCTTAGATATACTGAAATACTGTAGAACTCTGCGCTATGACGTCGAAGTCTGAACTGTTGATGTCATCTCTTTCTTGCTCTATTTTCAACATCTCGACAATTTCTCAATAAGAATGTTATTTTTGTCGACTGTGGAAAGGAAGGGTTTTCACCGAGACGTACAGTATATGGCCAAGGGATATGAAGGGCTT
>NC_051417.1:17434106-17434390 GCF_015228065.2 Penaeus monodon | reverse complement strand
TCTAGGCTAAGCAGAGGGAGAGAAGGACAGGGCGAGAGCGGCGCCGGATTTCCAATATAGCAGATGCAGCAAGCGGTACGGCACAACGCCCTCAGGGTCCCAACCACAGGTGACTCTGTTCTTGTGATGTCTTGTGCAGTTATGTCAGGTTCAGCGTTCCCTCTACCTGCAATTTTATGTGTTATTATTAGATATTTATGCATATAAAAGTTATAAAGGAAACTTACTTTCATAATGATAGACAAAATTTTATTCATGTCTAGATGCACTGTATGCCCGCTGAG
>NC_051417.1:17433856-17433958 GCF_015228065.2 Penaeus monodon | reverse complement strand
GGTCAACTACACAGTCGTACGTTTCAGATTCCAGACTTTTTTTGTTTTTTTTTGTTTAATTTCGGGTTACCAAGACCTGCGTATTGTAAACAGCGATCGATA
>NC_051417.1:17432805-17433725 GCF_015228065.2 Penaeus monodon | reverse complement strand
AACAGGAAAAAATAATATAAAGTTAGAAGCTATATGATTTTAAAGTGAATGAACAAGATCTTCCTAGCGTGTCCTGTACACAGATTGAATAGATTAAGGAAATCTAGAAATTGTGAACGATAATATGGCCTGCCATATTGATATTGCCAGTACGCTTGCTAACACTACTGTGCTACTGCTACCTGTGCTGACCTAGATAGTGGTAATGCTGCCATGTGGTAGATGCTAATGCTACATATGCTACTCAGTGATGACATTGTTAATAATACCTGTGCTCCCCTTTGAGAGTGCGATTGCTGTCTGTGATAGGGCTATTAATACTTGTACCGACCTGTGAATCGACCTATCCTGTAACAGCTTGTCACAATGCTTCTACTACCTGTGCCGACCTGTAATTGTGATATTTGACCTGCGATGGTACTACTGCTAGTGATGACCTGTGGTAGTGCTATTATTGTCCGTTCTTCCTGTGGTAGTGCTGCAAATGCTTATACAGCTGACTGCGCAGGTGCCTCCGCTAGTCATCCACCCGTTATACTTTTACTGGCTGTGTGACACTTATCAAGTTCGAGAGAGAGAGCAGCTCCTGTTGAACGTGGGATCCAGTACTATTTAGTTGAGTTTTAGAGTTTATCATATATTTTGCCGATACCTATATTTGGAAATATATGATAAAAATATGGTCAAATAGATTGTTTTTTCCAATGAGATCTTTATTCTATTATGTTTTGAAGAAGTTGTGTGATGCTAAAGTCATTAATAGGCTATCAACATTAATGACTCAGTTACTTTGGATATTATGCTTAATACACCATGCTTTACATTATCCTGTACGCATTTTACTCACGTGAAGAAAGTGAGTTTCATAAACGTTTGTGTGTGTACATTTTCTCTTCCAATATTGGGCCTTGATATACCCT
>NC_051417.1:17432552-17432644 GCF_015228065.2 Penaeus monodon | reverse complement strand
GTATTAAGAGAAAGAAAACTTTACGTCCCCATGTTAAGTATTTTACATCCTTTGACATTTATCTATTCCTGTAATCTTTAAACCAAAAATTC
>NC_051417.1:17432020-17432490 GCF_015228065.2 Penaeus monodon | reverse complement strand
CGCTATTATTCCATACCATAACTTCCAAAGTGAGATTTCCCTTTGGTCGTAAGTTTGAATAATCTGTTCCTTGTACCGTCTTATTCTGTCAAAAGCAAACCAATTTATCAACAACATTTGCGGTTACTCTCGCCATCTGATATCGGGAAAGCCTGTGTTTGTTGTGGGATAAGCCTCAGGGAGCGAGTGCGGGAAGCAGATACTGGGAAACAGAGATAGAGAGATTGAGAACCAGAGAGAGCAAAAGAGAAAGAAAAGAAAGGGAAGAAAAATAAGAAAAATAAGAAAAATAAGTAGAAAAAAAAGAAAAAAAGGATAAAAGAAAAAGAAGAAAAAAATTAGAAAATCAGAAAAAGAAGAAAAAAAAGAAAAGGAAAAAAAGAAGAAAAAGAATAAAAAGGAGGAAAAAGAAGAAAAGGAAGAAAAGAAAAAGAAGAGAAATAAGAGAAAGAGAGAAAGAAAAAAAAGAA
>NC_051417.1:17431729-17431855 GCF_015228065.2 Penaeus monodon | reverse complement strand
AAAAGTGAAAGACAGCGAACAAATAAGAGAGAGAGAGAGAGATGTAAAGACAGCATAAAGACAGAAAGTAAATATGTAGATATAGATCCAGAAAAATAGACAGACAAAATTAAGAAAGATAGGTGG
>NC_051417.1:17431402-17431638 GCF_015228065.2 Penaeus monodon | reverse complement strand
AAGAATACACACACACACACATATATATTTGACTTACTGACTGATTAATAGATAGATAATTAAATTTAGAAAGACTGACTGACTGATAAACGGCAAAACATACGAAAGGTTCTGGGAGCTGAATGAGAGCAACAGCTGATAGCATAAGCAACCCGCGGGAGATATGTAGCATCTGTCAGGGTCCAAAACTTAATCTTGTAATATTTGTTGCTATAAACTTACGGTTCTCCCCCTTG
>NC_051417.1:17431239-17431377 GCF_015228065.2 Penaeus monodon | reverse complement strand
TATGTTTCGTTTCAAAAGTTAGGCTTTCCCTCCGATAATAAATTTGAATAATCAATTTCTTTTATCGTCTGATTCTGTCCAAACCAGTGATTTATTGCCGTTTGTGGCTACTCTCGTCGGTTTGGACAGATAGAGCAA
>NC_051417.1:17430171-17430341 GCF_015228065.2 Penaeus monodon | reverse complement strand
TTCAGGAGTCCTCGCTTCGGCGTCGCTTTCCGCTCGGTTCCTGCGCCTTCCATGTGGCAGTTCGCGCCCCGACGCTTTACTCGAGTTCTTTTACTACTATTTTTTACCTTTTTGTTCTTCAGTTCGTTTTGTATTTTTTCTTTTCTTTCTTTTTTTTTTTTTTTTTTTTT
>NC_051417.1:17429897-17430060 GCF_015228065.2 Penaeus monodon | reverse complement strand
ATTTTCTTTTTTTGTGAAATGTGAAAGGGATTTTTTTCCTTCTTTTCTTGCGTGTTTGTATTTTTTTGTTTCATTTTTGTGAAATGTGGAATGAATTTCTTTAATTTCGTATTATTTTGCCTATATTTCTTTCCTTTTTTTCTAAATTGGTTGTGATATAGAT
>NC_051417.1:17429508-17429851 GCF_015228065.2 Penaeus monodon | reverse complement strand
TGCAATTGCTTGTCGGATTAACGCTGAATTGTATCCTCGGTTTATATATATCGATTTAGATATGTTATGTATAAAAAAAAAATAGGTGTTTGTTATTTTTTTCTCTTTATAAAATTGCTTTTTGGATATAATATTGTATCGCCGGGATTTAATCAAACGATCAAATTTTCATATCTAATTTTTTTTTTGATGTTGACACCTTAATATTAAATATTTGGCTAATACTTGAATATCTAATCTGATCTTTCATTTTTTTCATCGATTAACTAAATTGAACCAAAAATTCTCTCAAATGCCAAAAGATCCGACTCGCAGGGATGTACTAAAATTAATTAAGTTACCT
>NC_051417.1:17428134-17428224 GCF_015228065.2 Penaeus monodon | reverse complement strand
ACGATATATTCTTTCTGTCTTTCATGTTGCTTGCTTCTTAGCTTTAGCAACTTTCCTTTACTATTAGATATTTCCTGAAAGGTTCAGGAA
>NC_051417.1:17427767-17427876 GCF_015228065.2 Penaeus monodon | reverse complement strand
AAACCCACGTGTTCGTCTAGGTTTCAGCCAAAGGAATTACATCTTCTCGTTCTTGCATTGCAGAGGAAATTCAATGGATGTTGCAGATGCCTCCGTTTCATCGTTTCAC
>NC_051417.1:17427616-17427710 GCF_015228065.2 Penaeus monodon | reverse complement strand
TCCCGGGTGTACGGTTACGTTACTACCTCCCTTTTCTTTTTATTTTCCCGATGCTTCTCTCTTTTATCATCTAGTGTTACTCCTGTTTATTTTC
>NC_051417.1:17426709-17427312 GCF_015228065.2 Penaeus monodon | reverse complement strand
CTGATTATTCTGTTATTGTTGTTTATTTACTATCTATTCATAATTTATCATTTTCTAGCTATATATTTACTGTCAACACTGTTCATTTTCTTTATTTTCATATACTCTCATTACTGTTGATGTCATGTTTGACATCAACAGTCATGTTGATGTTGAGTTTAATGTATTATCAAATCTAAGATATTGTTAAATAACAATTCTCAGTTTCTGATTTTGTAATAATCCATTGACGGAAAATTGGAGATTTACTACTACAAATTAGCCTTCATCATCTCTCATTGCTTTTCATAGACTAAAACCGTAGATTTACTCTCACATAATCACACATATAGAAGATAATAACAACTTAAAGTCGAAATTGGTACCGTTATTCTCCTACACAGAAATTCATGTAAACTGCCTATTATGTATTATTGTGCTTGTTGAGGAGACCACTAATTCCGTCCTGAATATTTACTTAATGATAAGAACAGTAAAGGGAGGGAAGAACCGAAGGACATTTCACATCCAAATAACTGGATATCTCGTTCTATCATAGAGAGCGAGATGGAGAGAGGACGGGAGAGAAGGAGGTTGGTAGGCAGGGAGAGAATGAGAGAGTGA
>NC_051417.1:17426376-17426565 GCF_015228065.2 Penaeus monodon | reverse complement strand
GTTTAACTTCGTCCTCGATATTCACTGAAAGACACCAACAAACACGGATTTTAGTACAAGGAAGGGGGAACTTTAGAACATTACGCAGTCAAAAAAAGCCCGTTGGATTTTTCGTTCGATTCAGTTTGCTTTACATTTCTGGAGTAATTAAGGACAAAGTTAGTTATTTCATCCTTATTTTTCATTGGA
>NC_051417.1:17425651-17425844 GCF_015228065.2 Penaeus monodon | reverse complement strand
GGAATAGTCATGAGTATAGAGAAAAAAATCTAGCGAGGAAATATTTTACCAAAGATCGTAAATGATTTTTCCTTCAGATTGCATGCTTTCCAATAATTACCTCGGACTTTTATCTTTATGTTCAGAACTGCTAATTCACTGCATACAAAGGAGCGAAATAAATTGAAAAACGTAGGAAAAATTACTAACCTTA
>NC_051417.1:17424714-17424815 GCF_015228065.2 Penaeus monodon | reverse complement strand
TCCGTTACTCATTTCTATGTATATTTTATGCGAGTATGATCACGGACAAGAAATTCATATCACATGAGATGGGAAAAGTAAATGTAAAGGAAGACCTTATC
>NC_051417.1:17424543-17424665 GCF_015228065.2 Penaeus monodon | reverse complement strand
ATTATTACTTTTTTTGCATGGGGAAAGGAGAAATATAAAATAACGATGAAAATAAAGGTGAAAAGAAGAAGAAGACGAAGAAGAAGGTGATGGAAGATAAAGGTGAAAAGATGATGAAGATA
>NC_051417.1:17424103-17424290 GCF_015228065.2 Penaeus monodon | reverse complement strand
GGAAGATGAAGGAATAAACGATTCAAAGCGATGCAACGCAGTTTAGAGATGGCAATTTGCAACATAAAGCAAAGTAAGGGGTTTCGAAAGGGATATAGTGATTTATACAGTGAAGGATATGCTAACTGAAAAGCTTTAGAATTTAATATTCATCAGTTTGCTTATATAAATAACCCCTCCCCCCCCC
>NC_051417.1:17423992-17424062 GCF_015228065.2 Penaeus monodon | reverse complement strand
CAAGTCTGCACTCAGCGAATGAGCATTCCCCTGAGACGAGTCAATTGTATGTTTTCTAGGTAGTACGCGG
>NC_051417.1:17422396-17422545 GCF_015228065.2 Penaeus monodon | reverse complement strand
GATATATGCTTTTTCGGGAACACAACCTCTGCAGGTCCATTACTCCTGCTTACCCCAAAGAGTATAAATCCGATGGCTGGGTGACTAAAGCTAAGCCCGGGCCAGGTAGATCTCTAAATCCGGAAATTCTAAAAATAGGTAAAGGGAAT
>NC_051417.1:17421912-17421979 GCF_015228065.2 Penaeus monodon | reverse complement strand
CCGAGTACCCAGGAAGTATATGTTTTATGATCTCAAGGATTATAATAGCCTTTCATTAGTTATGCAA
>NC_051417.1:17421278-17421817 GCF_015228065.2 Penaeus monodon | reverse complement strand
ACTATCTATCTGTACTCCCGTGCATGCATGTGTTCGCATAACTAAGGAAAGCCTATTATGAAACGAGAAGACCATAAAGCACCTTCTTCCCCTCCGTGCTAAGAATGTAAATCTATTCCAGAGATTAAACGCACAACTTCTCGGAAAATTAGACGCCAAGGTCTTATAAACATAGTTCCTTGGTCGTGTGGGGCAAAGCATGCATTCATTTAGACGCAGGACAGCTTCCCCGTCTCGAAGGACCTTGGGAAGTGGGAGCTTAGGTTATATTTCGAATCCTACAAGCGGGTAATGCCACTAGGACGCTGTTCTCGTTGGGTGTTTTCTGTGTGAGGGAGAAAAAGGCCCTTGCATTAAATTCGGTACGTACTGTGAACGTTATATCCCGTGAACGTTATGTACTGTATATATTAGAAGTAAAATAAGCATCGTTATTACTATCATTGCGACTTTTGTGAAGTCACGTAAATCACGACCGTCTTTACAGCAGCTGACAGTTTCTTGTTCTGTTCTTTTCCTGGACAAGCATGCTTACTCAA
>NC_051417.1:17419397-17419526 GCF_015228065.2 Penaeus monodon | reverse complement strand
AGACGTCAGCTGAGACATATTCGCTGTCAGGCCGGGCCGCAGCTGACCTACAAATTAACTATGAAAAAAAAAGGTCGAATTTACTGATACGAATTTCTTCTCTTTCAAGTGTGTGAATTTTACTACGAG
>NC_051417.1:17418868-17419212 GCF_015228065.2 Penaeus monodon | reverse complement strand
GACAAACGCATATACACCAACAAACAAGCTCATGCAAACACAAACACGCAAGCACACACAGAATACCATATGAAAAGAAAGTTATCGGAATGTTCACGAGAGAAAATGAAAAAAAAAAAAAAATAGTGAAAGAGGCTGAAGGAGAGAGGGGGAGGGTTAGGAGAGGGGGAAGGGAGGAAAATAAGGAGAGGAAGGAGGAAGAAGAGGGAAATAGATAGGGAGAGGAAAGAAAGAGGAAAGAGGAAAGGTTAGCGAAGTATTACAGACCTTAGCCGGAAAGAAGAGACAGCGAATCAAAGAGAACAAGGCAAGGGGAGAAAGGAAATATGAATAAATAAATATTT
>NC_051417.1:17417668-17418554 GCF_015228065.2 Penaeus monodon | reverse complement strand
GGGGAGGAGGAGGAGGGAGAGGGGGAGAAGAGGGGAGGAGGAGGATGGGGGAGCCCCGGAACTGCCCGAAGATGCTGTGGGCGAAGGCAAATACGATTCCTCGGAAGACAATAGTCACGTAAACACACAGGGCGCCGCCACGCTCGGGGAATGTGGGAGGAACTGATAAACGTCTCGACCTTAGGCGGTGGAGGAGGAGGGGGGGGGGGGGGTTGAGGGGGGGAACTGAGAGGGAGAACTGAGAGGGGGGAAGGGGGCGGAGAGGAGGTAAGGGAGGTTGGGGGTCAATGGGGAAGCTGAGAGAGGGGGTGGAAGGAGGGGGAGGAGGTGGAGAGGAGGTTGAAGGATGGGTGGAAAGAGGGTGGAAGGAGAGGCGGAGAGGTGGAAGGAGGAGACGGGGCGAAAGGGGATTGAGGGGGCGGAGAGAGTGTGGAGGGGGAGGTGGAGAGAGGGTGGAAGAAGAGGCGTAAAGGGAAGGAGGAGAGGGGGGCAAAAGGGGGCGGTGGAAGGATGGAGGAAAGGTTGGAAGGTGGAGGGACAGGTGGTGAAGGGGAGGGGAGAGGGGGAGGGGGAGGCGGAGAAGAAGTGGAAGGGGGGGCGATGGAAGAGGGGGAGGAGAGGAAGTGGAAGAGGGGGAGAGGGGCGATGGAAGAGGGAGCGGAGAGAGGGCGGAGGGCGAGGCCGAGAGGGAGAGAGAGGAAGGGAGGGGAAGGAGCTGATGGCGGGGGAGGGGGCCAGGAAGAGGGGGCTAAGGAGAGTGGGGAGGGGGGGGGCAGACGAAGGAGAGGAGGCAGTGGGCAGGGCAGAAGGGGGGGGGAGGCGCTGGAGGCTGCTGTTGATGTATTCTGAAGAGGCAGGCGGCCTTTTTCTTACCCGCGCACTCGCC
>NC_051417.1:17416819-17417047 GCF_015228065.2 Penaeus monodon | reverse complement strand
GTTACGTAAACCCAATCTTCAAGCTCTAGTTCATCACGAGCCGACCAACGCACGGAACTAAAAAACAAACCGTCACGACAGACAGATGCCATAATCATGAGAATTAATCTTAAAAGCGAATGCGAAAGCTTTTGGGCCAAATTTCAAAGAATACACGAAACTGTAAATTAAAAAAAAATTGGGATGCAGTTTGCTTTTATTTGCGGCAACTAATACATGAAAATTTTT
>NC_051417.1:17412273-17412634 GCF_015228065.2 Penaeus monodon | reverse complement strand
AGCTTGGGAATCGACGGGATTTCTGGAACCATAGCATTAAATTCTTTTATAGTTCCATGCAGCGCACTTTCTGCCAGGCAGATTTTTCCAGAGTCGCGCGTTTATCGTCAGGCAAAAACTCCACCCCACAGAGCGACCCTGAGCCCCACAGATCTGTCATTCACATAGCCTCCAAAGGGAAAATCGCCCTTATTCGAAAAAGAAGCTCGTACAAGCAAAGCTTTCTGCTTGCTGACGGAAAGTAGTTTATCTTCACAACTGTCATATAATGGTGCTTGGGGCGCTCCTCGAGAATACGGAAGCAGATGGTAACAAAGGAGTAAAATACTGTTATAAGATGCAGTACTTTCTCTAAGTGTTG
>NC_051417.1:17410996-17411622 GCF_015228065.2 Penaeus monodon | reverse complement strand
TCCGCGATCACGGCAGCCCTCAGGCGTACGGGAGATGTCATCATCATCGCTGTACTATTTCCTGATGGGGTATTGGAGCGCTGAAAGTTCTCCTTGGGGAATAATGTAGCGAGCAAAAAAAACATACAGGGTGAGTTCAGAGGAAGCCTTATGCGGCGGCTCCTCTCAGCGGCGTCCATCCGTCAGGTTTCACTTCCCTCGGTTATTGCTGCGAGGCGAGGGAATAAACAGACAGCAGGGTAAGAAAAAAATGTACATTCCGGTCTTCGTGATGAAGGTCGGCTGGCATTGCGCGGAGGAAAGGCTTGGGTTGAGAGGGTAGAGGGGTAGGGGTCGGGGTACAGGCAAGGGAAAGGGGGTAGAGGGGTAAGGGTCGGGGAAAAGGCAAGGGAAAGCGGGTAGAGGTTAGGGGAAGGGGGTGACAGGGATAGAGGGGTAGAGATGAGAGTATATCTACCCGTTTTGGAACAAGATAGTCTCAGAATGTATATACATACTGTACAGAAACACACGCTTATACATACTGCTGAATGTAACTGATATCCAAGTTAAATCTTATATGTAAGTTGCCTTGCTTGTCTTAGTTTAAAATAACACTTACAGTAACATGTATTCATAAGTTTGCA
>NC_051417.1:17409975-17410175 GCF_015228065.2 Penaeus monodon | reverse complement strand
GGGGGGATTCGAGTTGAAAAGAAAAGCTGAAGCAGAACCGAAAGGGACCTGGGTCAGAGGGCGCGTTTGATGTGCTTATAATCATGCGAATATCATGTTCTCGTTAGTGATTCAGTGAAACGCTGCTCCCCCGTGTCAAGACGAAACACGAGCTCATTTGTTTACCGTCAGAATGTGCGTATGTGTAATTATACGCACAC
>NC_051417.1:17408214-17409569 GCF_015228065.2 Penaeus monodon | reverse complement strand
TCTCTGTATTCTGTTGCTGCCATTCTCTTGTAAAAGTCTCCGCTCGTATTACAAAAAGTAAGCTAGGCAATATTTTTGTACATAATTTACAAGCGTTGTACACTAAATTCATGTGTACTTACTTTCGCTTCCTTTACTTCCTTGTAGAGTTAGATAGGTATTGTATCACGCTTTCAGGTGATGTTTTTTTTCTGTTGAATAAAGTGAGGATAATTTTGGTTATTTTAGTGGATCGTCCTCTCTTGTGTCTTCAAGAATATTCAAGTCCATTAGTTATCTAATATTTTTGGTGTATATAATTTGCCCAACTAACCGTCATGAGATCAGGTGAAAACGTTGTTGGCGGGCAAAATGCAAATCAACGCCCATTTTTTTGTATATAGACGAAATATCAACATTATTATTAATCTCAGTTTCATATCTTTGTCTGCTTCCCTCTAGCTTACTTCCATTTTTTTTACAGGCGCTGTCAGCCCTGCATCTAGCGGTTGCAAAGCAGCTTTCAAAGTATAAAAGTGTTTATTTTCTAAAATAATATTCCCCAGCCCATTTCAACATATCTGGTCTGCATTTCCTTGTGTTTCTTTTATCATCTTTTAAAACACAATCTGTAGTTTACGCTGAAGAATGTTGTTTTGCTGGTTAAAAACTATATTTTTTTCTTGTTTCTTCTTTCATATTCATCTTTATCTCCCGTACCTTTCTTCACTTCATATCATGACAGATTTTACTAAACCGGTTCATCTTTCTATATCAAAACACGCCTTTGATGGAAACGTGTATAAACGCTGATGTGACAAGTATCCAATGACTGCAATGTAATCATATTCGCAGAATTCAATTACATTTCCGGGCACATGCACTGGGCAACAGGTCGTAGGGAACACATTTCCTCTTCCAACCCACCGGCGGATACAGGAGGAATATACTGCATTGGCGAAATAGCAAGGAGTATATCGCGAATTATGCCTTTAACCTGAACGCAATATGTCGAACGAGTTGCTGTACGCAAACACAAATTGAAACAGAAACGAAGGAAAGTTTAACCACGCTGAGGAAAATGAATGTAACATCAACGAATTTCCTGGGTGAGGTCCAAGCAAAATGTCCTTTGAAGTAGTGAAAGCAAAAGGTAAGTAGATGTGGTGAGTATTAAAGCAAGCCTGAAAGAGAAAGCCGAAAACCAGTGCTAAAGTGAAAAGGTCGGGAAGGTGACAGTGGAAAAGGAAATGCTATTACCTGTCGTAATACGATCAAGGGGGGGGGGGGGTACCATAATCGTATTAAAAAAGAGGAAGGATCTTGAAAGAAATAATTTCATGTGGTTATATAAACATATAATTACATGTGATTTT